>NC_072733.1:161512564-161850490 GCF_026930045.1 Uloborus diversus | reverse complement strand
CAGAAAATTCTTGACAGTGAAGAACTTTTATATAAAGCATAGTAAATAACTCATTAGCATAACTGATAACAAGGACAGTTTATACACAAATAATTTAAACTGAACAACCCTAATATCATCATCCTCTTTTCCATTATTTTCACTAAGTTTCACTCCATTAACTCTTTAGTAATCAATTTCACTGCTTTAATTCTGGTAAGGAAAGGTATCTCATGTGTCAACAGCGCTGTAGTTGGAAAAAATACTCGGGGGTACTCGCTATTTTATTGCATAAATGTCATAGCAGAAATTTTTTTTTTTAGGTTCAGTTTAGATGCTTAGTCAGCTTTAATTTTAAAAGTACTTTTTTTTGCAGGAAATTACAGGCTTTCAAAGGTGGTTTGAAACTAATTCAAAGTAAATTTGCATCATTTTCACAACACCAGACCAATATTCCATTCCTTCCATTAACTGTTGTAGTGAGAATGGCATTCCTTTGGGCATTACTCTGTCAATGATGTTAAAAGAAAAAGAGAAACTTCTAAAATGGTATAATCCATGAATCCGAATTTGAAACGAATGAAGATAAGTTTCCTGAAGTAGAATCAGCTCTATTCAAGAGATTCCAGCCATACCGAAATCAAAACCATGCTTTCGATATCTTTCTTTCAATATTTTTGATTAAACTGTACATATTGTGCTTAAAAAATTTTAGGTTCTGTAATTTAGACTGTTATATGTACATATTAAATAAAACATTCGATGGTTTTGGAAAACCGAAATTAGCGGCAAGTCAAACTTCCGAAAAGTCCAAGTTTATCGTTGGTCCCTTTAGATTCGAGTTATCATGAATTTACTATACTCACATTAAACAAAAAATACCAGATGGCTCTTGAAAATGCAGCTGTCATGCAAACTATGAAAATAGCAGAAGTGCAGGATAATTCACTTTATTTTGATTGTGAAACATTTATTTGTGAATGATTAAATGTAATATTATACTTTAATACTCATTGCAGATAAAACTCATTCTGAAGTGCCAATATATAGATATATTCTGAAAATTAGGTTCAAAATTTGTAAAATGATCTATATAACGCAAAAACCTGTATAATGCAAAAGCTCTGTTCCCAAGGTATGTGTATTCCATATAAATACAATGTTAATTAATACAGATTAATTCAAAGCAAAAAATATATAGATTGATAATTCTACATTTTGAGAAGTGTAAGTCTACATAGTGAGAATGCTGCAAATATTGAAAAAATATTAGATTCACGTACAAAATGCAGGAAATTACAGCACTAACCTTCCAATGTCCTTTATTAGTTATATCCTTTAATGTACACTTATCGTCTTTAGAAATTGATATCTGTAACAAAGGGAGAGAGAATATATAATAAGAGAAAAACTGAAATGAAGAATTAAATGATTTTTGAAGTTACATTCATATTTATAAGTACATATACTAATTATAAAATAAATCAATAAATTTAAAATGAAAAATAAAATGTTAGTCAAATTAAAACAAACTAAACAACCCTGTTAGGAGAAAAACAGGGTGGTAAAATTGCAAAGAAAAAATTATGAATGAAATAAAAAGTACTAGTAAGAAATCAAATTAATAACCAGATTTAAACATTATGCACACACATTATATGGCAAAGAAACATTGAAATAAGTAACATTGCAGAACAAAATCATTTACAAGATGCTTATCTTTTCTTTGAGCTCTTTTCTTAAAGGATGTCAAAAAGCAAAAATTGTCCTATAAATCTAAATGATGCTGCATAATAAGGTCAAGTAAGCTTCTGATTACTAATATACATTCAAATACATTAAAGTTAAACACTTATTATGATCCGACATCCTAAGAAATTGGTTAATCTTTTTCATAATTCTCAAAATTAAGCTGAACATTTCTAGATTATCATAACAATGTCTTAAAATAAAACTCTTAAATGGATGTTTAAAGCAAATACATGTGCTACCATAAGAACTACAATAAATATAGCAGAATGGATACCTTTTTACTTACATTAGCACCTTGGTAATTACAAATGGCAATAATTAACATATTTTTAGGTTTCTGGATTCTTCTCGATTTCAAAGGCAAAACATCATTACTTAGATTCACTAAGCGTAATACCATGCTGTTATATCTCGTTAGGTCTTCTTTTAATTCTTGCATTTGTTTAATATAACGCTCTCCCTCATCTACTGAGAAGACATTTTTACTAAAAGTTGTGTTTAACTTTTCTTCAGCCTTTTTCAACCACAGTTCACTCTCTCTTGTTTCTCTGAAAAACTGAAAATGAATTTTAAGTTAAATGCATGAGCTTTTTTTTTACTTTTTTTGTTCAACATTCAGTAGTAACATTTTAGATGACATACATAAAAACAAGAATTTAAGAGGAGTTTTTAGCTGTTTGTTTTGATACATAATTAAATTGCAGTATATTGTTTTAAACAGAGGCAACAAATTATTACCTCAACCTATCTTTCAGCTAGTTTATAGCTTTAATAAAAGACATTAAACTCTGCTAGTAGCTAGTTACTTTTTTTCATACCTTTCATTGCTGCATTATAAAGTTTTTGTGAAAAGATGGGAAAAAAAAACCTTATACCAAAAACTACAAGCAAAATTGAATTGATTCTTTTCCAAGTCAAATATTTTGTTATGATTTATCAATGATAAATCATAGAAAAACAGAAAAAAATAAACATAAGCAAAAGTGAATTGAAAGTGATAGTGATTTTAAGCTCAGTTGTAAGTCTTTAAAATGAAAGCATAACACACAAATTTGTTTTGTTTGTCCTCAGCGTTAAGCATAATTTCTTTCATATATCAAAGCAAATAAAGAACTGAATCAAGAAATACAAACCTGTTGATATACTTGTGCATGTTTTAAATGAATTTCCAAACATAATGTTAACTGCAAAAGCCAAGACCACTCATTCTGTAGCTTTACTAAAATTTCCTAAAATAAAAATGAAAATTAACTTAATGTCGAAGCAAAAAAAAGTTAAATTAGCATATGTACATTTGAGTATTACTTAATGCTAGCGAAACAATAGTTACAACAGATATATCAGTGCCGTAGAATACTCAAGAAAGGCACAGAAGATTCAAATGCTAAGTACCTTTTACCAACAGTACCCTACCTGTAAGCGTAAAGTTTTAGAATTGTCGCATAGCGGGAGAGAACTGACAGGGGTCGGCCTAGTACCCATTTTCAAATATATTAGGAAAAAAATAGACAAATGTGATAAATATTCAAGCAAAATAAAAGAAGATATCTGAGGCATTTGCAGAAATGAAATTCTACCTTATGTAGGGGGTTACACCATACATATAACCCCCTACATCTAGAACTACCCATAATAACAGTATTTGAGTTTCACATTGCCAGTCTGTAGGATTATCAAATATCATTCAAACATCAATAACGATTTCCTGTTTATTTGTTAATGTTGCTTGGTGATAAGAGAGAAGGTGGGAACACATCTTTGTTAACAGAAGCTCCAACAGAAGAGTGTTGTAGATGAAACGGCTTTGCATGTTTTAACGCTATAGGTTTAGCTTTACATAATGGTAAAACTACTATGCTGTTGTTTTACTATAGATAGTTATAAAATGATGATCTAGCTTTCATTTTCATGACAAACATACAAAGCCATTGGTGAAAATAATTAAGTAATTATTTATGTGAAAATAAATAAAATTCAAGGAATTTAGTTATGTTGTTCACTCAGCACAGTCCCCAGAGGCAACTGCCCGGCTTAGCTGATCTGAGCAAGAAGAAAAAAGAGTATAGTTGGGAGCTCCATGGTAATTGTTTAGACCTACACAATTTATATCTTAAGTATAACGATACACGCTATTAAGATTACTGTAAAAATTTTATTTCAAACAGTAATAATATTTTACATCACTTTTTGAAAAGGCTTCACACATCATGCAATACCACATCAGCCTACATTTGATACACTATTAACAGCACAAAATTACCGATTGATGAGCACAGGGAAGAAAGGCAAAATGTCAATACTTTTGGCAATAGAAGAATTCACATTTAAAAGTTCAAAAGTTTAAAAGAAAGTTGGGTTCAGTGTTCAACATTGAACAATGAACTTTTTGTGTGATTTTTTGTCATGATATTTATAATTTCTACCCTTTTTAAATAGAGCAACAAATTGTACTCTACAAACACTTACTGTTGCCACATTGAATTCAACTTGGAGGAAAAAAGAAATACATTTTGTCTTTCTTCCGTGCACTCTTCAATTAAGTTCCCATTTATAAAATTATCAGTTTTGTTTTTAGATTTTACTGGTTCTACTTAGAATTTAGAAGATTTCTCAACTAGAATTATTTAACATGAAACTTTCCTGCCTCCTAGTTCATTAGCAAGAGAAAAATCTTGAGGGATGAATTGTGATTTTTGGCAATGAAAACAAATAATGAGAAAACCATTTTTCTGTGCATAACTGTTTGAATATATATTTATTCTCTAAATAACAAAATACAAAAATAAAAAATATAATCAATGTGACAATCTTTCTTTGCATAAAAAAAAACAATATTGGTGCAGTTTTAAATTTTTATCACATGTTTTAGGCATATTTAGTGTATACTTGTGTGCAGAAATTAATGATTTTTACTAATCATGACAAATAATATTTACAGAAAAAAATACATACAAAAATAAAACAGAAAAAAATTGTAAGCAACAATTTTACAAAAGTATGTTATTTCATTAATGTAATAACACTATGAAGGAAAAATTGGGCAAAGAAACTTTTTTTTTCTCAGACTAATTTAATAAAATTGCTTAGTAGCAACCTTATAATCATTATTATTATTTTCAATCAGATTTACATGATTAACAAAAATACTAAGCGTTTATGTTAGATTGTTTTTACAAAGATAAGAGGAAAAATTAAGAGAAACATGTCACGTAAAAAAAAAAAAAAACCTACCTCAATGCTCTTTGATGCAGGATGATTTTGTGAAAGAAGAGTTTCACCTTGATTCTGAATGGTATTAAACAGGATTTCACGTCGTTCCAAATCATTTGTCAGAGCCTGAAAAATACAATGACAAAAGCAAATTTTTGAAAAAACATTTTGAAGGAAACAAATGTGGAATTAAAAAAAAAATGAAAATTTCAGCAAGAAAAATGGATGAAGTCAGACAAGCAATAAGTAATGACCAGCTTTGAAATAATACTTTCAAAACCTTTTTTTAGCTTTCTTAAAATAATCTTTTTAATAACAAGATTCTTTTTGACAACTAATCTAAATTATAATCTCAAAAACTGCGAGATTCAGAAAGACTGTTCAGTGATGTCATATCTATCCTTAGCTAAAAACCAAGAAGTCGAGCTGCGAGTTATGAAATGAAGAGATAAATGTGATTACATATATTAGTCACATTCGTTCTGTCTTCGGTTTATAACCAGGTCAGTGATAAGCCTCATAATGTAGTGTCCAGTTAATTTTGTGATTGATTTATTCTATAGAATTAACAATAATATAAATAAATGGCATGGGAAAATGACTAAATACATTAAAATATGAGCAATTAAATCAGTATATTGATGAGAGAGAGAGCACAACATATAATGACAACTGTGTGAAGAAAAACATTAAATAATTCAAAATGACTGAAAAAAAATAGAATATTATTTTAATAATCATTTATAACAACCCTAGTGTATGGAAAATGAAAAGAAAAAAAAACACGTTTTTTTTTAAAAGTGAAACGGAAGGTTATGTCAAATGAAAATCGAGGAATTATGCTATGGAAAAATTTACATTGTAATGAGAAATATCTTAATTTCAAAATTAAGTCCAAGTAACTACCTTAAATAAAAAATAAATACCTTTGAGCTAATTAGCATACGTTTGGAAGGATTTCTTTTCCAATGCAAAAAAAAAGCAAGCATACAGATTCCCCTGCAGAAGCAAGTGAAGAGGACACGTGTATTACAGTGCCTTACATAGGAGGAGTAGAGGAGTTAATCGATCAGGCTTATGGATGACTGAATTCATAAGAGTAGAAAAAATTTTGATTTTTTTAAGTGTCTTAAAGTAACAGCAAAAATTCAAACTAATGATGGTTTCTGGCCTTGCAGCTGAAATAACAATCAAAATTGTTATCTGGGAACAAAAAAAAAGCACTACAAGATTAAGTGGAGAAGAGAGGCCTCCAAAGTAAAATAGAAATTTTTAATTTGATTTCAAACAAATATGCATATATACAGTAAACCCCCACCCCCCCTAAAACAGACACTAAAGGGACCCATATTTTTGTCCTAAACAGCAGGGTACCCGTAGGAGAGAGTCTTAAAATTTTATTTTTTTGTTTTACATTATTCATTTTTACTCTCAACTTAAATATATTTATAATATACACTTTAATGTTTCTACAACATTTCAATTTACTAGTTTTTTTAAGTATATATAGTAATAATCGCTATTTTATCAGGTTACGTTACATCAAGTTGGGTATCTAATCCTTTGTAGATGCACTAACAATTGAAAACTTGCAGATTCATCATTGTCACAAAATTTTCCACTCTGACATATCGTTGCCTCAAAATAACAGCAATACATCTGATTCCAGAAATAATAGTAAGATATCTTACTGTTGCTCTTAGGCAACGACATCCTTTTTTGAATTGAACACAATGAAAGCCCCTTGCTATTGTTTCAGTTTTAATTCCCCCCCAAACATCAAAAGTGGATCTGATATGATAGTATATATATTATGTTTGTGTGTGTGTAATATGAAAAACCCTTTACTAAGCCTTTTCCATATTTATTAAGTTCTGTTCACTTATATCTCAGCGCGTATGAATCATAGATATTATTTATTGCACACTTTAATGCTTCTCATACCATATATGGTTATGTTCTAGGCTCAGATGAGATTTCCCTTAAAGTACCTACCATACACTATTTTTCTATATTAAAATGATTCTCTTAATTTTTCTCATGTTTCCGTGTTGGATTGCAGGGGTGGAGGCCTACACTTACGTCAGTCAATCAATGGGGATTCGGCAAACAGAGAAAATGCGGATCTGAAGGAAATGCTCCAGATTATGACGATATATTTTTGATAAATAAGCATAATGTTGGAACTATTAGAGTTGAACCACAACGGGTAAGGTTAACATCAGACTTACCGGTGACATTAAGATCGTATAAAATTTCCCCTAAACAGCAGGAAGAAATTGACAATCAAATTAGAGAATTGCTAAAAGCAAAAATAATAAAAGAGAGCTCAAGTCCTTATAGTGTGCCTGTTACCTTAGTTTTCAAAAAAGACAAAAATAAAAAAAGTTGATTATGCATAAACTACAGGAAATTGAACCAAATTATAAAATCAGATGCAGAACCATTGCTCTTAATAGAAACACTCATAGATAAATTAGGAAAAAACCAATATTTTTCAAAATTAGATATGGCGTCTGGATATTGGCATATACCTATAAATCCCTGTGACACAGAAAAGCTTGCATTTGTCACTAATCGTGGCTTATATGAGTGGAATAAATTACCAATTGGTTGGAAAAACTTCGGAAGTATTTTCCAGAGAACTCTCCGCCGAATTCTGACAAAACAAAAAATTAAATTTGCAACTAACTATTTTGATGATATAATTATTTTTTCTTGGACACTTACAGAACATTTTAATCACCTTGAACAGATTTTTGAAATGTGCAGGATAGAAAACATAAAACTAAAAGCGTCTAAATGCTCTTTTTTACAGACCAAAATTGAAATTTTAGGTTATGAAATTTGTAATAGTTTTCTTACCCCAGACAATAGTAATATTGAAGCTATTGAAAAATTGCAACCACCAACTAATGTCAAATCTCTTCAAAGATTTTTGGGGTCAATAAATGTGTATCATAAATTTATAAACAAGTATGCGACTATTAGAAATCCATTAAATCGTTCACTGAAAACAAAACACAACTTGGCAATGGACAGATGAATGCCAGGAAGCGTTTGAAGTTTTGAAAAATTCACTAATTTGTAAACCTATTTTGAAAATATTTGATCCCTAGCAAAGAATGTCATATTTATGTTGACACAAGTCAAACTGGTGTGGGAGCAGTAAAACAGCCTGAGAAGCAGCCCTGTAAGAAACAGCCTGATGCTTCTGGTACCTTACATCCTATAGCTTTCAATTCCCGTTCTTTAAAAGATTATGAAAAGAATTATAGAATTACGGAGCTGGAATGGCTAACTGTAGTCTATTCTTCAAACACATTTCATCACCATATTTTTGGTCAAAAAATTACCATACATACTGATCACGCTTCGTTAAAAGTTTGGCTCAAAAATGTAAAAAAATTAAAAGTATGTTTGTTCCGATGGTCCTAGTTATTAAGCATGTATGACTATGATATTAGGTATATGAAAGGCACCATGAATTTCGAGGCTGATATGCTCTCAAGAGACATACCCAAAAGTAATGTAAAAAAGGAATATGTAATAACAAATTCGGGAACCCAAGCTTCACACAGGGTGGCGACAGGAACTGTGAAAAAATGTTCCCTGACTTTTCCCTGATTTCCCTGATTAAGTTCACCAAATTTCCCTGATTTACGTTACCAATGATAATGGTTTTCTTTCTTTGCTTTACTTGAAATCCATTGTATGTTTGTATAAAATGCAGTATTTTAAACGTTTTAAGTTATATAAAGTTGTTGAACTAAAGATATATTTTAAAAAGATGCTACATTTTTTAATAAAATGTGGTTAAAAAATATAAAAAAAAGACAATTTTTGGGGGGGGGGATGACCTACAAAACAGTATATTAAATTTTCATACAATGGAAAGATTATAGAAAATTAAAAAAAAAACTTCCAGAAACCACTTAGCATAAGAACTTAAGAAACTATTAAAATTACTTTTAAAAACATGTGTATTTATGATAGTTCAAAAA
Source organism: Uloborus diversus (assembly GCF_026930045.1). Taxonomy (NCBI): domain Eukaryota; kingdom Metazoa; phylum Arthropoda; class Arachnida; order Araneae; family Uloboridae; genus Uloborus; species Uloborus diversus. Next base: position 161,841,545 of record NC_072733.1, on the reverse strand, counting down.
AATTTCAATTACTTTTTATTTCTAAGTTTTCAAACAGTATAATAATTGTTGCAAGAATAACAAGTAATAGTGAAAGAATAGAAGTAATGTAGTTATTCTTATATAACTAATTGACATATTTATGCAAAACAGATGAAACCATTTGACAACCATTCATAGGGAGCTTTTCTCTAATCATTTTAATGAATGAATACAGCATTTTAACAATAAAAAAATAAAGATATTTTCTTAAGTACACAAGTTTCAATGATAGTACACAAGTTTCTATTCAAATGATTTCAGTATGTAACGAGAAAAAACCTTAGATTGCTTTTGTAACAAACAACTTTGAAATACAAGGCAGGGATGAGAGTGGTCAGAGAGCAAAAAGGAGGAAATCCAAAAAATTACGTAAAAGGGATGATATCCAAAAAAATTTCGTGAAAGGGATGATATCCAAAAACGCATCAAAATAGAACCTGGAAGCCATGATATCCAAAAATTCAACAAAAAAATGGCTAATTTACCAGTTTTAAAGGTAATACATATTTAATTAAATATGAGTAATAATTTTGTACAATTTGCTGCATTGTACCATTTCTTGCAAGGGTGTTTATTCCTAAATAAATCTAAATTTTGAAAAAGAGGCAACAATTTCTAACCCGAGTCCTTGAACAAAGGGTTGGGGGAGCCAGAGTTCAATCTTGGCTGCATCACACAATAGTGTCAACTTTTCATATTTTTTAGAGAAAAATACATTTTTTTCATTAAAAACATTTGAGTTTATAGTGTTAAACGAGTGAGAACATAAATTTTAAAATTAGATATTTGTAAAGTAAAAATTTACAACAGAGAGAAAAATCTCAAATTTCTTTATGTGGTAGAACATACTTTTCATAGTAAGAATTCAAAATAAATAAATATATATGTATATAAACGATTGGTTATCTTTTTCCTTGCATTGGAACCTAAAATTTGTTTTTGAAAACTTCCTAATACAATTTTGGAATAAAAAGAACAACTTGCAGCTGCCTCATTTAATCATGAAATCTTAAAACTTTTAACAAGTTGTAAAACCTAAACCATTTGAGATTCACCATAAATATTTTTTACACTTTCTTAAATACACAAAAAAAGCAGCCATGCCAAGTTAAAAAAAAAAAATTCGAGACTGTGGGTGCTAAGCCACATTTTTTGATTGAGTTTCGCATTTTTTATAAAATAAATTAAAGAAATAAAAATATTATTGAAATGATGAATAAAATAAGCGGATATAAGGTAGAAAAGAGTAAAAAACCACCCAACAATAAAAATAATTGAAATACTTTCAGGATGCAAAAAGATTGAAATCTCAAACGAGGCATGCAACTTTCGGCGCAGCACGTGTTTGACGACGTTGGCATGATTCCAAAACGTACGTTTTTGGCAGATATCGCGGAGGACGAAGATTCAAGGCGAAAAAATAGAACAAGTAAGAAATTGGAAACCGAAAATTTTAAAAAATCGTATTTTTTTTCCGATTTTTGAGAAAAATAAGGCTTGAAGGAGGCAAAAAAAGGAGGAAAAGGAGGAAAGGTTTTAAAAGCCAACAGAAAACGCCGGAATTCCGGCAAAAGCCGGAAAAATCTCATCCCTGACAAGGGAAAAAAAGCAATTAGTTAATTTCAAAATATATAAAAGAAAAATACAACTTGGTTATAAAATTAAAGAATCACTAAAGTCTGAAGAAAAGAAAACCTTTATAATCTGTGGTGACAACAAATAGTATAACGGCAAAAAACAAAGTTTTTTAATTGAATGTTCAATTTTAGTAATTAAATTAAAAATGCGAAGAAGTAATGACTTTTAAGCTTTTGTAGTATTAATTCAAAAACCAAAGATTTCTTCTTGAAATCGTGATTATAGTATGCTAATTACTTCGAGACAATGGAATAAAGGCAAAGGAGGTAAGGCATAATTGAAGGCTTCCTCTTTGCCTGTATGGTTGTTTATTTTACGCAGCATTGAAAGCATAACAGGAAATTTCAAGCTAGGTAAAATAAACAACCTAACAGACACAAAAGCAATCTTAGGAAGTTCATCCTGTGGTTAATAAGTAAGATTCAATACTTTGACGTTGAGGAAAAAAGATACACATATATGCAGCAGTGTATAATCGCACCTCATTAATTTTACTTTTTTTTTTTTTTTTTTTGAACAGATAACTGGCGGAAAATGCGTAGGGAATTAAGAGTACTTAATTTTGTAAAGCAAAAAAAAAGTTTTTTCTTCAAAAAATCTATTTTCCCTGATTTTTTTGTTATTTTTTCAAAATTCCCTGATATTTCCCTGACTTTTCCCTGATTAATAAAGTTCCCTGACTTTTCCCTGATCTCCCTGATTTCCGTGATCTGTCGCCACCCTGTTCACATCTACTGCAATTAGAGGAAATTAAAGAGGCTCAAGAAATGACAATTTAACGGGTAATTTCATTTAAATTAATGATATTTTATGCCTGCATAGAAAAGGTTTTACGAGAATAGTTGTCCCATTCTCCTTAAGATATAAACTAGTCAAAACTGTCCATGAAAAATTTGGACATCCAGGAATTCAAAAAACAATTTACTTACGCCTTTTTACTATTGGCAAAATATAACAATAAACATAACTAATTTTAACAAGCATTATCATACGTGCCAGGTAAATAAAAAACCTCGGCAAAAAAGATTTGGCCTGCTACAACCCATGCCTCCGGTTGAAAAAACATTTGATCTTGTTGCAGTAGATAGTGTAGCTGGCTTCAATTACTACAACTCCACAAAAAAGTATATGACATTAATCATTGATCATCATTCAAGATATATGTGGTCTTTTGCATCAAAGTCAACTACTTCTGAAACATACATTAACTTTCTTAGGCAAGTCTTCAGCGTACAAGTGCCTAAAAGTATTTTGAGTGATAAAAATCCGGCATTTACATCTTCTTTTTTAAGGAGTTTCTAAAGCACGATAAAATTAAACAATTGTTAACTACAGCCCACAGACCAGAATGTAATGGCAAAGTGGAAAGACTAAACCAAACAATTGTCACTCGATTAAAGTGTAAAGTGAATGAAACTTCTAAAAAAGTTCTTTGGCCTAAATTACTGGAGCACGTGACTCAAGAATACAATTTGACTCCACGCTCAGTAACAAAGTTTCCTCCTTCATATTTAATGTATGGTATTGTACCTTTTGAAATCCAATAAACGAGGACATATATCCTCCAGTTCAACAAGCAAGAAAATTGGCTTTGAAAGAACTAAAGAGGGAGTCGGAGTTCCACTAAGTTTCGGGTACAGGAGTCGGAGTTGACTGCTCTAAAATTTAAGAAATCGGAAGTTGGTCAACAAGAGCTATTTCCAACAAAATTTGTTTGAACTAAACTTGCCTTTTAGTTCAGGATCAAGACTGACTTTTAGTTTCCCCGTAGGTGCTAATGTTAAGGGATTTGAATTGTTCAAAATTGAACCAAAAATTGTTCAAATAAAAAAAGCAAATACAGTCGACTCCAGCTACAATGTGATTCGACTTACGCGAAATGACTATAACGTCAATTCTTCATGAGTAACGAATTTTAGAGCTAACGCGAATTTTTCGCCTATAACACGAATTTTTTTTTTATTTTTAGAAGGAAGTAGGGTTAGACCGACCAGTGAATGAACAGTTAAGAACAATTTCATTTTTAAAAAATCCTAGTAATTTTAAATTTTATATTATACAGATCGCGATAGCTAAAACATTTTAATCGATCTATGTAAATATCTCTAAAAAATCGCGGGAACTTAACTGGTACCGCTTCCAACTTTTTTAGGTATTTAAAGAAAAAATGGCACAACGACCCAGTGAATGAACACCTCGACCCAGTGAATGAACACAAATTGGTCCAGTGAATGAACATGATAAATTTTGACTCAAAAAGGAACTAAGTTTCTTTGAGATCTATCTATCTACCTATCTATATAACTATCTATATCTATTTATCTATCTATCTAATTCTATAACTATCTATATCTATCTATTTCTAACTATATCTAACTAACTCTATCTAACTATCTATTTATATAACTATCTATCTATATCAATCTTTTTATATCTCTATCCATCTATCAATATACCTTTCTATTTTTCTATCTACACATCTCTCGGTCTATCTGTATGTCTATTTACCAATTTATCAATGTACTTATCTATTTTTCTATCTATCTATCTATGTATCTATATGTCTATCCACCTATCTACTTATCTATATATCTATCTACTTATCTCTCTACTTATCTACTACCTATCTATCCATCTATCTATTTACTTATCTATATGTATATATACCTACTTATCTGTCCACTTATCTACTTATCGATCGATTTATCTACTTATCTCTCTACTTATCTACTACCTATCTATCTCTCTATCTATCTATTTACTTATCTATCTATATATATATATATATATATATATATATACTTATCTGTCCACTTATCTACTTATCTATCCATCTATCTATTTACTTATCTATATATACTTATCTGTCCACTTATCCATTTATATATCTCTATCTACATATCTATTTATCTATCTCTCTCTATCTATATATCTATCAACCTATCTATCTATCTACTTATCGATCGATTTATCTACTTATCTCTCTACTTATCTATCTACCCATCTATCTGTGTATCTATATATCTATCTACTTATCTATTTACTTATCTATTTATCTATCTACTTATCGATCGATTTATCTACTTATCTCTCTACTTATTTACTTATCTATCTACCTATATATTTATCTATCTATTTACTTATGTATATATATATATACTTATCTGTCCACTTATCTATTTATCTATCTACATATCTATTTATCTATAAATTTATCTACTTATCTATCTCTATTTACTTATATATATACTTATCTGTCCACTTATCTACTTATCTATCTACTTATCTATCTATCTATCTCTCTATCTATCTACCTATCGACCTATTTATCTGTCTGTACATCTAAATATCTACAATCTATTATCCTCATAAATCTATTTATCTATCTATCTCATTATCAGTACATCTACCTATCTATATCTATCCACAAATCTATATCTATTGATCTATCTACCTGTCTATATATCTACCTACTATCTATCTCTATATCAGTCTCTCTACCTAGCTATCTATCTCTATATTAGTCCCTCTATCTACCTATCTATCTATTAACCACTACCTATCTATTTTTCTATCAATAAATCTATCGATCTATCTACCTACCTACCTATTCTATCTCTATATTTATCAACCTATATATCTATTTCCCTCTTATTTTTTATGTATCTTTCTCTATATCTTCCTCTATCTATCTATCTATCTATATACAAACATACATACTTATCTACCTATCTATTCTCTCTCTTTGTATATATATTTCTATTTCTCTCTATCTACCTGTATATCTATCAAGGGTCAATCAATTCTAAACGTAAAAGTTATTGAAATATAATGACAACTTAGTGTTACCTTCATCTAAAGTTTGAAGATGGGAAGAAAAAGGAAGTTTCTGATAAAAAATATTAAAAACTCTAAAATTCTCGATATCTTTTAACAACTACAAAACTTCAACGATAACTCAACAATATAAGTATGAGTGAATCTCCCGTATGTACCATTAAAAGTCAAAATATCCGTAAAAGTTCAGAACTTAGTTTCAATATTGAAGCATGCAGAGCAGTCTAAGCAAAGTAAATATTATGAAATTGGAAGCTGCTCTTGTATTGTGGATTAATAAAGAGATCAGGAAGAGGAGATGTTGCCATAAATTGAAATGTTATAGAGGTGAAGCAAACGTATTTAAAAATGTAAAATTAGATAAGAATAACGATCTGATCATGGAGCATAAATCATCACTATCTTCATTTTTTAACTCTTAAAAATTGTTACTGTATCTACTGTGCTATTATAGTGCATCATTTTAGTTTTACGTCTTTCATTCCCACTGGTCATTCATTTTATTCATCTTAGAGTATTTCACATTGAATAACAGTTTTTAATTTTTTAAATACAGTAAAAGTTCAGTTTTTTATGCAAGAAACTGTAGTGTATTGTTAAGGAATGCCTTAGAGCAGTTTGAGGGGTGTTTATAAGTATTTGGTTTGCTTTAAAAAATTTGTATGCATAGATTTTTCCACAACGTGAAATTTCGACTTATGCGAGGAGTCTTGGAACGCACCCCTCACGTAAGTCGGGACTCCACTGTATGGGAATGAAGTATCCTTGCCAAGATCTTTCGAACAAAAAAAAAATCGTTTGCATTGGACTATTCACCCAAAAGATATTTGAGGGGAACAGACAGAGAGACCGATTTTCTCCATCTCAATACTTCCACATTTTAATTTTTCAAATTTATTTATTTTATTTATTTTAGACTTTTTTTATATGATATTTTAAAGATGCATTAGGCCTTACTTTATGCTTTTTGCTTCTTTCTCTAACTTTTATTGGTAAAGTAGGCCAAAAAGAAAAATTGATGATTGGGGGCCGCCTCTGGAAAGTCTCACGTGACCAGGGAAAGAAATTTATTGCTAACAGATTGAAGCCCAAGCAGGATACTTGAGAAGAGCTGTGAACATCTTCATTTCTACAAACAAAGCGATTTTTTGATGTCACTCCCACCCAAAAACTAGAGACGAAGGGGAGAGAGGGGGTAGAAAGGAGAACCTTGAATGGTCAAAATGTTGCCCAGCTGCTTTTAGATGCATAAATAGAGGTTGTTTTCAATTCTTAGGCTTTCAATTATCAGATAAGAGAACTTACACAGCAGCGTAAATTATCCACTTTTGTATAGTGGATTACGCCATTGTTCCCGATCGGGAACAACCAAGTATGTTCGCTTATAAGATCTACATTTTTGTTAAAAATTACTATTGCTCATGTTTGGTCATAAAAAGGATCCCTATTTATTGCTACTTTAAAATATCAAAACAAGCATTTTTAAATATATATATATAAATTTTTTAATCTGTCTCTGTGAAAATCGGTAAAAAAGCACATTTTTGCGAATATTTGTAGAAAAAAGTAATTGTAAATTAGACCTAGTTTTTCTTTCAAAAAATTAGGTCCATTTTTGGCAATAAATAGGAAAAAAAATTAAATCTCCCCTAGCAAAACTTTTTTTTACGATGTTTTAAAGTTGATGTTTCCATTGGGGAACATTGGCGCTTAAAAGGTTAAGTTCTGTTCACTTATATGTCAGCGTGTATGAGACATACACTCAATTTATTGCACACTTAAATGCTTCTCATACCATATATGGTTATGTTCCAGGCTCAGGTGAGATTTTCCGTAAAATACCATCTGACACTGTTTTTCCCTCCAGACTTAAGCCAGCCTCTGTCAGCAGTGCAAAGTCCAATAATGTTCCGTTATTGCAATTTGCTCCTCCTATATAGATCACGTGATCAAGGGATAATTATCTGTAATCTTTTAATGATATTCCCTATAAAATCGTAGCACAACTAAACAAGGCAGTTAGGTAAGAGTAGTTCCTTCTTGTATATTCTATGTGTAAATAAAGATGTTGTGAATGTAGCTCTGTCCTTTTCCTACATGGTTGATTATCACGGAACAACACTGCGATTTGTGATATATATATATATATATACAGGACATTATTGAAATAAAATTACAAATAAATATGCAGAGTACAAAAATGAAAATACCTCCTGATAATGTTCTAACTCCAAAAGATTTACATTTTTTGCACTCCAGTCACGCAAAATTTCGGTTTCCTCTTTATCAGCCATCCATTTTAATTCTTTTGAAGCAGATTGTACAAAGGTTAAGAGTCTTTCACCATCTTCCAACTTTTGAGATGAAAATAGCTATAAAAACAGACACTATTATAAAGAATGATTATCATTATCTATTTCATGAATGTTCCTATTTAAGAACGAAATACATTTAAATGCAGGGAACATATATAGCTAAATGGAAAAAAAAATGAAGAAAAAACAATAATTAGAAACTAAAGAATATAAAGTGCCATAAAAAGTGTGCTATGACAACAAAAATGGATAAATGATACAAATGAGGTAAAAAACAAGATGAGAGTAACAGCAACGATTCACAATTCAAGATAGCAAATATGAAGGACACTGGGATTTGGTAAAAATGTCTAAATTTATTTTACTTTTCTTAAAGTGCAGACAAAACCAGGTGAAATAAGTGTGGCAAAAGTTTAAACATACAAAATATTTCTTATTGTTTTGAGTGAAGTAACTTGATTTTGAGGGGAAAAGTTAATGAGTAATTGTTATTCAAAAGTAAATTTTTCTTTACTGTTTTTGTTGCAAAAATAGCATAAATTGAAGCAATTGGATTTATGTCAACAAAATTATTTAATGCAAGACAAATAAATACATTAATCAGTTATCATGTGCAATAAAGGGGTACAAATTAGTATTTTGTGTGGCCACCAAGTGCAGCAATAAGAGCTGCTACACGACTCGGCATGGAGTGAAACAAAGTTTGAATATCTGCCTGCGGAAGAGTATTCCATATTGTTTGTATGCGCAACCAAAGTTCGTCTGTTGAAGCAACAGAAGAAGGATCACGAGTGAGACGCCACTCTGCGAAATACCACACATGTTCAATCAGTGACATATCCAGGGAATATGCAGGCCAAGGAAGAAGCTGTACCTGCTGCGAATCAAGGTAGGATTTGACAGTCCTGGCGACATGTGGACGGGCATTATCCTGCTGGAATACAGCCCCTGGCAATCCTTGAAGGAAAGGAATAGCTTGGGGCTATAAAACTCATTTATGTATTGGGTACTGTTCAAATTGCCCACAATTCGTAGCAATTGTGATCATCCATGATAAGCTATGGCACACCAGATCATAACTCCGGGTGTTCATCCACTGTGGCGTTCGATAATGCACTCCAGAATATGCTGTTCACCGGCATAGCACCTGACACGAATTCAGCCATCATGGTGCCTAAAATTGAAGCGGGATTCGTCAGAAAAGATGACCTGCTGCCAATACCCACGGCAGGTCCTATGCACATTGGCCCACTGTAGCCGCAGGCGCCAAAGGTTTTGCATGAGACGAATCCTGTATGAAGGAATCCTTGCGCGTAGCCCACGCTGCAGCAGACATCTCCGAATTGATGAAGCACACAATGAAACACCTGTAGCTGTTACCACTGTGCTGCCAATTGTCTAGAAGAAGCTGTGCGGTCCGTCAGCGCCATACGCACCAGGTGTCTGTCATCGCGAGCTGACGTCACACTTCGGGGTCCACCCCCAGATTTCCAAGCTGTCTGGCCCTCATCTGTCCACTGCTTCCAAACACGCATGATTGTGCTGCTGTTATGCTGCACACGAGCGGCTACTGCACGATACGACAATCCAGCTTTACGAAGGCGAACAATTCTGTCCCATTCAAACTCCGAAATTTCCTCAAATTTCGCTTTCTTTCCTCGAAGAGGCAAAGTAAAGATTCAGTTAACGTTTACTCTAGCATATAACCACCGATAATCATACACGTCTCGCTATAGCCGTCTATTTATATTCGGTTTGATTCCACGTTCAGAGGCCGCTGCTCAGCATACTCATGCGCTACCGGTCTGCAATTCTAATCATTTGCATATCATGCCCTCCTCTACATTTCCTGCAATTTTCAGCTCACTCGCATAACTCCTTCATGGTGTTACAATTTTCACAAACAGGAGTGTATTATTTTGTTTTCAAAGATCAATTTTTTGGACTAAGCTACCCCTTCTTACAAGAAATCCAAATGTTTAAAGTCTTTCGCGTGATCATGGAATATTTGAAGATATTTTCAATAAAATATTTCTTTATATAACGGCATTCTACAATCAAATCTGGTCAAACAACTTCAACCATTTGTATCAGCTCCTAAAAGGGGGCAAATATGAACATGAAAAAAACTTAAAAACCTAGTAATCATTACATTTAATGGAAAAATATCTTTTATGTAACAGACATAGATGCAGATCACACTGGAGTACTGGGATTTTACACACTCATGACAGATAATACGCAGGAAATTAGGGTACCCAAATTTTGATTGGGTATGATACAACCAAACATACAGTACCCTAGAGTTTAAATGTCCTAGTCTGAACAGCAGAATCTTGCTTTGTTGAAAACACTGTATAGTGCTACAAATGTAATTACTACAAAAGTTTTTATAAAATCAGTCGAAACCATAAAAAGCAAATGTGAAAAAATTCTGGTAAGAGAGATTGTCTAGTGTAAATTTTCACCGCACCCAAGTTATACTCGGGGTGAACTAGGATGAAAATATTTCCTACCAGAGTATAGCTGGGGAAGTTCAGGAAATGGTTAAACCTGTAATTACATTATAATTTATTGTTAAGTGTATATTTAAAAGCTCTTACGGTTAACACCTTGCTGCACATAGGAAAAATTTATATGCAGAAAATCTGCAGGAAATTCAAGTCATAACAAAGTCTGATTCAGTACATAGAAACATCCTGAACCTTTAAGGAGAAAAAAATACTAAGTGAAATCCACTTGAATTTATACCATTAGTGCCTTGTACTTGTGTTCTAAATCATCCACTTCTACAATAAAAGAGTTATCAGCATTTTTCAGAGAATTCTGAAAAATAAATAAATAAATAAACAAAAACTTTTAAAATGCCACACTTATAATTTTTTCATTCAAAACTCTGAACTAAAAAATATTTACACAAAATTTCACTAAATTTATGAAAAAATTAAAATTAAAAACCTGTACAAAATAACAATATTTCCTCTTCTTGTAAAACTAAGGCATTTGGCCTTAGCTTAATGTGGTTACTCAGTTTCAAACTGAAAAATGATAAGCGAATTTTTACAAAGAAGGATTTTTATTTTTTTACTTTATATAAAATATTTTTGTAGTTATAGCCAGGTCCATCATTTACAAATTTTCTGGGGCAAGAGAGGGGGGGGGGCAAAGAGTGAATAGTCAATGTATTTTATTCAAAAAAAAACATTAACCCCTTAACGATCAGATAATTTTCAAGAAAACTGTCATAAAAGTGTCTATTTTTTTATTTAAGAAAATTATATAAAAATAAGTGTATGAACAACATGTGCATTCAATTTTTCATTTTCAATATTTTTTAGATTGAAATTTTTAAAAAAATTAAAACTTTATGAAGTATCAACAAGCAAGACCAAGCAAGCAGCGAAAATTTAAGAAATATGTCTTTTAAACATTAAAAAGGAATTTTATTAATCTTTTGTGTAATATAAGTAAAGATAAGTAAATTTTTCTTTTGTGGTAAATTTCAAAGCTTGAGATACAGAGGCCAACGTCACAATCTGGTAAGTTAGTACCAAAATTCCTTCCTGCATCTTTGCAATTACATTTAAAATCCACAATTACGTTTAAATTTGACTGGTGCTGCCATCTAGTGTATAAAAAAGAAATAAAATGTATTCCGGGTCTTAGAAATGAACAATTGATTTTAATCGTTTTGTCGTGTCTATATTGCACACCCCTAGCACGGCAATATCACGGGCGCGAGAAATGAAGATCGAAATCCCAGCCCGGCATATTCATGGGAGCGAGAGAGAAGGGGTTAAAATAACGACAAAATGCATGATTACATTAGAGCCATTCCATTTCAGATCAGGCAGGGCCTGTCACATGACCATCACCGATTTTTTTGGAAAAAATTAAGAGTAGTTACAACTAAGAGACATATGAAATATGTTCACGTATCTCTGCCTTTGCCCTGGCTATAGGGCGGTAACTTACTGAACATGAAATATCCCAAAAGGATTTTTCAAGAAAAATTTTTTTCTTCAGTTACAAGTTAGTTAGGTTCAGTTAACTCACTAGAATTCTGCACAAAATTGGCCATTTCGGAAAAAAACAGCAAAACACTCAATTTGAAATGGACAATTTTTCAAAACTATTCAACCTATTTGAATAATTCTTTTGTCTAAAAATAAATAAGGACCCATTTTACATCAAGACATCATTTTTGAAAATTTAGTTAGATTTTTTGATTTTGAAAAAAAAAATATTTTTGTGGCAAAAAAACTTGCATTTTTACCTATTTTATAATTTTTTTTCTCCATGAAAATAGTTTTTTTACTAAACGGAGATTGCAGTCTAAAGCTCTTATATGATAGTTTCATAGCATATTTTATTATAATCTTTAGACCAATACAGACTTGGAAATAAAATGTAAAATTTTTAAAATTTTCAAAAATCAAAAATTTTTGAAGTAAGATTACAATTTGAAAAACTCATTTTTTAAAAATCTAAAAATTGGCTCATTTGAACCCCTTTTAATGCTTAACAAGTGGATATACACCGCATCCAGTGTTTCTTCCCAGGAAATGTTTTATGATTTTTTGAAAGTGACCTTATCGACCATGGCATACATCTAAAATGAAAATGTCTAATAATATCATTCACTGAATTCTGATTATATTAATGCCTAATTGCTACAATAATGGTGTATTTCATCAGCAACAACTAAAATCTTACTGACTTCTAATAAAATACGTGTAACAAACCACTTTTGATGACCCAGAGCATTCGTCTTTTTGTAAGACTGGATAATTATATAAGAGCCTTTGATGACCATCTGACTTCATTATATACATATTTTTCTGTTGATCAGGGCTTAATTGTTATGGGAGCTGAGCTCACATACACATCCTTGCTTATTTATCTCAAAATTTTGTTTTTTTGACCGAATTCACGCCACTTAAGCATTAAAAAAAGTTCTGAAGACTATAGGGCTCCTGCACTTCTTTTGTTAGAAATTGGATCCCTACTTTTGGTGATATGTTAGGTTATCTCTTACAACCATCTTCAATTGATTACTTCTCTCATAAAACAGGTGTGTTTTTTAAATTCTCAAACTATAGGTGAGTTTTGGGTTTTGAATTTAGAGTACATATACTTATATATAAAATTATTCATACGAGGTAGGATCCAAAAATTCTGGGACAACAGTCACCAATGTCAACCAAGCACAAAATAAAAATAGTAAATTGTTTTAAATGCTTTTCCCTTTGAACTTAGATGGTTTCCCCTGTCATGTAATTGAGTTGCACATTGTAATTGAAAGAGAGAAAGATTGATTTGTTGCAGCATATGTAAGTAATGATGAATGCATAGCTTTGGAGCCGAAATAAACTACTATTGAAACAAGAAAAATGAAAGATTTCAACTATTACTGATAAAGTACACCATTATTGCAGCTATTAGACATATTTATGATCAGAATTTCAGTGAATGAAATTATTAGACATTTTCATCTTGCATGCATGACCATGGTCGATAAGGTCACTTTCAAAAAATCATAAAACATTTTCTGGGAAAAAATACGAGATGCGGTGTATATCCACTGGTAAAGCATTAAAAGGGGTTCAATTAAGTCAATTTTTAGATTTAAAAAAAATGGGTTTTTTGAGTAATCTCAGTTCAAAAAAAGTTGATTTTTGAAAATTTTCAAAATTTAAAATTTTATTTCCAAGGCTGTAAGGATCTAATGATTATAATAAAATACACTATGAAACTATCATATAAGGGTTTTACACTACCATCTCTGTTTAGTTAAAAAAAAAAATTCGTCGAGGGAAAAAAAAATCATAAAATTGGTAAAATGCAGTTTTTTCGCTACAAAAATGTTTTTTTTTTTTTTTTTCAAAATCAAAAAACGTAACTAAATTTTCAAACCGATGTCTAGATGTAAAATGGGTCCTTATTTATTTTTAGAAAAAAGAATTATTCAACTAGGTTAAATACTTTTGAAATACTGTCCATTTCAAATCGAGTGTTTTGCTGTTTTTTTCCAAAATGGCCAATTTTGTGCAGAATTTTGGTGGGCTGTAACTGAAGAAAAAAAATTTTTCTTGCAAAATCTTTTTGGAATATTTCATATGTCCCTTAGTTGTAACTAATGTATTTTTTTTCAAAAAAATCGGTGACGGTCATATGACACTTTTCATACCTGCCTGCCTGATTTGAAATGGAATGACTCTTTATGTTCTTAAAATCCGGGGCCAGGGATCAATTAACTCCCTGATCCCCCAAATGATCCTAGTTAAAGCATAAAAAAATTATTTACAACCTTTTAAAATTAATTTAAGATTATTAGAGCACTCTAGGCGTGAAATAACACCTTTAAGTCAGCATTAAACTTATATTTGACTGATGAAATGGTCATAACATGAGTTTCTAGAGGCTAACGAATTTTATAGCTAATACGAATTTTTGGCAAACAACACAAAAATGTTTGGAAGGGAATTGCAAGGTGTAAGTATCAACTTCGATACTGACTACTAAATATTAGTTTTGTGAATGAACTTTCAACCCTTTAGCATCATTTAAATCAGAAGTTCCCACACCATACTACTCTAAATAGACAAAGCCATGTTTACACTTTATTTTGTTAGCATATACAACTAAAATGTTCATACTTTCCTTCCATTTTTTTCATTCTAAATGTGCTGCACAGCAGCACTCATTATCATCTTCATTTTCTTAGTTGTAATTATTATTACTATCTACTGTACAGTAGTATAATTGTGCTGTGTTTCATTAATGTTATTATTTTGTACTGTACATATAGTATTGCACTCCCTCTTTCTCCCATTGATCATTGATTTTGTGCATTATAACTGTATTTTATATTGAATAATATACAGTTTTTTTTTTTAATACAGTATAAATTCAGTTCTCTATGTGTGGAAAAAAATTGACATATAGTTAAGAAACTGTTTAAAGCAATTTGCAGGGTGTTTACAAGTGCCTAAAATAATTGTGTAGTATTACTGAAAAGTTGTATACATGCCCTTTTTCGCTAAGCAAAATTTCGTCTTATGCAAAGGTTCTTGGAACGGATCCATTGCGTAAATCGAGATTCTACTGTATTTCATTTCTGAAAACTTTCCAATATAGATTTGAAATTATACTAGTCTATCAAATGTTATGTATATACATATATATATATATGTTTTAACTAATAGTAAGTTCATTATGCATCTTTGCAAAAAAAAAAAAAAAAAAACACTTTCATCTGTTTTTTTTTTTTTTAATTTATACTCCATTCAGACTAAATTGCAAACTATTCCTTCCTACAGAGTTAAAACTACTCAAAGAGCACTGGATGGAATGGTGATCAAAACACATGAGACTATCCAACATATAAGCATAGCATTAATGGCAACAATGGATTTGTTATAAGTAGGAAAAATATGTGTAAAGTTTTAGAAAATAGTAAGAGCAGTAATATAATACCTTTTGTGATAGCAGAAAATTAATTTTCTTATTATACTGCTCAATGGTTTTGTTTTCAGATTTGATTTGGTCAACATTTGATTTCACACTTTGATAGTCTGAACCAAACTCTATTTGAGCAAGTCGTTTCTGAAAAATCAACATTCAGTAACTACAAAAAGAGCTACAAAAATTGAACTAATAACTTTTAAGAGAAAATTAAATATAAATAAAATGACAAACTAAACAAAAAAAGTAAAAGGCACTAACATTTTTCTTTTCTATCCATTCAAAATGCTCTCTCAGTGGAATAGTAACTGTGCTCAATTCAGCTTTTTCATTTGATATGATACGTTGCTTAGTTATTTTCTTTTCTTCAACGTTTTTTTCAACCCTTGATGAAATAGATAAAAACCTATCTTGGAATGTTGATGTCAGAACTCTGTACCTGTCTTTCAAGTTCTCAATCCTAAAGTGATAAATACTATAAGTTAATAAAAGGTATATGAATTTAAATATGAGTTAGAATTAAAAACTTGATTTTTGGATCTTGTGAAAGGCAAGAGATATGTTAAATATGTGTGCTTTTTCAATATGAAACGAAGTTCGATTTGATGAAGTCACAATGATGCAAAAAAAATTTAACAGGAAAAATTTTGCTAGAAATTTTACATTTTATGCTATATGAAGAAACAGTTATAACTCATAAAAACAATAAATATCCAGTAAAAAGTATTAAATTACTATTAAAATGTTTTTGCCATCAATTGCAGCAACTTGGGGATGAGAGTTGTCATTGACAAAGCCAAGAAGAGTGCGTTTAGGGGAAGCACACCAGACAGTAAAACATTTGAACTAGTACTTTCTTATTGTATACTTTTGTTATCTGGCTCTTTATAGCATATCTTAAAAATTAATGACCTATGTATATTAGAATGAGCTCCACATTGGTTTAATTTGGGTAACTTTTACTTCAACCACCCTGTACTAATGAGTATGATCACTGAATGATTGGTTGGATAGTTTATTTAGTTTTAATGGCGGAAGAGTCCTTGAGGGCTATACAGTGCCAAAGGATTCTTTATTGTACACTACTTACATAAATATAAGGTCAGGAGATGGTAAAAGTAAACATATTTTGCAGTAAAAGGCATAAAACTTCAGTAGTTTAAAACAAAAAGTTGGAAAAATATGTAAACATTAAAGACATTTAAACAAAGCAATAATTCAGAAAAAATGGTTGAAACAATATGTTGACAATAAACCTTGAACTAAAAGAAAAGGACAAAATCACATTTTGAGGACATAAGAACTAAATTAAAATGGAGAAATCAATCTCCTGGCTGATCACTGAATGAAAAAAAGGCTCAACAGCCACTTCACATAAATATGCAATACAGTTTAATTATTAATGATAGAGTTCAAAGAAGGTAAAATTCAATTCAAAAACACATAATACATTCCCATACTTAATACTTGAAATATTTCAATTAATCTGTTCGCACCATTTGCTCGCATACGTGTGAAATCCATTTGCTATAATGAACGATCCTTTTTCAGCTTTACATGCATTTTTATACAATGTTATTTTATTTAGGATGCAAATATTATTGATCTATCTAAAGCTATTGCATAGACTAATATCGTCTTCTACTTACTTTGTGGATTATCCCAGAATTTAGTTATCCACAGTTACCGTCCCACCCCATTCTGTGCATAATTGGGAGTAAACTGTATATAAAACTAAAGTGCATGTAAGTACCTTTAAAATAAACTTAATAAATTTACTATACAACTCTGACACATCTCACAAGTTTTTTTTTTTAAAAAGTGCTGTTTAACGAACTTCAAAAACTAATTACACATCACTTATGAATAATAGATTTTTGAAAAATAAAGATAAATTTAAGGCATCAAAGAGTAAGGTGTTGAAAAGTTTCATAAAAATCTGGGAAGTCAAGTTGAGAAATTGGTTTTCATTGATTTGACACAGAATGACACAAACCAAAAAAAAAAACAGGGCCTTTGATTAATTTTTATAGCTATTGACTGTAAAATATGGCCTTCAGAGGAGCCCCTACAAAAACGTTTTCAAGGGGATTTTACTGTTTTTAATTTAAATTAAACAAATTGCGGCAAAAAATATTGCAATGTTTCTGCAAACTTGTGTAATTTTTTGTTCTGCAATCTTGTGTTTAATTTAATATCTTTGATATTATCATTTATTTTTCTGTACAGAGATAGGTATTTTATTTTTTACATAAAAATATTTTTATCACTTTATAAGACAAGAAATAAAATGTACAAACTATACTGATAGTATGCAAGATAAGATAAAATATATGTTGACTTTAAAATGAAATAAATTTTCAAATTTATTAGAAAATATAAATTTAATTTCACTTTTTTATGTGCTTTAATATAAAATGTAGCTCACAATTATTTATTTAGGAGAAAACTTCTATGTTTTATTTTTAGATGATTCCTATAGTGTTAATTAAAAATGTTGCGAAGTCAAAACTATCAATTTAAATACCTGGATTTTATTTCACCAATTTGAGGATAACATTTATCTTCTAAAACATCAATATCTTTTTTCATGGATTTTATGAAGTCATCAATAGTCTTAAGCTCACTTTCAATGAGATCACAGCTATGCTTTGTATCTACAGAATGAAGTCGATGCATTCGTTTTTCTTCCTGACAAAACAAAAAAGTATTTATAAATAACAAAATGGATCCAGCCATGATCATCAAAAGATTTCTTTAGCATCATAGAAAGCATGTGCTGAAAACAAAAATAATAGGCAACAAGAGCTATCTTACTTCTTTAACTCGCCTTTCAACATCATCTAATTTCCCTTCACATTGCTTTGCATCCTTGTTGACCTTATCTGCCAATCGCTGAAGTTTTTCTAACCTGATTTTAAACAGAAAATATGTTTAAGTTGAAAGAATATATTATATATTGAATGCATTAAAATACATTGGATAAACTTACATTATTATTCTTAGGGAATTAAAATACTTAGAGAATAAAGAATAAATCATGATTAAGTACCTTGAAATTTTCTTTAATTTCAACAGCATTCTGAATAAAGTTTCATTAATCCGTCTCATTCTTTAAGGATTTTCAGGTGCCATCAACAGTATTATTTAGTGAAGTAGGATATCATAACAGGAATAATTATTTTTGCTCAAAAATAGGGTAAGAAAATCAAAAAATACTAGGGTAACAATCTGAATAAGGCTTCTTGGCTCCATAAATTTTAAATTATTTTTAACTTTAAGGAATCACTGAAAATGGACCAATTCAAACAAGAGTCAGAAAATAATAAAGGTACAAATGAGTTTCTGCTGCTTACATCAAAAACTGAGCATTTATTGTTGAAGAATAGTATATTATATTTTATACAAAAGTTTTCCATCGCTAGTAAGTTCTATTTCCCATTATTCGGACAGAAGATGGATACTGTGTGCGAAAACGCTTCATCTTTTTAGGCTATCTATAAATCAAATTGTGAAAGGTAATGTCTAGAGAACAGGGTCGGTACAGTAGGTTTTCCCAATCTAGTGTTTTCAAATAAGCTTTGACCAATGCCTGATCAAATAGGACATTTGATGCAAAAAAAAATTTTTTTGTTTTTGCCTGACAAGCAGGTATCCTACAAAATTCCTGACACTTCTTCAAATCAAAGAAGTAAATCAAAAGCACATGCAAATGACATTTATTTTGCTCAAAATTCGAAACGTTTAAAAAAAAACATGTGATGCTGAACCAAAACTGAAAAAATTTCCAGGTCATTACTATGTCACCTGATGTCCAACCTTATGATATGTTTACATCTGAAAATTTCAGTCATCTCACTGGTTGAACAGTCTCTCGCCACATGAAAGAAACTAATGTACTCCTTTTATTTTCAAGTGTCAAAAACATAAAACTGTTTACCTTACCTACAAATTTCATCTTTGATTTTTTTGTCCCTATCTTGCAGCGCATTTGAAAATTCGTTCCAATATTTTTCTATTTCTTCAATATGTAACTCTTTCAAAACTTCAAAATGACTGTTATCACAATGACTTTTCTACAGAAAGAATAAAATTTTTTGCATATTTTCAGTATTACAAATAATGTTTCCAGATTACTAGAAAAGTACACATGTAATGTTCTTAAATCATTAGCACAAAACACTTATTTAAAGATTTTTGTTCTTTCTTCAAAAAATTCTACAAATTCAAAAGATAAATAGTTCATTAATATATACTCATGCTTAGAAAAGAGACATTTTTCATACTTAAAAGCAATGCTGTTTACATTAATAGCACACATATATTCACAAATCTAGCCCACATATATTTACAAAACTCCACAACGTGTCGACAAATTTTTAGAACCGCAAAAATGGATGCATAAATTAATTTAAATGCTAGTGTTTTCTGAAAAAAAAACCCCTTTGATATCCTTTATGATCTCATTCTCCAGCATTTTCAAACTTCCGTCAGAAATCTGAACCATTGGTGCAAGTCTTCTTCAGCCACTAAGAAGACTCATTTGGCAGTTGAGATGTCTGACTGAGGTTTGAATTGGCTGATGGAATCATTACTTGTTTACCCAAAACCAGGCGAGTTTTCACTAAGCATTCAGTATCCTTCTAAAAGCCTATGACATCACTAAAGGAAAAAGCCATTAATAAACAAGGAAGTTTATGTTCATTACTTTAGGAAAAAAAAGCACTAGAGTGCTTAAGTTACATTCCAACTACATTCTTCACAATACAAAAATACCATTTTTCATTACTTCAGGTATGTTAACAATATTGAGGGATGAAAATATGTTAAGCTGGGCACATTTTCAAAAAGATGGATTTCGAAAGGAATATGGTGGGGGAAAAAAGGAAGAGAGACAATTTCCTGAACATTAACAAGTTACTTGCATAAAAATGAAATCAATAGCAATAATTCAAACTAAAAATAATCCTATTTACTTATTCAAGGCCTATACCAACATAAAAAAATCTGATAATCACAATCTGTAATGCACTTGTATGCTATGTATGCACTTGCAGCACCTGCACAGTCCATGTAGAGAATTTAAAGGAAGCCTGTTTCATTTATATTTAAGTGCATGCACATATACATACATTTATATTTATATATATACATACATATATTACCTGAATATCTTTGTACAAATGATTAAGCCTCTGCTTATCTCGCAACTTTTTGGGAATTTCTTCTGATCTAAATTTTGAGGAGTCTAATAAAAATCCCTAAAAAATAAATAAAATGAAAAATGATTGTGTTCAGTAAACCAGAACAATAAATGCAATTTAAAAAATCAAAACTGTATCATCATAAAAAATTTCATTTTGTAAACTAATTTTTATAATATGCGACTCTGGAAATATGAAACCTTATGTAAAACTTTATGCAAATGTTACATAATTAAAAGTAAATAAGAATAAAATTCATTAATTAGTAATAAAAACATCAACCACACACTTGAAAACAAAACACCAGTTTGCACCAAATACATACAGGTTGAAAACTCCTTTTAGACTGTTAAAAACATAAGGGTTTTTAAGAGCATTCCAATGAATTTTAAAACGTTTCTGCAATTACGGATTCCTAAATTTACTAGGGCTAGCCCAGCTTGACCCTAAGCCTGTTGCTTGATGTATCTTTTATAGTTTTGAATGATTACAATTATTACAACAGGTACAATTTAAACATATAACTTATTTGATCATAAAACGGTTGAGTTAATCAGTATATTTCAGTAATACTGAAACATACATGTACAGGGCCGTTGAGGTAAATCCGGAAAATGGGACACAAGTATTAAAACTCTTATAACGCAAACAAAAAGGATTTATTTTGTACACAACTTTGCAATATTATAGAAAATATGTTATAAAAAGAAATTATTCTATATAGCCGCCGTTAGCTGCCACCACTCGCTCAAGACGTGACCGGAACCGACCGCATGCATGTTTCACCTCCTTCCTGTCCACGTTGGGCACCACCTCAGTAATGGTGGCTCTCAGCGCGTCCTTGGTATTATGAAATTTTGCGCTAACCTTTTCCTCAACTACGCCCCAAAAGTAGTAATCGAGAGGATTGCAGTCCGGGCTGGAGGGTGGCCACAAGTCGGGTGTCCAGTGGTAGGGCACATTACTGTGAAGCCACGTTTGGGTTTTTCTCGACTTGTGGGCTGGCGCCGAGTCCTGCTGGGAGACATAATCTCTTCTGGTGGCCACCATGTCCATCCAGGGCTTGACTACCGTTTCCAATACGTGAATGTATCCATCGGCGTTGATTCTGAGACCTTCTTCAAAGAAATGAGGTGGCATAACATCCCCTTTGCTGCTGATAACCCCAAGGACTATGACCGCTGCTGGAAATTTGGTGTGCATGACGGTAGGCACTTCTGAAGCATCCACTCAACTGACCTGAAGATGACACCTGAAGATAACCACTCAATAATCTCCTTTGGTGATTTACCGGCACGAAGGGACTCGAGGATCGCTGCTCTTCTGTCTTGTTCCCGGCTCATGTTGTTGCTTGTTGTAACGTGTCTATATGTGCGCGCCTTGTGACGATATGAACTACACATTAGATAACCTATTCACAAATATGTACTCAACAACCGCTAGAGGGCAGTTAATAAACAAATTCCGGATTTACCTCAACGACCCTGTATTTTTCAATAGATGCAACCAGCAAAATACAGCTAAAGAAAACTGATGCTGATTAAAAAAGATAAACAGCTCTGCCAAATCAGAAAAACTTGAAGTTTCTTTTATCATATGACACATTTAAAATACAAGATATTTTGCAGAATGATAATACAAGAAAACCTAGAGTGAGACAGTGAAACAACATTTTAAAAGATAAAAAAGAAAAGAAACTAACAAACCTTCATGTCAATTAAAGTGTTACACATCTTAGCACTGTTAAAATGTTCTAATGAGGTCTTCATCCAAAGCCGAAGAGATCTGGCAAGTGTTTTATACTCTTCAATTTTTCTGTTTTTCTCCTTAAACATCAAAAAAAAAAATGAATGACACATTTAACCAGCATTATAAAGTTCAAAATAAACATTTTAAAATAACTTAATGAATCACAAGAAAAGGAAAAAAATAATAAGGCTGTTGAGTCAAAAATTCTGAAGCAACTAGATTCTTTAAAATTTCTGGTTCACGCTAAATTTCTTCCATTTTTTGATTAATCTGAATGAAAGTATTTTTCATTATGCTAAAACAAAAGTTTGAGATGACTTGAAGTGGAGCTGGTCTGCGAATGCTACTTTTTATTATAATGCAATGTGCCGATTGATACAAGAAATAAATTATATTTTCACCGAAAATACTTTCGTACTTTTGTTCAATAGGCTTTGTATTGCATACTTATGAGAAGAAAAAAAGAATTATCATGAACCGAAAGTGGATGTTAAAAGATTGCTACACCATTACAGCAAAACGCTTATTTACGCATAACATGTAATATCGAAAAAATGTTTTAATAATAATTTGTACATGGGTGTCCTTTTAAGATAGAGTGGCAAGTGCTTTTGCTAGATGAGTGCTATTCTTGAGGAGGAGTTTCTTTTTGCTTAAGGAGTGTCAAAGTCAATTGAATTTTTTGATGAATTTATAGGCTTTCAAGAAACTCCCAACATCAAAGGAATGATTCCATTTCATATGCTAAAAGATGTTCTTGTACAGTTAGACTTGCCTTTTCAGGATTTAAGAGTACTGCTATGATGATGGTGCATCAAATATGAAAGAGGAGTTTGGAGGGACTTCAAAAGTTGGTTTTAAATTTGCAACCACAAGCAATATATGCCCACTGCATGGATCACCACAAAACAGAACTGTAAAAATGCCTCTTAAGACAAGTGACATGGTCTAGTTGAACCAGAAAATTTGTACACCAATTTTTCCATTCTTTCACATTGAAAACGACATGCCACATATTGTTGGTTTTTATATATTTACACAACAAAATATGTAAAATAACATTTTCAAAGAAAAAAAAATCAAAAACTTTAACGAAGGACAGCCCTCAGATTCCCTTTACTTGGAGGGAAGATTTCATATCCCATACACCTCTTGGTGATGTCTGCCACCCCTCCCCCCCCCCCCCAAAAAAAAAAAGAAGTTGTAAGTCCGTCCATGGCTATCTGGCTAATGTGATGATGATGAATTAAAAAATCATTTCACATACTGTGGTACAAAGGTAAAAAAGTTTAAGGAATATAAAAGAATTGTTTCACTTACATCATCAACAAATGGATTATATGAGGGAGGTTCCGGGAAAGCATCATACATAGATGAAATATATGTTATAAGTGACTTTTCATCAGGTTCTGGAGTATCAACATCTGTTTTGACATTTATGAAGATAAATAAATAATTAATAAAGCAAGAAAAATTGAATTAACTGAACATGATAAAAATATAAATAAATAAAATTTAACTAACCTTCTGGATCTAGAAGCCTAGTGATTCCAAATTCTTTTTCAGCAAGTGAAAATGCTAATTCTAAATTTTCTTTAGCTTGCCTTGTTCTCAAAGATTTGAAATCCAATAGGTCTGGTCTAAAATTAATTATAAAACACATGAAACCTAATCTTAAATAGTGTATTGTGGGATGTTTATAAAGTACTAAAAGTGCAGCTTAGTGAAATGTGAAGTAAACTGAGGATTGATTATAAAAAAATAAAATGAGAGAAATAGACTTAATTGAAATTATACTTCATGCATACATGAATAAATGTCAACTACCTGCAATGTAAAAATAAAAGGTAATAAAGAAGCAAGAAATATATGCATCATAAATTATGCACAAGAAAAAAAAGGAATATCTAAAAAACATAAAAAATACAAATGTAAAGGAAGTCTTTTTAATTTTAAAAGTACCATTAAAATACACATTTATAGAATGCTTAACAAATTTAATCCTTATAAAAATAGCGAAAGCAAAATCTTTATTTCAAAAAACTAACCTGTCAAAAGTGTTATAAGTCAACAAAACAGCATTCAAAAATTCGGGATTGTATCATTAAAATGCACAATCAAAAAAGTACCAGATTTTATACTTGCATCAAATCATCCCTTCAAAATTTTAATTCTGTTATTACATCATTTTCTAATTCTGTTATTACATCATTTTGAATATTTAACTATCTAGACTAAGTTTAAAGGTCTGCACATACGCACTACGTTCAATACTTTCATTTTTTGCACGTAATGTCTACATCGTCTCTTGCTCACCACAAGAGACGATATTATCATCACGGATGCCCTGAGATGGCATCACAAGACACTTCAAGTATCATGTTGCAATTAAAGCTCCATTTCAAGTCAAGTTTTGGCATTCACCTACGTACAATTCAGAGCAATGAAGAAGCCAATACTTTTTCTTGAACTTAGAAAATCAATCTAAATGCAAGGTTTGCTTTTAATGAGCCTGTTAATTGAAAAAGAAAAAAGTACTGAAAACGAGCACAATCATGCTAAGAGCGAGGATGCTAAGAGTGATCCTCATTTCTGAAGCTAATTTTAAAATGATTTTACCAGCCTATTTATAAAACCAAACAATTCACCAATGCCAAACTCAGAAAATTTAACTAATAATTTGAAATTATTTTTTTAAAAAAGCCACCAAATCATTTATGCTAGCACATACCTGGTATCAAGTACTATCCATATAAAAAAAATTGGCATTGGTCACTCATTGCTTTTGATACAAAACTATCACATATTTAGCATCACATATTCATGACCTCATGTTTTGCCCCTGCTAAAGGGCCAACAACTCATATCTGTGAGGAAAGAAGCTTCATCATTTCTTATCACATTACTGGTAATATATCCTGAAAGTTTCAGGAAAACTGAAGGTGACAAATATTAGTGCCCCATGTACTTTGTCCAGCTTTAAAAAAGTGACTCAAAAAAAAAAAAAAATCAAGAACAGTTAAGAAATCCTAGGTTCGGACATTCTGACATTATTAGAAGGTCAAACGGTTTTTCGCTGTTCGGATAAGAAATTTAACAAAAGGAATTGCTAGAAACAAATTTTAGAGCTGTTGTGTGAAGAACTTACTACCAAAAATAAATAACGTTTCAAAGTATAAATATATTTTTAAATATTGAAGAAAAAAAATTCAAAATTGAAGTGTTGATATTTTTCTTAAACTCTTTAAAATCCATTTGGGTGTTACCCCCCATCCCCCCAAGGGTGTTAACCTAAAAGTGCCCTGCCTCTCCCTTTGATGCTACTGGCTTTGACAGATTTATACATGAATAAACTTATAAACTTAAAATTCATTTATATTTTTCAGAAACTCTTAAAATTTTCAAGATAACCCAAGAATGATGACCCCCTGCGCAAAAGAAAATAATTATGTTTTTTTTAATGAATTCTAATATCCGATTGGTTGTCACCCATGGAAGGGTGTTACCCTGCGTAAATGCCCCCCCCCCCCTTTTCATCGATGCTACAGACTTTGACTGATGATATATAATTTAAAATATTGGGTTAAAATTCGGAATGGAAATACTAATATTTTTCAGAAATTCATAAGTACATTATTATGGGTGTCATTCCCAGAAGTGTTCCCCCTCCCCCCTCGTAGTGACGGTACTGCTTAAAAGTAAGAAAGCTTTTAATATTTGTTCCAATGAATCAATGTCATTCTAGAAAATTGACTTCAAATTACCTGTTTCTATGCAGAATGGCAACAAAAGCCAATCCATCTTTCCAACTCTTGGTGAAGTCATTAATCCTTACACCAGGATATCGTTCGGTTGATCGCTGGGCCCATTTCAAAAGTGCCTCTCGGGCTGTCACAGTTTCATCTGAGAAGCCTGTGATAATGTCTGAGATCTGCAATGAAATTAAGAACAATTGATATAGTGAAAATTGTCTATGTAAAGTATATAATAACAGTAGCGACAGCCCATACATATAGACAAAGGGGGGGGGGTGCATGGACCTCATTTAGCTCTGAAGGAAAGAAAAATGTAGTTTAGTCAGGGTCTTTCCAGAAAATTACTTAAAAATCAGTTTTAAAAAAATAATTCATATACTCAATGCAGAAGTGGGACAACACCAAAATGTTTTTTATACAACGTTTTCACTGTTCTTAATGCGTTCAGGTACTATTCGTTGTAACTGAACGGTCTCTTAAAAATGTGTTTTAAAAACTTAAATATCAACAATTTTCTGGGGAAACCCCGCAAATGCGTTTTTTAAGGCTTTCAATTAGAAACAAAATTAAGGAGAATCCGCAAATGCCCATCCTTTTCCTCATGTCAGTACCAAAGCTAGACTGAAATTGTATCTTTCAATAAATGTCCTTTATTTTGTGTCTATAATGAGATACCGTAATAAATCAAGTGTCTGTTTGGTTATAAATTACTAACTATTAAAACTACCTCTAGGTCTTTTCCCCGCCCTACAAACTATCATATGGGCACCTGTGCACATAAGACATGCTACCTATAACTACATGTTTTAAAATACAGAACTCACACTCATATAGTTAGGCAGCATGTGCTATTCTATGCTTGCGTTAATGGAGGCAAAATTATGAGATTCTCTAAATATAGGCCTGCATACACACTATTGAGACTTCAAATTAAGAGGTTTGAAAATTATCTTATGAAATAAAGCTGGCGTAGTGAATTTGCTTAGGTCTTGAAATAATTTACAAGTGTTATTTATGTCATTCATAAAAATGGCTTTGCACACAATAGAACAACAAGTTCACATTGTTGAACTACTTCATTAAAACAATGTTCAATGAAAAACTTTCGCATAAAATTATGTGATATTTATAGCTAACATAAACGTCCATCGTCCATCTGAAAGTAGAATTAAGTGGTTCAAAATTTTCAACAAACTGATGGTTCAGTGGATGATAAAAGAGTAAAAAATTATAGTCGCCGTGGTCGTTCAAAGAACATATTGATTTGATTGTGAAGGTGTAGCTGGAGATTCTGAAATGTTCGCTGTTCAAAAACACTAGACTCGTTGAACGGACTCGCGCTAGGGGTCCCGCAACTTTTATCTAAAATCCGACACAATAAAAATCTCTTCGCGTTGTTCTCCTTAACCACAAAGAGACAGGAAAAAAATATTGGGAATAGCTTTATTCTTTGAGTTTGCTTAACGCTTAAACTCCTGCTGGAATTCTGTGTTTATTTTCTGCTTCTGGATACACCAAACAAAATGTTTTTTAAAACCCATTTTGCGTCGAAACTACACCGAAATGCTTTCGTCAGCAAAGTCACCATTTTCGGAACTTTTTTTCCTCTCCTTTTGGAGGGATTAAGACTTTCTTTTGTAATGATTGAGAGTACTTCATAAGCATATCATTTGGTAAATCATTGATTTAAAAAAAATTCATACCTACGTAGCAGAAATTGAAAGAGGTTTTAAGGTTTACGAAATTAGTTGACATCTCTAAAATAAGATGCACATTATTCTAAGAAACAAATGAAACATTCTCTTTCGATGTTATGCGGAAAAAAATAAATTTTGTGCTACATGATGTGCAAATATTTTATACGAATAAATATTTATTTAAAATGTTCAAGCAAATTAAAAAAATAAAAAATAACTAAATAAACTACTCCCACTTCAATTTTAAGAATTCCCACTAAATTTTGATCAGAGTGGGAAATCCCAACTTAATTTTTCCCATCGTGTGAATTCCAACATGGCGTATTTTATGAAAGGCTTTAGAGCTCTGAAGGCATATGGGTGAATACACGCTATTTGAATTCCAGCGGCGCATTGAAAGTTTTTAAGCAAAACAAAATACATTATTGTTATGGGATGCTTAATTAATACAGAATATTGTCTTTTATTTGGCTCACACAGTCAATTCTCAATAACTTTCATTTTATCATTAATAGCTGAAAATAGTTTTAAATGTCTATTCCCCTGACTTGCATTTTTTCTACTTTTCATACAAATACGTTCAAACATTCTTATTAAAATAATGTCACCTAAAAATCATACACCTAAATAAACAACAAAACATAATTTATCAATGCACATTGTAAAACTATTTATTATTATACAAAAAAAACTTATTTTTTACATCAGGTAATAACACTGACACCTGGCAAAATTGAAAGACTGAATTTCAACACTTAAACTACTAAAGAATTTCCTCTTGCCCTAGAATAATCTGCATAATACAGACTAAAGTTAAAAGCAAGCTAACAGTGTTAATCAAAATTCAAATAATTTTGCATCAGTTCACGTTGCACTGCCACAAAACGTGCTTGTGTCAATCGCTGCAGTATTTCCCCTGGTAAGTAGGGGAATGTGGGACAAAGAGAAATAGTTAAGAAAACTTAATTTTTTTTAAATGAACAAATCGAAAATTAGTTCTGAAAATTACGGTACATAATAAAAGAACAATATATTTTATAAATAAATTTGCATTGAAACATTATTTTTAACTTTTGGCCGTAAATTTGTACTGCCAAAAAAGGGTAGAAATTGTTCTCTTCCTATTTTCATGGGGCAAAGTGAAAAATAAAATATTTTTCCAGTGAAATAATTTCTATTCGACTATTAAACATATTTTTGCTCAAATAAATGAGTAAATAAAAGAATGAATGAATAAACAAAAAGGAAATGAAACAATGAACAAATAAAAATTAATTAATAAGTGTAATATATGAGAAAAAATAAATGAGTGTATAAAATCGTGAATGAATAAGTGAATGAATGAATAAATATAAGGGAATTATATTAAATGGAGGAATGTAAATGAAATAATTAATAAACGAATACGTAAGTGATTTGAAAAAAAGATTGAATAAATAAATGAAATGAACTATTTCACTTTGCCTCGCATGCACTTAACTAACAGTACAAATCATTTAAAATAGAAATAATCTCAAAATTCAACAAATAACTACTGCACTCTAGGTACATTAGTAGGCTCTATTATTATTTGAAATATTAACAAGAAATTTATCATTTCATGATAACAAAAATAGTTGCTGACATACATCAAAATATTACAATATGAGTTTCATTTTTTGCAAATTGCTTGTATAATCATATTCTTTGATTTTCAGAGGTAAGTTTTTCTTGACTGGAATAGACTACATATGATACTACACAGTTAAAATATTACTAGCTAGGTGGCACAGAGTAAATATTTCACCATTTCACTTTGCCATACATTCATTCCCCAATGTGTTTTTATATTTTATCCTCACCTAAATGTACCTTTGTACAATGCAATGTTATTGTGTCGACATCACGGATTACATTTAAGTTCTAGTAAAAAGAACGGGTGATGTTGTTTTTACAGGTTATGTGCGATTTTGTCACTTCTCTGCCGTCACTCCTCTGGGAGGTCATTCCAAACGTTTTCTACTTCCGAGTTCGAGACGTTACGTCAGAATCAATCACGTGACGAGAAATCTCGCAAAGTGATATTCTGAAGTAAAAAAATTCATATTGCGATGTGGCGACGAGTCCAAGTTCCAGCCGCGATAGGGGAGGGGAAGAGTTTTTCGCCGGTTTTGGCGGCGCGGATGGATGGGAGGAGGCATGTGATTTCTTCCAACCAATGGTCTTTAGGTGCAGATACTTTTTGTTTTGCTTTGCTCCATCCGTGCAAGATAAGGCGCGAATTTTGACGATTGGCACGCTAATTTCAAAGAATACGTTTTACATTGCAAAGAACCATATCGAAATAATTTTAGATAAGGCGCGAATTTTGACGATTGGCACGCTATATTTCAAAGAATACGTTTTACGTTGCAAAGAACCATATCGAAATAATTTTAGATTTTCTAGAAGCAAATTCAGAATTCATAAAAATAAATTCACCGAAAATTTTACAAAATAGTACACAAAGGAAAAATGAGCCGAGGGCTCCGGTGCAAAAAGCATAGTCAAATGGCAAAAGGTAAGTCATATTTTATGCATATTTCAACATTACAGTGTCGAAAACAAAAATCGATGAGGGGAAAAAAGTAAATACATACATAAGAAAAAAATTAACAGTACATTTTGTTGATTTATAATATAAAACCATCTATAATAGTAAGAACGTCTTGTATGAAATATATTTTTCCCCGAGAAACTATAATCAAAATAATGATAATAATAATAACTTTAGAAAAAAATAATCAAAAAAAAAAAAATCCTAACTGTCACAAATGCAGATGAAGAAATATAAATAGTCCGTAATCGGGGATTGTATGTTATGTTGTTGTCGTGTCGAATGCGAAAGGTTTAGCTGCATCCAAAAGTCTTGATGAAAAAATCTGCTAATTCAAATTCAATACAAAACACTAAAATGCAGGGGGAGGGGGGCTAGGTTATGGCGCTGACTGCGCTATTGAAATTTTTAAGGGATAGTGTTGGTGTTTTGAGGGGTATTTGTTTATTGGGGGGGGCTCTTGCTTTTGTAGGGGGGAGTCTTTGCGATATTTGGGGGGAGGGGCACCCCTGCAAAATGTAAAAGGTTTGTTGGGCTAGAGCTTTTGGGGATGAGAGCAGTCATAACAGAGTATACAATCTTCTATATTAGGATTGGTTATGTAAAAACCAACCCTCCCCCCGCTCAGTTGTAACTTGTAATTATAGCAACAATCTCAGTATCAAAGACATATTCCACAGTTTTTTCTCTTTTCCTTTAAAATTATAATTTAATAAGCATATGCTTAAATAAAAAGTTTTATTTCTTCATTATTCCTGTTTTCAAATTCCATTTTTTCCTAGGTATTGTTTTCCAAGACCCAATCTTAAGGTATCTTCAAAACAGTACTTTTCTAGTTTTCCTTTTCAAAACAAGCAACTTTTAACTATGATTACATAATTTCATCTTTATCTTCAAGATTAAAAAGTCAAAACAGCAATCTTGGTTATAAAAGCAGTTTAAAATAAATAAATACTCTGCTTCTGTAAATGTATATTGAAAAATATTCGTAAAGGGAGTAAGATTTTTTAATCATAGATTTTTTAGTTTCACTTCACTGATAAAGAACTTTAAACGCTCAACCCAAAGGAAGGATTCTAAATTGAAGAAGAAATGAAAAAAGGAGCAATCGGGGAGAAATGGAGAATCAAATTTTGGAAACAATTCCCCAGAAATTACCAGGCTTTGTATTTTTTTGTAATTAGTTAATCAATATCAAATTTCAATAAAGAAAAATAAATTTTCTTACAAACTAAATTCAATTGAAATTGAATAATGACAGTAGGTAACAAATAAAGAATTTAGGGGGAAAAGGGGGGGAGGATTTTACAGCAAAGGAAGACAGAAAAAAAAAATTACATTCGTCAGTGGTGTACCTAGCATGGGTGACATTCGGGGCGGAATTTGTGATGTCACCCCCCCCCCCCCCAAACGCAAAAAAGGGGGATTGTATATTCTGTGTAAACTTGAAATTCATACAATTTTCAGAAACAAATAGTACTTTTGTGAAAAAACTAAATTTTAAGTGGGATAATGTACAAAAGACAAATAAAAATTAGGAACGCTTTTTATATAATTTGCCCTAGACTCATTTGTGCAGGTCGTCAAGCGGTCAAAACATATAAAGGGGAGTAGGAAATTCATAGCCCCTTAATTTTTTCAAATGCATTATTTCTTGAAAATGGAAGTCCCCGATCCCCCCCTCCCCAACGTATTTCCTAAGTGATGGATTTGGTTATAAGAATATGAAATCCATGGAAATAAACAACCTTAGCCGAGAATGCATTTTTATTCATAAACTGACATCTTTTACATTGAAAAAGGAGCTCTTAATGTCTCCAAAACACGTGTCTGCAATTTAGTTCGGATATTTGTGCATTATAATGTTGTGAAAGTGGGTTTAAGTCTTTTAAGCATTGAAAACTTGTTGTAAAGCGAGAAATGTTGCATATATACCTATTTTATGTTTGCAGTTATAACTCTCCCCCCCCCCCTCTCTACCTCGCTGCACCATTTTTGGGGTTGGCCACGTCCTAATTCGTTTTCTTCGTACCAATACCTTTTAGAAAAACTAACTCCCGTAGTTTTATTACGAAAATTTCACCGAAATCCACTTTGCCCCCCCCCCCTTCTTCCCTGCAAAATGTTCGAGGCTCGCTACATTCTAATTTGTCCGCTTGCCAACACCTTTCAGAAAAACTAACTCCCGTTTTAGTGTCACAAAAATTGAAAAAACCACTTGCCCCTCAGTGCAGTTATGACCCCTCCCCTCCTTTTCCTGCACCATTTTCAGGGTTGGCAATATCCTAATTCGTTTTCCTCGTGCCAATACCTTTCAGAAAAACCAACTCCCGTAATTTTATCACAAAAATTCCACTAAAAACCATTTGTCCCCCCCCCCCCTCTGCACCATGTTCGGTGTTTGCAACATTCAAATTAGTTTTCCTGAAATGTATTGCAAGCAGAAAACTAACTTCCGTTTTTGCGTCACGAAAATGGAACGGAAAACCACTCCCCCCCCCCCTGTACAGTTATGACCCCCCCCCTTGCCCCCTGTACCATTTTCGGCGTCGGCAAAATCCTAATTCCTAATTTGTTATCCTCCTACCAATAAATACCTGTCAGAAAACTTACTCCCGCAATTGTATCACAAATTGAATAGAAAACCACTTGCTTCCCCCCCCCCCCCCGCTTCCTGAACCATTTCCAAGATTGGCATCATCCAAATTCGTTTTCCTTGATCCAATATCTTTCAGAAAAACGAACTCCCATAATTGTATCACAAAAATCGCATAATCTCACCTGCTTCGGGGCAGTCGAGATTTCGCTCGCAAGTAAAGACGCGAAAAGTCACTCTTTCCCCTTCTTTTGGAGCATAGAATACGAACTTGCGAGATTTATACTGCGGGACTGCGATTTTCCCTATAGCGCCATCTAGTGAGACGATCAGAACTAATCTCGCAAGGTGAATTTCGAGCTTGGAATAAGCACCCTGGCATTTTTTATGCCATTGGAAAACCATACTCATCTTACGAAAATAACGCTTCGTTTTTTTCTGTTCTAGTTGCTCGTTTGAACTCATATATTATGACGAACATTAACAAGAGGCAAACAGGGCAAGGTAGACTGGGGAAAAAGCGTGAAGCTGGAGGAATAAGTTAACAAAGAATTACGATAAAGATGATCCGGATAAAAATTCTGAATTAAAAGAGAAAGAAAAGCAAAACTGTAAATTAAAAAAGGAAAATAGACAACAATTAAGAGTATAACCTAGATTACTCTGCTAATAGTGTCACTCCCCTGACCAGGCCCGGACCGGCCAGGTTGGCTAGTCGGCGATCGCCGAGGGCCCCGAAGCTAGGAAGGGCCCCCAAATGAAGCGAAAAAATGATTTTACAATTCTTTGATTTCCTTATAACTATTTTAATCTGTTTCCTTATACGTTTTGCCAGGATCAGGGAATGATAACTGAATAGACCAGCTAGACTGTAGTCTAGGGCCCTTGCTTTTTAGGGGTCCCCCAATGGCTAAAGTTGTTTTAGCTAATGACTAAAAGTAAGATTTGACTACATAGTGGCTCCAAAAAACCTTTGCTTAGAACCTTCCGTTATCTTAATCAGACCCTGTCCGGGATGCTTTTGATCACTCTTTCTGGTTTTATACAAATAGCACACTGGACCTAATTAAAGCCAGGTAGGGCCCCGGGGCAAACATTAACTTTTGGTTAGGGCCCCCTAGGGTTTTAATTTCTCTGAATTTGTCCCGTAAACAGGGCCGGATTACAAATAAGCAACTTAGGGATCGCCTACGGGCCCCAACAGAAATGTTCGGCCTCCCTGCAAAAAATCATCAGCGCCCCTAACCACCCACTAAATTGAATTGCCCCCCCCCCCCCGCGCTCAAAAAAAATTTAACGAGTGGTTGTTTGTTTTTGTATGCTTCAATATTTCTACCTAAATTTTGAATTCATTTGTTTAAATATTTTTACAAGTTTATTATTTTAAGGTTTTTTGTGGTTATGTGGGACTTTAAATCCTAATTTTTTGGATGCCCATTTTATTTTTAAGTTATATAAGCAAGTAAACAAGAGTTTCTCAGGACTTAACAGTATTCTAATAATAACTGTTCTCCTCTGTAAATCTTGGTTCTGAAAAAAATATTCACATTGTATGGAATTCATATTGATTTGGTAAATGATTTAGCTTTCGTTCTGTATTTCTTATAAGTTTGAGGCATGTTTTTTCGATTTGAGGGTTTTCTTTCAAATATTTTATTTTCTGTTCTCTGCTTGAAATTTTCTTTGAATTCGTTTTTGTCTCATTAATTTATTTTATTTCATTTATGTTGATGTTGATGCTATTTAAGGTTCTGTTCTGCGATGAACCGAAATTCACAGAATTTTTGTTTACCTGAACTGGTCAAAACATTTTTTTTTTTTTTTTGTGAGAATACTTCGACCAGTTTTCACGGCATTTTCGGTTAATTTTTGAATGCTTTGAATCCGTTTTTTGAATTTCATTTTATTCCTCTATTAACTTGGATGTTTAGAGGTTTGTGTGCCTTTTGTATAAGTTGATATACAAAACATTGACATCAATCCTTTGATCAAGTTAAATTTTTGTTTTCACCCTTTTAGAACTGTTGAGACTATCATAAAGAGATTCAGGGGTGCCCAACTCCCCTAAGAGCGAAGGCGCACCTCCCTAAATATCACGAAGACCCCCCCCCCCAGAAAAGTGAAAAAATACCCCTCAAAACACCCCCTTAAAACTTTCAATGGCGCAGTCTGCACCGTAACCCCCCCCCCCCCTAGGTGGCCACCCCTGAAGAGAGATTTTAAAACTTTGTGGATTTTTCATGCTTTACGTACATATATTTTTTTTTGTCTATTTAAAAATGTGTTTAAACGTCACAATTGCACAGTTTAGCTGCTCCTGGGTTAATATGTGTTGAGTTTCGTTTTTTCTTCAAACATTTCCTAAAAAATATTTTCAACGTTTAAAATTTCAGCAAAGGTATTCGAGGCCCGATTAAGATATCGAGGGGTCGTAGACCAATATATTTTTTTTGAGGGGGGCGTTTCCAACCTTTTTCCATTGGCTAAAACAATTTTAGTCGCAAACTAAAGTAGTTTCAGTCATTTGAGGGCCCCTAAATATCGTGGGTCCTAGGCCACGACCTAGTTGGCCTATTCAGTAATAAAATCCTGGAGGTGTTTAGGTGTTCGAGTTATTTTTAAAGAGATTCTTTGGTTTCTCGGGCTGTGGGACCCATAGTGGTGTGCCCCCCCCCCTCCTCGCGTTGCGGAGTCTGCGTGTACGCAGATCTCCAGAGCAATCCTAAAGTTGAAAAAAGTTATATTTTGCAAATTCCAACGAATAAAACTTTAACCAACAGCTTTTCTTTCCTTCCCTCTTTCTCCAGGTGTACTACCCGGGGCTGCGGAGTCGGAAAGGAAAATGGCCGACTCCGACCCCGACTCCTGGGTTTTGAAACGCCCGACTCCGACTCCGGATTTTTTTTATATTTTTTAATTGTATTTTTTCAACTCCCTCTCTCCCTTCAGGGGAAGGGGGAAAACCTCTAAACAGAGATTAAAATATTAATTCCTTTTTATGAAAATTTCGCATTTTGTTTTTTATTGTAAACCCAAGACGTATACAACGTTAAAAATTCAATTTAAAAATCAAATTTTCCAATAGTTACGAGTTACAAAGTGAGATGACTTAAAAATCCATTTTAAAAAATTTGAAAAGTAATCCCCCCCCCTTTAATGTTTAACAAATAGATATTGATCAAATTGTGTGCTTTCAATTTTTGAAAGCTGTAACGTGAGAGAAAAAAGGCTTTTTTTCTAAACCCAAGTTCTTGAGAGGGGGTGGTTGGTTCCGGGTGACACCCATCTGGTAGATGACATCCAAAGTTAATTTTAGAGTTTATAAAAAATATAAATACTTTATTTCTGAAAATTTTCGCGAATATATTTTTAATTATATTTCATCAATAAAATTTCAACGAAATATGGCACATATACGTCAGGAGCTAATTTTACACAAAATGCGACGGTATACAAATTTGTACGAATAGCTTTTACTGTACCTATATTTCTTCTTCGCTAAATTTTTAATTTAAATTTTATTGACCGCTTTAGAATGAACCTTAATATGAAAATGTTGAGATTAACTGCAATTATTGAGTGCTGTAATCAGGAAATCAATTACACTTATTTTGTTCCATACTTTTTAGTGAGAACCAAGCTTATAGAAATAGTCTTAATAAAGAAAAAAACATTAGATTATTTCATCGAATCTTTTGGATTCGTGCTTTCTCGCCAGAACTTCTTTGAATTTGCCGATCACTCTTAAACGTTTCAACCTTAGCTACGGGCCTCGACTTACTAATTTGTTACGTTTCTTTTACTATTTTATCACTGAGATCGAACAAAACACTATATTTCTATTTTCACTTGAAAGTGATTACTTGAAAATGTTAGGCAACAAAACCGTTTGCTGACAGTTGCTATTAGTTAAGTTAAAAAGCTAGCAAACTAGGGGACGGCTACAGAAAGTTCGGTAAGCATTCAAGCTAGCTGATTGCCATAATGGCAGTTATTTTCTCATTAGTATCTTTTTATACATGTAATCGAACCAATTGGTAGTCAGTTTTTAAAAAATGCAAGGAGAGTCAGTGAAAAGGAAAGGAAAAAAGAAGCCCGGAGTCGGAGTCGGCATGTTTTGTAACGACTCCGACTCCAACTCCATTACCCCAAAATCAGTCCGACTCCGACTCTTCGACTCCGACTCCACAGCCCTGGTACTACCGACGCCTCCGGGGGTGTCGGTGTTATTACACAGGAGGTCTGTCTTTGTCAATTGGGTTCCACGCATGGCTAAGTTACTCCGGTGACAGGAGTAAATGTAGGACCCCTCTCGGAGTAAGCCTTTGTGATCCAGGCCGCTAAAAGTGCGTTTCTCCACGTTTCTTTTTTGCACATTCTTGTAGAATCAATAAGATGAGATAAGACGAAGAACTGTAGAACTTGGGTACGGATGATGGCCGTGTGAAAAAAACTCGAACAAAAGAGAAATGCAGGTGTAATAAAAATAGGAGTAAATAAAAACTTCATGACTTGTTCAAGACTCAATGGATTCATGTAGATTGCTTTAGTGCCCCATCTCCTTTTGCTTTTGAACCAGTAAATAAATGGGAAATTTGAATGCACATGGAAATCTTTCGGATAGGGTCTTAATCACAGGATATTGACCATAAAACTATTCCACGTGTGGTTTTTACTTCTGCAATCTGTATTATAGTAAGATAGTTGAAGGTCTGTATTTCACTTGCGTACGAGCCAACTATAATTTTTATTATGGAAATTAAAAGATGGATACATTGGGACAAAATAGTGACAAGATGAAGCAGAAAAGGTATGATAATTTTTCTACTAGTAAGGCATTGCTTTTACTTAAAATAGCGTGTGATAAAAAAATCTCAGCCCCATCCAACAGTGGCTCACCCACGGAGAGGATAAAGGGCTCTCTCTTAGAGACTAAGCTCCCCCCCCCCCCATTAGGCCTAAAAATTCAGAATTTTATATCTGATTTTCAAAAATTTCCCCGGGGGAAACCTCCCGTACCTCCTAAAATTGGGGATATTCTATACGGTCGACCGAAGCACTTTTACGCGGAATTTTTTCAATGAATTTTCTACATTCTATGTTTTAACGTAGGAAATTGCAGGCATTGCGGTTTTATGAAACATTTAATGGAGTCAAGATAAGTATATTCAGTTGTTCCTCATTTTGTTTTTAACCGCCGTTAAAAAAATCATTTTTAAGTCCAAGTCGGTTGCTTAAACTTACCCCGGACACGGGGCACGTTTACGTATATTTATATTGACACCTAACGTGGTTCTGTTAGAGTGTTTTGAACATAATGTGTTACCATAGTTAAAATAAAGCAAATTTATTACAGACTGAATAGAGTATAAAGTAAAAACTGAGCGGGCATGAAGACAGCACTACATGATTGTAAGCTATAAGATACGAATTTGTAACTCAATTAAAAAATAAAATAGTGATTTTCAAAACTAAATAGCCTGATGATGCTAAAAAGTTTTGAGACAGTTTGGAGCGAAAAAAGCGTCAGGGCACGTTTAGAAGTAAGCCACAGTATAAGAATGTGCGTAAAGGTGCTCAGACGTCAACGCGTAAATTTGCCCTGTCGCCAAGCTTGGATTTATTTTTATCGTGCAAAAAAAGTTAATAAAATTTCAGTTCATACATATACAATTCTCAAAAAAGGATAAAATTGTGCTAATTTTTATATATTTGTTCTTTCTTAACTAAGTATTATTTATTCACAATAAGCTTCAAAACGTTCAACTCAAAATTTACTCGACTTGGTAGAAAACCGATAATTCTTTCTGCATGCTAGACGGAAGCTCGACTGATGCTCAAAACCTTGTGAGGATATTTGCTAGGGAGCGGCATCAATCTGTTATGACTATTGGCCCTCCAGTTATAATTCGTTTTGAAAAAAGTTCGTTTTGTAAACGTGCCCCGGTCTACCCTAATCCACCGAAAGAGGGGGCTCTACACAGGGTTGCCTTTTTCCCGTTTTTTTTTTTTTTTTTATCCCGCTGGGAAATACTGGGAAAAAATACCGGGAAAAGTGGTAAATTAGATAAAAATAGAACAACGTTTAAAAGCACAAAAAGGATAAAAAGTTTTTAAAAACGCAGACATGTTTCGGAGGCAATAGGAAGGAGGCTATTGCCTCCGAAACATGTCTGCGTTTTTAAAAACTTTTTATCCTTTTTGTGCTTTTAAACGTTGTTCTATTTTTATCTAATTTACCTTGCACAAAGCTATCGCTTTTCAAAAGTGGTAAATACCGGAAAAAAACTTCTAAATAACAATATGTGAGAAATATTTTGACTATCTGAATCTGATGTGTAGAATGAAGGTTAGAAATAAATAGTTATTACGAATTCCCCTTGGGTTTTTAATTATTGTGTAAGAAAGGAATATAAATAAATAAGAATAGGGAAGTTGCAACCTATTAAATGTTCATATTTTAGCTATTGGAATTGACCCTCAAAACTAAAAAATTCACCATCGCCGAATTTCAAAACACCGTGATTTTTAATGAATTTTTAAAAATCCACGCGCAAAAGTGCGCTTTTCTGAAACGTCACGAGCCTACGTCACAGGGCGCGAATGGGCAGCCTTCCGCCGAAGATCCCTTGTTTTCGCTAGGGAAATTTTGAGCGTGCTGATATTTTTATTTTTTAGAAATTCAATAATCCTTTTGAACACACTATGGATACCGGATTCGTTAAAGCACAATCTAAATAATCTTCCTCATGTAACATCAATGATGATATTCGAATATTTCCGAGAGGATGAGAGGTTTAATGTTCCAGAAACGCGAGGAGTTAAATGCAAGGAGATAAGCCTTTTACGTTTCGTCTTCGAAGCCGAATGCGTGACCTTCGGCTTCTCCCCTATCGGAAGAGTGCATGACGTCACTTCCTATGCCATTTGACGTCACAAGTGCTTGAACTTAAAAAATTAATTTAAAAAAAACTACTTATCGTATCGCAAAATTTTTTTCACCTATGATGTTCATACATGTTACCTTATCATATAAAAATAAAATTGAAAAATTGAAAACTTCCCTATTATTGCATAATAACATAAAATTTGCTCACAATTTCTTTTATCAACAATTAATTTCCTAAATAAATATTTTTGATCACAATAAACTAAAATTTTTAAACTTTAAAATACCAGGGTCATCAAGAGAAGCAACAAATAATTTGTGTTAAATTTAAATAAAATTTGCAAAAAGTCTCTTAATTAGTGTTTCGTTATATGATGCTAAGATCCAATGTGGAAGTA
Organism: Uloborus diversus; assembly: GCF_026930045.1. NCBI lineage: Eukaryota > Metazoa > Arthropoda > Arachnida > Araneae > Uloboridae > Uloborus > Uloborus diversus. The sequence goes on along the minus strand of NC_072733.1, from coordinate 161,801,404 downwards.
GAAGACGAAGAATATAAACACGATTATGATTTGTAATTTGTGTATTGTTTTTCAAGCTGTTATTTTCTTAGAACTGAATTCTAATATTTTAAAAGATTGTTCTGAATTTATATTTTTAATAATCAGTTTTTTTCGTGTGGGAAAAACATAGTATTTCCCAGGACGGTAAGTACCGGTGGCGGGAAAAATCTTTCCAACCTTTGCTCTGCATCACAATCCTTCTCCACACCCTCTCCCCTTACAAGGTAAATAATAAAAAAAAATAAATAAAATAAAATAAAATAAAATAAAAAATAAATAAATAAATAAAGGAGGAAAAAAACCGTACAATTCAGAAATAATAATAAATAAATAACGCACCTTTAATAGATTTTGTAAAAATGGTATGAAATTTCGTTCTACTAAAGGTAAAGTCAAGTAAAACTTCAAACACATGTTTTATACATGAATTTAACTTTTGTTTTATTATTTAACATGTCCAAAAAGGAAAAGCACATTTGGAAAAAATAACTTTTTCACATTTTAGCGGGGAGGGCCCCCGGAACCCTCATACCAGGGGGCCCCTTTCCAGTACCTAACCGACCACCCCAGAAGGAGCCAGTCCGGGCCTGCCCCTGACAACATTTTCCCTTAGTGTCTATAAAATTCAAACACATTTTCAAAAATCTTCTAGCCTTCATCTTTACAAACACAAAGGCAACTAATGAAATAATGAATATTAAACTAAACAGAAAACCCTTTTCTTTGGAGAAGCAAAAAATCTATTTACCGTTATTCACCCGTATAAGGTTTAAATTACGCAGGGTCGAAAGTCGTTGCACAATACATACAAAATGTCGTGAATTTGTCAACTGGATCACACACACACACACACAGCTGATTCTTTTTTTTTTCTTTTTTTAAACAAATCTTTCCTGATGAAGCGCATTCTGAAATTTGTGGTTATAAAACAGAATTGTCGATTTGGGGTAAGGAAACTCCAAGAGTAATTAATGAAAAACCATTACATCCTCAAGGAGTCCCTGTATGGTATGCATCATGATCTGTTCGGGTTGTGCGTCATCCAAAATTTTTCAATTATCAATACAAAAGTTTTTCAAATCCATACTGAATGTTTTTAAAAAATGTGTAGTTTGAAAGCACCGATGTATTGAACTTGCAGAACCAAGCGTTTTGACAGTTGCAAAGCATCAGTCAAAATATTAAACCACAAACTAATCTCAATTTTAAAAATACTAAGAATGCTTATGTAAGACAGCGTCAACAAAATGAAAAACTTTCCGCATGTTGAGATTTTTTTTTTCCCATACTCAATAATAACACTTGAATTTCATTTGTGGAGCTGACACTAAAATTATTTTCACATTCAAGTCTCTAACTCAGTGGTGAAGTAGTGGAAAATAAAAATGAGGGGGGGGGGGCGAGGATGGGTTTGAACTAAAGAGCCATAAAAATGTAAAAAAATATTTTAATTGGAAAGAGGGAGGACGCTTGAGCTTAAATGAGACAGCGGGGGCACCCCCCTCCCCCACCCCTGTGCCCTCGACTACACCACTGCTCCAAGTAGAGTTTTAAAAACCTTAATAGATTTCATTAATATTCTGTATGCGTCGTAGACGAGAACACCTTCCGGTTTAATGGAGACGGTGAATTGACCTTGAAAATGACGGCGCCAAGCTCCGATTTCTATAGTTATGAGATTATTATTATTATTATTTTTTTTTTTTTTTGCTTTCGTAAATTGACAACTACTTGAAAAATGCCTGTTACTCACTATTCCTCTGAAGCTTCTCCGAATGTACTCTTTACTCAATACTCATCCACCTTTCGTCTTAAGCAGGAATTTAAATCTTGCCTAGGACACTTGTGAATAATTTTTGGCTGACAGATCAGAAACGTTTTCACCCTCCCCCCCCCCCGCATAAAAGATTTTATGGGAAATTTGTTTAACAGTGGAATAAAAGGAAAACCAAAATCGAAAATTAAAAAAAAATTGCTTCAAGGTGCTAATCCCCAGGATCCAAACTATTTTTTGACCAAATTTCAAGGATGCATCGCGTAAAATAAAAATCGTAAAAGATTTCATTCAAAACGAGAAAATTCAATATGTCTTAGAAAATATAAATTCACATTTCATCGCCTCAGAGCGACAGTAAGATATCTCAGTGTTATTTCTGGGATAAGATATCTTACTGTTGCTCTGAGGCGACGATTTAATGAAACTAATCATTAACTGATAGTGTGATTTTCTTGCGCACTTTATTTCTATTAGATAAAAGAAGCTTCTTTTCAAATTTCTACCTTAATTAAGAAAATACGCTTTATAATCGATGTCAGCAAAATATTTTTGAATGTGTATCATAACTTGAAGACTTTAGTTTTAAAGAAAGTTAAAGGAAATAAGATTAAAACTAGTTTACAAGGGGGAAAACCTCTTTATAAATCTCGCTTCTCATTACACTTGAATTTTAAAAACTAAGCATGCATACAGTTTTTCTAATCATCCGAAATTTTTGCGCAGTTAAACATCATAAGTTCTGTATTCGTGTTTGTGTGAGACAAATAACATGTTGTTTAATACAATAAAAAATTCGGAAAACTTAAAAAATGCATAAAACTGGCATTTTTATCGTGCTTCTTATTACATTTTATAACCCTTCTTACATTTAATAACAATGCTTTATTTCAAACATATATGTTGCACTTTTTTTATTAAAGCAATTCCACTTTTATTCCCAATAACAAAGACTTTCATTAATTTGTACCCAAATTCTGTAAAACTCTTTCAAACCTATAAATTTTTTAAACCGATCAGAAAATAAATCACTGAAAAAAAAATATTTACTAACAGGGTAGCGTTTTAGTTTCGCATAATTTTGTGTGACACAAATACTAAAATGTTATTTAATGCTATAAACAAAGCTCTAAAAATCAAAAAGAGTTTTTACCGAGCTTCTTATTACATTTTATAACGCATCTTACATTTGAGGTACTGAGAAGCAAAGGGATGCAAGTGGCAAAATTAAAAATTTGAATATAGCCAGTACAAATGGTAGGTGAACCTCTCCTCTGTCTTGAGGCAAGAGATTGTACAAGTAGCCTTGGTAGGTGCGGCTGTATAGCATGATTTAGTAAAAAAATTCAATGAAAGCCTACATAGGATCTGATCTTTAAATGCGTTTTCCTCGAAATTTAAAATAGTCCACTTGCATCCCTCTGCTTCTCACTGCCTCATTTAATAACAAAGTTTATTCCAAGACTTATTATTTTCATTTTTTTATTTATTTAATTTTTCCAACAACAATTCTCGCTTTTATTCTATATCATGGAGGCATTCCATCATTTGAATAAAATTCAGTAAAACCTGCCGATATTTATAGTTTAATCAATTAGTAGACAGTAAGTTACTAGGGAAAAAATACTGGAAAACTGAACATTCAGTGTTACTGAATACAGAGAAAGAGAGAACATACGGTTCAAACGCAGTTAAAGGGAAAAAAAAGGATACTGATCTTCTAGCTGCAAAAACATGGATTTTCAAGGAGCCCTTACATTGATTGATTCTATTCGCTTATTTAAAACAATATCTATTACTAATATCAAAAAACAGGTTTCACAACCCGCTGGAAGTGAATAAAATCTAAGTCAGTAACAATGGATATAGCCTTTCTCCAACAGGCTAAGTACATTATAAACTGCAGTTGCTTAATATTAATGATTGGTTTACTATCTCATGGAAAAATCTTGGAACAGTTTCTCAAGGTGAACTACTTTCATCACATTATCACGCAAAATTATTACCTACGTTTATAAACATCAATCAATTGCGTCACCTTTATTTATATATATCTTACTAGCGGTCGGCTTGTGCGTGGGCTGCTTTTTTTTTTTTTTGGACTTACTATCGATATCTTACCCATTACTAGTCCTAAATTTAAGCGGTAATATAATGTGACAATATCGTCATCACTTTTTAACATACACGATTTCGATCTTTTTAACATATTTGTATCATATAAAAACTAAGAAGAAATGTTCAGGGTTGTGAAATTTTCATACAATGCTACTACTCCGCTTAGGATGCACTCTAAAAAGAAAGAAACTCTTTTTGCCTCGTTATCATTTAAAAAATTAAAAGTAGTATAATGTGCGACAGGAAACGCCATTAGTAATTTTAAAGCATGGTTAAAACCAGAGATGCCCCCTTCGATCCTTATACACCACGAAGACTCCCCAAGAGCGAGAGCCTCCTCTCCCCCCCCCCCAAAAAAAAAGAAAATTACCCCTTAAACCTCGTAAAAATCGGCGCAGTCTCCGCCTTTACCACCCTCCCCCTTCAAATAGGGCACCCTTGCTAAAACTTTTTGAAAAGCTTTTAATTACCTTCTGGTGAATATCACTAAGGTTCAAGATTTGTGTTTCTGAGATGAAAACGACATCGCTTCAATTATTTATAAGTTAATATATCTTTATAAATTATATTGTGCGTTCAGAATCTGATGCTAAAATAATCACATCCAAACACACATGACTACTATAATAACAAAAACAATAATACTTCAAATAGATTACTAAGCAATATATAATGTTTACCAACAAAGTGAATAAAAATGAGACTGCTGTTGCTTTTTCTAACACATTAAGCACTAAATAGTTACACAAGACGAGATTGAAACATCATCTTCATCATATCAATTATTTACAAGTTGAAATGCATATTTTACGTTTAAAACCCAAAGCAAAAATAATCACATCTAAACTCAAACAACTACAGCAGCAACAATTAATAATTACAGTGAAATTTAGAATTATACATCACTAGACAGTATGATATTTGACAACAAAATGAAGAAATATGAGATTAGTGGTTGTTGAAGCTTTCTTATTAACACATTATCTACGAAATAGTCGTTTAAATTCAAAATATTGAAATAGCCTCATAACTGTCAAAAAAAACCTATCAAATATCTACAACCCTAGCGACGGATACAGACTACCACTTTAAGGTATGGGAAATGCTGAAGAATTTATTCCCCCCCCCCCCTGAAAGAGCTTATGTTTTTGGATACGAAAAATTTCTGGAACTGCTTAGGTGCCAATTAAAAGCACAAAATCGACTGGGAATAAGGCATCAAAAATGGCATGAAAGTTTACAAATTAATTTCATAAACAATGAAAAGAAATATTGTTTCAAACATTTACTTTCAAAAATAATTAATGAATTGAAAAGACTACTGAAATCGTTTATATTTCTTTCAAAATCTGCTGCTTAGCAGATTTTACTTTGAAAAACAGGAGAAAAACAGTAGATTTTAAATAAGAAAAGATCAGAAAAAAACAGCAGATTTTAAATTGAAAGTATTTAAGAGTAAGCTTTTTACATTAAACTTTTTTAAAGAATATTTCTATTAGAAGTAAATAAAAAAAAACCAAAAGAAATATTTAAAATAAATGCTTCACATGCAAAAGAGATGATAAGAAAGTAAGATAAAAATAATGATAACATTTGACCGCAACGTGTCTGCCTCTTATTTCTGATAGCTCTCTTTTTATCCTACTATTCTGTTTATAGTCTTTATGACTTTCTATTGTTCATTAGAGGGCGATACTGTTCTTTTGCGAATCATCTTTTCAGACATAAAACGGTTTCATAAAGGAGGACAATCACGAAAAAGAAAATTTGACAGACGAGTTACACAAAGAATGAAATTAAGGAAGTGTCTACGATTCGAACGAGAAATGTTTACCTCTCGCTTCCACTTTCTAAGAAAATATTTGAATTTTGTAAACAAACCATCAGCCGCAAGAGCTTTTTTGAAAAGTACTGATGTCAGAAACGAGTTTTAATGACTTCTGAGAAAAGTGAAAGACTGAATCTTTATCTGTAAATATTTATACGAGAACATTTTATGTCAGGCTATGCGTTAACATTACAAAGGCACTTACAGCTAAGCAAAGCTGACCTTGGTCGAAGGGTAACTAAAAGCAATTATTTAACACACCCTCAAGATAAATTTTTAAATGATTTAAAACAACACAAATATTACTCAACACTAAACTCCCATACAGCAGTTGTTTTCAATAGCAGCGACATACTAAGACTGAATAAGAAAGACACATAAAACAATAACGTGTGTACTCAAAAATTCTGCACTTTTAACCCATTGCAGGTTTTTTAAGAAAATTATCTTTTCGAGTAGCAAGTAGTTTACGCATTTAAAAAAATTATATTATGACGATATATATTCAATTACTACAATTCAAGAATTTTTTTAGTTAATTATTGTAAGAAACTTAAGCCAAAAAATATATAGTAATTACATATTTTTATGTATCCAATTAACTATTTATTACATGGTCACATACAGAAAGTCTGAATATTAGCTCTTGATGTAAGCCTCGAGACTGATTTCCCCGCACATTCAAACATAATATTTAAAAAACAGAAAAGTTAGCAAAAATTATATCTGTTCAATAATTAATAATGATCTTATTTGAAAATGGCATATTAAACAAAATAAGCGTAACGTATAAACGACCTATATGAAACTTATAAAAGTAGACCTTATGCGAAGATGACTCCTGCCTTATATACACAAGGAAAGCACAATGAACTTCGGCCAATAAATAATAATAAAAATAATAATAAAACTAAGAACATCAATCATTTAATGAAAAACAGCATCATAAGAAGATAAATAAAATGCAACAAAGAAAACGGCAATCCCCAGTTTTTTCTTCAAGAGATATTAAGTTTTCAAATCAGCTAGATTACTGTTTTGTGACGAACATTTCTAAATGCACAATAAATCCTTGGGTTATTGCACGTAAAAACACTCAAGATTGAAAAAAAGTTGTTGCTCTGTAGCAAGCCCCCCCCCCCCTCCCACCACTGAAAAAACACCACAAACTAATTACTACTTCTCAGGGTTTATGATTTTTTTATTTATTAATCACAAAAGTCGGATTTTTTAATTTAAATCAATTTTCTTTTTAATTTTCAAAAATGTGTGGATACTCGTATTAATTACTTCACATTTTTTAGCATAATATATTTCATACAATAGATGAAAAAGCAACTACCTATTTTAGTTCCATGACAATAGCTGTTTTTTAATAATACGTATAAGTAGACTAGAGAGTTTTAATACAAATGAATGGTTAAAACTAAATTTAAAGTTTACCCCCTACCCCTTCCCCCAGCTACAAACACCAATTCTTCAACTATAATTCTTAGAAACGGTGATAACACTATTTCCCAGAATCATAAATTTCATACTTTTTAGAAGAAAAATTCATTAAATTTGGCGGTTTTCCATGTTAATCAGCTTATAGTCAACATAATTTCTGAAATGGATTCAATTGTTTAATTGGGATGAAGGTAAAAAGCATTGATAATAAAGCAATCCGAACTAATGAATCCATTCAGCTTGCTCTTAAAATTAGGATAACTTCTCTGAACATTCAATAATTTTTTAAAGATTTGTAAAGACATTCTATTGTTTAGAGAAGATTTGATTTTGTTTTATGATTTGCTTTTAGATAAGGCTTCCATCATCATGTACGTTTATACATTTAAGTACAATAGTGTACAATAATATGCTAAACAATTACTTTTCTTAACTATATTAGTCATGGTGTATAAGAAAAACTGCAAATTTTTATTTTGTTCCGATTTTGGAGTAAAAACAGTATTGCAAGTGTCTGAAAATCTGTTACACACACAGAAAGAGGGATCTATGTAGTTTTGCCAGTTGAATTTAAGATTATATAATACAGTATAGTTAAATTATAGGCAACACATTCTATAAATTTAAAACTAATTTATAAAAATAGAATCAACTGATTTTAATCAATGATTTTGTTTAAAAAAAATCACTTAATTCAAATCAATAGATTTAAATCAATGATTTTTTTTTAATCACTTGATTTAAATCATGACTTTAATCATGATTTAAATCAAGCTGATTTAAATCAACGAACCCTGCCACTTACGGGTGTGCTATAAACAAAATCATTTATAAAGATTTCAAGATTTAAAAATTAGTTTTTAGCAATTAACTGCAGAGTAAAATTTTGGGAAACTGCAGCAATCTAACTTAATAACGACGCCTCTTATATGCATCTCAATCGTTCTACTTCAATTGTCAAGAGTCTCAACCCGAAGGTAAGAAACATTGATGAAATTTAACTATCATTTATGAGGCACAAAGCCTGAGATATCTCGCAGTTATGGGAACATCTGTGTTTTAAAAGTAATCTGCAGGAGGCAGAAAAAAACACTTACTCCAAAAAAGGAATGAGCATAAAATGCAAGTAAACTCCACGGGAATGTATGTAAAAGGTAACTTATTACCTGATATCCTTCTCTTAAACATATTTTATGGTCGCCCAACGTGGGGAACCTCATTTTCAGGCTCGCATGGACTTAGTTTTAGTTGAACGAATTGGGCTACTAAGTTATCACTTTGAAAACGATCAAAGGACCAAAATTATTGTTTCTATTTGAAATTGAAGATGGAAGTTATAAAATTGTCAGATTTAAAAGCCCACTGTTCTAAAATTTTAACGGGACATTTGAAATTATCAGAAATGATATTAAAAGGTCGTTTGTAGAAAAAAAGAAGCTACTAAAAGAAGCTACTAAAAAAAGCTACTAAAAATATACTAAACAGCCACTAAAAAGCTACTAAAGAAGCTACTATTCTCACTGTTTTTGTCCTCTATTTATTTTCCTTCTAAGTTAATTTGATCTAAAAGCGGAATTTCATTCATGCGTTTCTCATTTGAACATGATATTTGTTTAGTCCCTTGCGCCGACGCATAAGAGAGAGAAATTAACGAAATAGGAATTTTATTTTTGTGAGAACATTAAAGAAAAAAAAAAAAAAAGAAATAAAAAAAAAAAAAACCTCTCGTATCAGATTATATAAGCATATTATACGGTAGCTACAGTAAAATTATAACTAATATTATCTCAAATCACCTTTAAGGAAATATATTTAGGCTGTAGTTAAAATAAAATCATTATGTAATACCATATCATTATGATGTACAGTAAAATTATGGTACATTGGTATCACACACATATAAATAAAATTATTTAAATGTTTTTAATACTATATATTATTGGTTCATGTAGCACACAGGGGTCACTAGAGGCACCTCTTTCCTACCAAAATAAATCCCTTTCCGGCAAATTTTCTCCTGTGTCTCCCGATTTTTGCAAATCTAGAGACAGTACTGATTTTTCTTTTTATTATTTTTCTTAATAGCACCTAATGTATCTTTTTATTAGATGCAGGGAAACGAATTAAATCAATTGATTTAAATCAACAAAAAAATTCATTTTTTTCATAATTGAAATTCAGGAGATAGCTTACATCATATCGTTTGTCCAATATTTAATTGTTTGTAGAATAGATTAGTAGTTTACCTAGTAATACCTAATAGTAACTACAATACAGAAATAATACATATATTAATTAGTTATAAATAGCAAACAATACTGGCCAGTAAACAAAAAGATGCCAAATAGTAAATCTCAGGCTTTTCCAATTCCCCAGCAAAAACCAAGCCTTAGTAATGAGGAGCCTGTTGCCTTTGTGAGTTTTTACAAGCCCTAACAGTCATTTACAACTTTTGTTCCGTTTTTGACGATTTGATTCTGTAAAGCGGTTGATTCACTTTACCACTGATTCAATTAACCGGCGTCCAATTTATTTGGTTAAAAAAAAAAAAAATCAGAGGAATATGGCTATAGCAAAGATAGGAGAAAAATAATTTGAACATGAGGATTTGCATACTCACATGAGTAATATAGCATTATTTTTATTTTTATTTTTTTTGAAACGTAATTTTATAAGTATACACATATATTTACAACATGAGTAATATAATTACATTGAGCCAATGAATATAAATATTGATTTGATGCAAAAGTCACTCAAAATATTTCGGAATGCATTTAACATTTTAGTTTAGAAGTATCAATTTCACTCATCAAAAGGGATTTTTTTTTCTCTTCTTTTATTTTTTTTTTACACAACTAACGGTTGTTACTGAACTACAAATATTTAAACTTATATCGAGCAGATAAAACAATGCTTTTGAGCATCATTACTAATAAAACTCATTACCTTCCAATAAGGATTTTATTTAGTTCGGATATTAAACAAAAACTAGAACGACACAATCAGTTATGCCACATTAGCATAATTATCACCATTAACTCATTCAAAGTAGCTTTTGGTTTCAACGTGGGAACCGGTAAAAAAAAAAAAAAAAAAACTATTCAGAAACAAAAAGACAATTTAGAAGCTAAGTATAAAAAGTAGGGCAGGCGTATTGAACTAGCCATATAAGGCAAGAGCAAGGAGCGACGAAAGCATCTCGCCTACTCCTCCTTTCTTCCCCAGTGCCTAAACCCCACAGGTGGGAAAGTTTTCCGCTTATACGTCGCATTTATGAGGCTAAATTGGACACATGACATACCAAACAGGATTCATTTCCAATACATTAGAAAATAATACATGCAGTTGGAATTACTTCCAACAATTATCATTCAAACTCCATATCTATTAGAAGATATTATATCGATGACTCACCAATGTGAAAGGCAATTAGTCTGGCAGTTAATTCGTGGAGCTAGAAGCGCAATTGGAATACGAGATATTTTATAACTAATTTGTCAGCAATTTTTCATTCTACTAGTTATGTCTGTAAGCTTCGAATAAAGCAACAGCGAAAACGAGATTGAAAAATGATGCTTTTTCTCCAAAAACTAAACGTATTAACTTTTAAAATTAAATAATTTATTATCTAAGAAATTTTGAAATGTATCTATTTTTCCTTGAGTATAGAAGCAAAGAAAAAATGGCTATGTCAATTAAATATAGCCATTGAGTAATATTTACAAATGTAATAACAAAAAGAGATAAGAAGATACTACAAATTAAGTGTGAGCAAACTAAAAAATTTAACGAACAGCTACGAAATACATTTACTTTTTTTACTTTCCTACTTTTTTTACATGAAAATATTATTATTTGAAGGAAAAAAAAAAAAAAGATAACAAAAGCAATTTCGGAAACCCCTCCCATCAATTATTTAACAAATCATTTCATATTTCATTCCTGATACAGTTTGGCTCTCTTATACCAAGCATTCCAAAAATTATAACTGTTGTAACACATAGATTCGAGAACAAGAGTAAGAGAAAGTGCATTTTTCTTGCTAGCATTAAGTAACGTGGTTTGAGGTGCAATTATTATTCAAATTAGGGATCGTATTGTCGCTGGACAGTGGGGAACAACTATTTCCAATGCAGACGAGTACTTATTTATTTTTATTCTTTTTTTGCTGCTTACAAGGTTAGTATTACATTATTCGCGTTTTTCTTTCTTTTTTTTTTCTCGAGAAAACTTGAACATTAATTTGCATTCATAATCGAGAGTACGTGATTTGAGGCACTATTCTTTTGAATGAGGCGTTAAAACAGCAAAACAAATGTATAAGGTTTGATTTTTTATTATTCATTCATTTTTATTTATTTTATCGTACTTTCGTTAATTTCATTTAATTATTTTTTTTTATCATCGTACAACAATATAATGTAAAGCACAATTTACTTCTTAAATGTTATAAAACACAATAGATTTGATGAATAAAAATATATAAAGGTACAATTCGCAATGAAAATTGAAAACGCATAACTCCGAAATACGTATCTGCAATTTTCATTGCAACTTGTGTCTTCAGTTAACAAAATTTTCCATAATTCATTTTAAGAATTAAAAAAAAACTCTATATATTTTTCATAACTTGCTATTAAAATGTATACAGAGTAGAACCTCAGTTATCCGAAACTCTTTTAACTGGAAACTTGTTTAACCGACGGTGGTTTCTTTAAATTTTATTTACTTCATACATTTATTGATTTATATTTAGTAACCAAACGATACCACTTCATCGTTCCCGGATGCAGCCATTTTTATCGTGGAGCCAAGTAATCCGTGAAGTTCTATCACTTCTGCCCCCCCCCCTCAATCTCTGTAGTACATTTTTGGATGGACATAATTATAGTTTTTAAAATGTCTAATAAATTCAAAACGCTCGAATTTAAAAGTAAAATAGTTTTATTTAATAATTATTTTTATACTACTCATTTATATTTGAAATAAAGGAGAAAAATATGAACTTTATCGCTTAATTAATAACACAACATAGTTTAAAATTAACAATATTAAGTTTATTTTGCATTTTCCAGGGGGTGCCTATCCCCTCAAGAGCAATGCCCCCCCCCCCGTTGGAGAGCACCCATGCATTTTTTTAGTTGTGTGACATTTACTGAACAAATTCATAGCTTATAACAACAGTAACATAACTAAAAACATCATATTGAGTAGTTATTCTGTAAGACTGCACACGTTTAAAGCAAGAAGAGTTTTCGCGATGTCCTGCCAATCATTTTTAAGTACACTCCTCTTTCCAGAATTTTCTATTTGCCGAAGGAGGTTCTGTCCTGATTCAGTTAATCAAGGTTCTACAATACTTTATTATTCTTAAAATTATTAATATTTTGATTGTTTACAACACGACTGAAAAAGGGATAAGTTTTTCAACTGTATAATCGTGCAGTCGAAAAACAAATGTTCCACTAAACAAGGAAACAATTGGGGGGGAAAAAGAGCAAGATCCTTCTTTCACACAACTTTTCATCGCTGGACATCGAATACGATCTAACTGAGGGAACAAGTATAAAATAGTCATCGACATTTGATGTTTTCATAAAATTGAATGAAATATTATCTGTGCCAGCTTCATAAAAAAATATTTTCTTTTACTTTTATTATATATATATATATATATATATAATAAAAAAATTCCCTCCCAAAAATTGAAGTATACGATAACAGAGAAGACCATAATAGTGATCAGTTTCATAACTTTCAAAAGATGAAATGGAAGATAGCAGGGAAAGAAGAGATGTGTATCATTTAAATTTTTTATGATGTATGACATTTGGATTTTGAAAAACATATAACATTCAAATGGAATCTTTTTAAAAATTCCAGTCTTTTCTTCTTTTATTAATAATTTTACACGACGTTAAATTTTCATTGCTAATACAAAGCGTGAAAATACGCTTGACTATATTTTGAGATATACATACTCTTAAAACGATTTTTAATGCGGGAAATACGTTTGTAAAGGGTTAACAAATATCTCGATGTGTGTGAGTCTAATAATGGTGCGACATCGATGAAAAAATATCAATGCTTCAAAACATCGATGTTCAAATTTAAAACATCGATGGCATTGATACATTGACAACAAAACATCTATGTTTTGAAATATCGATGTTCTGAAACATCGAGCTTTTTAATGTATATTCTATTCTTGAATAATAAATTCTGATGAATGTTTCAATGTTAGAATTGAATTCACAGAATTTACTTATTAATAAATGAATAAGAATTTTAAACTGTCAAAGAAAAGTTAATTATTATATTGCGTATAAATTGATAACATTTCGAGTTAAGTGAGACAAAGGAATAAATAGTTTGGTGAGAATCAATAAGACAAATTTTTAATTTTTTCAAACAAGATAAAACGCACACAAGAAAATAAAAGAAAGAGAGAAAGAAACGAAAAATAAGAAAAGGAAATATTGGAACAAAGGATTGCTCTAGTATACATATTATACTAGAAGTATACTACATTATAATTATATTAAAAACGCAAAATATATTCAAAGATCATAAAGATTTATCGTGATTAGAAGCGCCTTTTAGTAACAAAAGATAATACATACTGATAATAGAAAAATAATATATATATATTTTTAATCCACTACTTATTGAGAGCGGGGAACTGTAATACAGGTTCATATACGCTTAAAAAAAAGGCAAACTATTTTTTAAAAAATGATGTTTATATTCGGGACACTTAATAGTCTAGCAAACATTATGCTGGAAAAAATATTAAATTTTCTGTGCCATAAATCTACTTTTATCGACAACTAACAATGGAAAACAGATTCCAATGTAATAGAAGTACCAATAACTAATTTAATAATGAAGCTTCCGTCATAGCTGTAAACAGATTCACACTTAGTCAAGATATTTTTGTTTCAATTAAAGAACATCGACATCAAAAAAAAAAAAAAAACCGAACGCAAAACGTCGATGTTAAAAAAAAAAAAAAAAAAAAAAACCGACCCCAAAACATTGATGTTTTAATCAAAATATCGAGCACCACTAGTGTGTAATATATAAAACATTTGTACGATTAACTCTTAACAAAATAAAATCATGCTGAGATCAAACATGATTTTAAAAAAATGCGCTCAAAGCCCCTTAAGGCTGCTCTTCAGTGGGGAAGAAAAACGATCTCGCTTGAAAATGGGCTTTTTCTTTAAACGAAAGCAATGTTCATCAGTGAAGTGATTGACACTTCAACAACCAATAGAACGAGCGGTGGCCGATGAAAGTGTGGATCATGTGACCTGTCACATTTTGCAGGGGGACAGACCGGACGCTCCCCTCTGCTGTGCAGAGTAGTCGAAGGAGGTAATAGCTGACGGCGAAATGAAACCGCAGCTTTTTACAGACCCTTCCAAGGAAATTCTAGTTCTTTCCCTCTTGAGTCTTGACTACATAGGTAAAAGAAAAATTACTCAGTGTAAAAGGCGCGGCATTTTGCAATCCCGCTTGTGATATTAATTTATTTGCATTCGCACTAAAATTAATTTTTGAAACGAAGATTTTTTTCCCCATTAATACGGTTCCTGATCTCATCTAGGAAAAATTAACGAATGAATGAATATTTGCAATAAATAAATTTATAAATTCGTTTTATTTTTAGAAAAATGTTCGTTATTGAAAATTGATAATATCAAAACAGGAAGGAAAAAAAAGATAGCCTACATGACCACACTGAATTTTAACGAAATGAACTCCAAATTCTAACAAAAAAATATTCTTTAAAAATGGATGATCCTACTTAATAAATCTGAAAAATCGAGTGCCGAATAAAAGTGGGGACTAACTAGTTATCGGTTGGCGAAATTCTTTCACTTCCTCTGCCTGTTTGCCACTCTCCCCAACCCCATCCGAGTTAGCAGAAAACATTCTTAAAAATGAAACTAGATCCTCTTTGCATAGTTAATACTTGATTGTACAATAAACATTAATGCCACTAATTACTTACATTAACCTTTATTTGAACTGATAATATTTATATTTTAGTGCTAAATTAAATACTACTTTGTTGGTTAGTTACCTGTTTTACAAATGTAGTGGCGACTAGAAAAAAATGTGGCTACTATAAATGCCTTTTCTCTTTCCACTGGTGACCAGAAAATCCCCCTAATCTTTATCTTTGAATCCTTTTCTTTTTGAAAAAATATTTATTTATTTATCTAAGTACTATATGCAGATGAGAAGGCTACGATAGCATTTCTCAAGGGGTTGTTATGGTGAAAGTTCTTTCAAATTGAGCATAACAACGGCAAAGTCGCGGACGGCTACGGATAAGGATTTCCTGAATTTGAAAAATTAAAGATTTTTCTCTGATCTTTGTATGCAAGGGTTCTCACCCTGCTCCAAGCTCAAAGGCAAAAATCACTCCTTCCCCCACTCTCAATGTTTGTAAACTATCTTGCGTTGAAATTTTGCAATAAAACTAAACCTAGCACTTTTAGAGTCTCAGATTCCCAGTTACTAAATTCGGCAAAATACATGAGGTATTACATGCATTATATGACCAAAAGTATTGGGACACTTTCAAAAATTCACAATTTTACGGATTTCTCAAAAAATAAAAGACCAATTGCTCTCTGCTCTGTAATTTTTTTCTCATGAAAAGTATACTCCAGACGTCAAATCCAATAACAGTTAAGTCTGATATTCATTTAGGGGACCAGCAGCAAATAATCTCTTCTTATCATGAATCACTCTATAACGATGGCAGGAAAGTGTTGCCAGTTTGCTAACAATTCCTTACCATTCGTCGCCTATCCTAGAATTATAGAAATTCGGCTCATTAGATTGCTGATAACTTTTTTAAATTTAAAGAAATTGCGGTGGAATTTTTTTCATGGATTGTAGGATGTATCTGAGCTTTGAATTATGAACGTTATAAATTGCTATCTTTCGTGTCTGCGCAGTGAAAAATTAATAGCTTTAACTGTTCATATTTCAACAAATTTTCAATATTTCAACTTCAAATTTTATTATTATGTTTCTCTAAAATGCTGTCAAATATTCTAAAAGTTTAGTAACGTTTGACGAAATACTCTGCGTAATATAAGGCGAAAACCTTCAAAAAAATTTTGCATTTTTGAATGAAATGCTTATATTTCCATGGGTATAAGAGATACTTTCACAAAAATATAAAAATAAGTTTTTGATAGATTTTTAACTCATTTCTGAAAATTATAGCTTATTCCCAGCAATTTGCAATGAAAAATTATCAAAAAACTTTTTTACTCAATTTGTTGTCGGTCCCCTAAATGAATAGCAGACTTAATTTTTATTGGAAAATGACAACTAGAGTATACATTTTATGCGAAACAAATTATAGAGCAATTGGTCTATTATTTCTCGAGAAATCCCTAAACATGTGAATTTTTGAAAGTGTCCCAATGCTTTTGGTCATATAGTGTATATAGTGCTTCTACTTCAACACATTGAGTTTTTATTAAAATTTTCTAATGAGTCTTGTTGGTGTCTGATCCTCGTTAGTTGTCATAATAAATATTAAGGGTTGTCCTTTTTCTCAGAGGGCACGAAAATATTACCTACATGTATATCTGCCTGAAAAAAAAAAAAAAAAAATCTTGAAAATACTTAGATGAAAAAAATCTCAACGCCTCGCTCTGCCAGATTTTAAAGTTTTTATCGCTCTGCCTCGTTTTCATGCATCTTGCATTTAATGAATCAATAATAAAAAATAAAAAAAGGGCAAGAAACAGATTTGCATTAAATACATAAAGTTGAAACAAAAATGAAAATGAACAGCTTACATTTAGGAAAGCAATTATAGGTACAAGTAAGGGTTCACAATTGAAAAAAAAAAAAAAAACAAGACAAACTTTTTCTTTTAAGTTCTGTGTTACGCACTTCTGTGCCGAAAAATTATCGTATCCTGTCTTCAGTCACAGAATAAAATGAATGTTCTAATCCAATGATTATCAAGTAATTTTCATTCGTATAGAACAAAAATCTTTTTTGAGATCCCACATTTTCTATTCTATTGACTCCTAGTAATATGTAAATACAGCGAGAGAAAGGATTTAGCTTCTTGTTTAGGAGAGGGAACCATTTCTATATTTAATTAACATGATCTTTATCGTAAGCATACTATTTACTCAGAAATACTCCCTATTTTCCCAAGCACTCTGTTTGGGGGCTATGCCTTTTAATTTTCTCGAAAATAAAAATTTTCAAAATGCACTTTTAGACGATCTCTGGTAGTATTTGGAAGTAAGTAAGAGGTCCTGTGATCTTCCACCAGCAAATTTTTGAACTTGAAACGCCAAAAACACAATTTCAGGTTCTTCAATTCTGTTAGGAAACGGGGAGTTCGGAAGCTTTCCCCGGAATTTTTCGAAATAGTCTAAAAACGCAGTCTTAGTGTGATGTTGGGGGGGGGGGAGGCAAAATTTTTAAAGTGTTATAAACATGATTGTAGGCCATCTTTATTAACGTTGGGGACATGCAGGTTTTTGAAATCCAAAAATGCAATTTTAGACGACTTTTTTTTTTTTTTTTTTTTTTTTTTTTTATGGTCAAAGAAGGACTTTTCACAACTCCTTTCCCGAAATTTTTTGAAATTAAAGCCATAAAAACGAAATTTAAGACGATCTTTAATGATGTTTTTTTAAGGGGGGGGGGTGCTTATGTGACCTGAAAACCTTTATGCCTGTAATTAATTTTTTCTACATTGTATTAAAATGTTGATCTAGCTTCTGAGAATGAAAATAGAAAACAGTGAAAACTTGTAACCCCCATTCTATATTGTTCACATTTTAGTTAGCTTTGTCGGCAACATAAGGCTGAAAACGTCATTAAAACTAATACATACAATGCTTAGTAATTCTACCACGGTGTGTTTTTGACATTAACTGAATCATATTAAATTGCTAATATATTTTTCATGATTTTCTATGTATTTAATGAGTATGTTGGTGTACGGAATGTTTTCCGCTATTGAATTTTCCACCTCCCAAACCTTCTAAAGAAATTTGACGAGTCTGGCTCTTAAAGACACAAATAATTTTCAAAAATGTTTGTTGAGCTGTGGAAAGCACTTTATGTGTGTACCATTTGTAGTAACATAAAACACATGTAAAACGATGCAAAATACCCAGTATCTGGAATACGATTTAATCTATATATAAAAATATTTTTCTACTGGAAGGGAAAAATGTCAACTTTTCGCATTCGACAGCATTGTAACAATGTTCATTATATTGTAAATAAACAATTTGACTCAGAAATATTCCTTTCAAATCTATTTCTTTTCAAACCACAAATTTGAAAAAAAGCAGATGTTGCGAATTTAACAGCTAATAGCACGCATCTACATGGATTCACTTTCAAAAGCACTTGATTCTTCACGAAAGCCTTAGGAAAAGAGGAAAGAAGAAAGGACGTCCAGCGGAGGTCATTGAGGGGAACTAATGAGAGGGTAATAAATCTTACACCCCATTAGCTTTTACCCCTCAAAAAGGGGAGGTAACTATTCTAAGGCGGGGCAAATGCAAAAAGTGAACGTATTTTGAATTTTTTTTCAATAGTTAGAACATGATATTTGTTTAAAAAATGGTCGCATTATTTCAAACAAGATCTCAAAAGAGAGCTGAAAATATTTTGCGTGTCAGGGCGTTCTTAAAATTTCGATAGCACGAGT
This sequence comes from Uloborus diversus, assembly GCF_026930045.1. NCBI lineage: Eukaryota > Metazoa > Arthropoda > Arachnida > Araneae > Uloboridae > Uloborus > Uloborus diversus. The sequence goes on along the minus strand of NC_072733.1, from coordinate 161,782,486 downwards.
TGCAGATGTTTTACAGAGCGAAATGTCCAACAGTACCTCGTTTTCGAAGAAATTCATTTTTTCTCGAATTTTAAAAAATCGGAGAATGGACACATCAAAAAAGTAAAAACTAAAAGAAACAGACATGGTCTTGAAAAATACTCAGAAAAAAAACCGGATCCGAAAACTTTACAGGAATTTGTAAAACAAGCTCCAACTTTCCCCCCCCCCCCCCCCCCCCCGTAGGTTAACATTAGATCCGAATCTTTCAGACTCTCAGTGAAGAGCACCCTTAAAGCTTGAGCTGCCTTGTCAGCAAAGAAACAATATCGACGGTGGTGAAATGCTCAAAGGAAATAACTCTTTTTGTCGGAGAGCATTTCTCAAAGAATAAAAAAAAGAATTACACAGTAGAAAAGGGTAAATTTATTTAAAACAACATATTTTGGTCACAAATAGCTTTCATGAACTATAAAATTCTGTGGAAACAAAAGATTCTTTGAAATCCAGATATGATGAAAATCAAATTCTTGAAGAATTGTATTGTTACGCATATTGTTCACAATGTTGCGACTAGATTTTTTTTTTTTTTTTTTTTTTGTCAAAAGAGCATTGACCTAAAAAAATTACTCGGGTTTTACTTCTTTCAAAGTCAAAGCAGTAATGTTCTAACATTTGTAATACCTGAGGCTCAGATATATTACTCAATATTTATAATAATATAGAATGTACATATTGCTAATACATAAAGAGGATGTATTTGGCAATGCGGAATTTTCGAAGGTAAAAAAAAAAAAAAATGCTTAAATTTATTTTTTATACTTGCATTCTGGTTTGAAGGTAGGTGGATGATTTTGAAGCGTATTGTGAAATTCGCTACTAATATTGATAATTTTCAACTGATAAGTGCAAGTTGACAATTTAATAGCACATTTTAAATGTTTCATAAATTCAAAAATTGTTAAGTAATTTGAAACGCTGACAGCTTTAATGCAAAACGAAAAATACAGCAGAATCTTAGCATACCTTTAACAACATTTCAAGATGAAAGAAGAATACAGAGACAACGGTTAGGTTTGAAATTCTAAAACTAAGAAGTCTTTAGGCATCGTCTGACAAATTTGCAAATCTTGACCGGTTTATCTCATAGTCGTTAAAATGCATTTCTTATATCGAAGAAAAACCAAAAAAACTTTTTAAATCACTTTGCTCATAAACAAATGCCATGCAGAAGCAAACATGCCCGCTTCGAAAAACGTTCAGGAAAACACGAAAAACATTTTTTTTTAAATTAATGTTGAACTTTACACCAACAAAAAGTTGTTAATATTGTTCATTCTTTTACCTAATGTTAATATTTTACACCATGTTTTGATAGAAAAACGATAATTATTTAATATTAAATATTGGATAACAACATTAAAAATTTATATTTTTCTCCAAAAAATTGATTTTTTCGAAAATTACATTACATTTAAATAAAATATCGAGTTAAAAAATTATTAGGGATCGCATTCTCAAACCAACATTAGCAAATAAATAATTAAAAAACAATAAATTTAAATTAATAATTTTTTCTTTAAATTGAAAAAATCCATATTTTGAGTACCGTGTAGGAGACTTAAATATTGCAAGAGAGAATAAATTTCTATTTTATGCTAATTATTGACTTTACTGTTTATATTTTTCAGCTTGATAACTTCTTAAAATTTATCTCGCATTTTTAAAAAAGAAATATTAAAAAAAATCAATTATTTGAAAAAAAATTACAGATTTTAGGCCTTCTGTAAGACACTTTAAATATTTTTTGATTTGGATCAGTATTTTTGTGGTACATGTGCGGCTATAGGGGCAACATTTTATCAAAATGAAATTGCGAACTCATAATTAAAAAAAAAAAAAACGATTCAGCCCAGTACACAGTGCTGGTTTACACTCTCAGGCTCTCATGGCTGCCGTTGTTTAAATTATATGAAACTTTTTTTACAATTGTTTTGATCTAAAAGAAAATATATAAGAGGGTGTGTGACTCGAAAAATCGACTTTCGTTTTTTCTTTTTTTTTTGGGGGGGGGGGGGCACATCCTAATGTTTATGTTTTTTTATGCACGGAACGTCGATTTTCAAAGGTATAAAATAATAGTATATGATTTTTTGGGGTGTGTAACCAACTACACTACCGCATAGGAATGAGGCTGACAAATAAAAATCAGTCATTACCTCATTTTGTATTTTTGTGGATTTGTTTGCTTTTGCATGACACCTCCTCAAATATCCCTATAACTCTTTTTTCTTCTGTTTTCATTTTAACTTCAGTGCTCCCAAATACTTCGCTAAACATTCACTGATCAACAAAGATTTTCTATTTAGAATTCACAGCTATTTCTCTAGCAATAATCGCTAAGCAACGTTTTACTTTTCCAACACGTGTTCCATATTTATTGTATTTTATTTTACTTTACTTCTGTGAAAAGATAGGGAATAGTGTCATTTGTAGTGCAAAGAAGTTTAAATATATTTTCTCTCTGCACCTTACCAAAAGAAACGATGACAGATGGAACACTAAAATGCCATTTTGTATACCGAGAGATAAATGCCGAGGCTGAGACCACAGTGTCGTTGGAGGGATGCGACTCTTAATTTTTAGGAGCAAAATAGAGGAGAGATAGGAGGAGGAAAACAGGGCAGATTGGAAGCATCTAGGAGAGGCCTTCGTCTTGCAACTGTATTGATATAGGTTGAAAATGATGAGGGTGATAGGAATAACCTAGACTAGTGTTCTCTAAGGCTGAATGCAATTTTGTTGAATAGAAAATCTATAGTCGTTTATACTCTTGTGTATGTTTTTTTTACCTCCGTTTTATACATTTTCTCACAAAAAAAAAAAAATGAATCCCTAGCAATCCTTTAAATTTCCTAGAGTTCCGTTATAGTAAAAACAAAAAAGAAAAATCCCTCAAAAAGTAACTGTACGAATTTACATTTGTTGGAATATTTTTTCAACATGAGCAAATTTATTGATAAAGGCATTAAGATGTTAATGCTAGAAACTCATAAAGGAAGATTAATGGTAAAATAGTTTCTCCTAGCATCGCAAGAAATTTAGCAACAAATGCTAACTACATTATGAAATTTAATAGACTTTTTTTCTTCTTTCCTTTTTTCATTGTTTGAATTTTAGAAGTACAGATAACAATATAAATTATTTAACATCTTGCAAAGTAAATCGAAGTTGCAGTTAATGCCTCAAAGAATATTTATACTTCAGTACTAAATAAATTAGGTTTCATTGTTACAAGATAAATATCATATAAAAGGGGCAATGCGACTACCTTACAAACGGTTTTATGACACAATTACATAACCAAAGTTATTTATTTATTTATACAAATGCCTGGCAGTAACACTTAAATTATTCGCCTTCGGGCTTCCCAATATTTTCGGACAACACAGTTAAAAGTTTTAAGTGCAATACACGTGTCCAAATGTAAACTGTTCATTAGAAGTCTAGAATCGCATAGGCTGAAAGCCGGTGAGTTCTAGAGAATCCATTTTTGAAGGAGCTGGCAGCACTGCGATATATTTTGCATAACTCAAGGTGCATCATAGAAGACCTATCACATTACACCGAAGTGACAGTAGCATATCCATGTTATTATTGCAGAAAATCTAACGTCCCCTCCAGTTTTCTTCAGTTTACGACAGTTTCATAATCATTATTTTTACGTGCAAGGAAAGGGAGCATTATATTAGTCATTAACACTCTTCTGCGGAGCTAGAATTTTTTCACTTATTTTTCAGCATAAAACCAGAGTATAGGACTCACTCTTACGAGCCTCATGACCAAAAAAAATAATTAACGTTGTAAAAAGAAATAAACAAATATATTGGAAGTATCGCATTTTTCATAGTCAGAGTCGCAGATCTTCAGTAAAGAACCTTCCCTTATTATTCAAATTACATTCTCAGACAAAATTATGATTAAATACAGACTAAAATATGCTTATAAAGTAGCATTAATGAACATATTTATGTTTCTGGGGATGCCGGCTCTATTGTATATCAATTCTTAATATAGTGAAAAAAAATGGGGGCAGTGCATCCTTAAAAATATAAATATTCATTAATGCTTTATTACAAGCATTCATAAGATCAATTTAATCTTACTTATATCTGGCATTTGAGTAGAGCAATACGGGAAGGTTCTTTACTGAAGATCTGCGATGCAACTATGGCTATGCAAAATATGATGATTCCAATATGTATATATATATTTTTTACAACGCGAATTTTTTTTTTTTTTCGGATATGTGGCTCATAGAAATGAGTCCCCGCCTCTCGTTTTATGCCGGAAAATAAGGTAAAAAATTGTAAAACTAACCCCTAGAAAAAAAGATCGAATTCACGACTTTAAAAATATTTTAGAGGGCAATACCCCCATGGTTTCCCAACTTGCTCCAAATGTTAATGCATTTGAACTTCGTACCTCTATAGCCCTTCAGAAGAGTGTTAATGGCTAATATAACGCTCCCTTCCCCTCCAAATAAAAATAATGACTATGAAACTGTTGAAAACTGAAAAAAAATGAGGGGCGCCGTTTCTTAAAAAGTGGGGCGTGTAGGAGGAAAACGGCGGTCATATTTAGATTCAGGGGGTCATTTTACATAAGAACCAGCAAGAATTATGCAGAAGTATTTGGAAGGTATTTTTTGCCGCAAAGTGTTAGTTAATACCTATTTGACGTTGAAAAGAGAATAATGCATCAATGTTTGAGTACTACCCCCCCCCCCCTCCAGAAAAGGGTAGAGCTGGCTGAATCTTTCCATTGCCTCCCAATTTGTGTACCGCATTTCCCGGGGGTGAAACAGCATTTTGAAATAAATTCACAAATAATTAGACTTACTACCTATGTTTTTTTTTTTTTTGATATTTTTGCGGAGTTGATGCAGCACAAATAAGGGACATGCAATTGCAGATGCACAAATTAAATTAATTTTTGCTGTTAGTTGTGATTAGCCAAAAAAAAAAAAAAGACAATAACAGCTGGCAAAAACTAGCTGGCTCAATAAAAAAAATTAGGATATTTTTCTGAACCGTCTAATTGTAGCACTAACAAATAAAAGTGACCTTATAAGGGAATAAAAAAATAATAACAATGACAAAACAGCTGGCAAAAATTAGCCGGTTCAGAAAAACAATGGGGTATTTTTCTGAACCGGCGAAATAAGAGCGACCTTATACAGGATTAAAGAAAAAAAAAAAAACAATGACAATAACAGCCGGTTACAAAATTAGCCGGTTCAGAAAAATATCAGACTGATTCCAAATTAAATTTAAAAAATATTTTACCTTTGTCCTCTTGGTCGGCGATCCGGTAACGACCCTGGTAGTGGTCCGCGTGACCGTGCGAACCTGAGGAGCCAAAGCCTGATTGGAGGAAGTAACGGTGGTCTGGGTGACGGTCCGATTCTCGGCCCGCGGGCCGGACGAAGTCGTCTGCCGGACCACGCGAGTCGTATGCTGGACAGTGCGGGACCCCGGGTCGGCCCGGGACGTTATAACGCGGGTGCGCACATCGCTCTTGCTCGGAGACTGCTGCATGACCCTGCCGAGTAGGGCAATGAATTGCAACTGAAGAGAAAGCCAGCGGAGAGCGCTCGTAACGCAGCTCGACGGCCCACGAGAGAGAACCACTCCGGCCACTCTGCCCACACAACAAACACCCCGGCACGACTACTTTGCAAGTTTCGCTTTTGTGGCCCTTCCGAGCCCGAGACAATAAGGTAATAACTGTGATTCAGTGGCCGAGATTGCCTTTACCGTAATGCACACCTCGAATTATACTCTGTCGTGAGGCACGCGCAAAATTCTTCTCCTCATTAATGGTTTTGATTCCGTATAAAACAAAACCAGAAGGGACATTGTATTCAAATTAAAATAACTTTGTTGTTAACACGACACGAGTATCTTGTGCTCGAAATAACCCATTTGTGATAATGTCTTTAGAAATTCGAAGCACTGCTGTACTTTCAGCTATTAATAAATAACACCGAGGCTAATTTCAAGATGGAAAAGATATTATTTGGAAATACGCTAATGTTATACAGAAAATCGGGGAGTAGATAAGGGACTATTATAGCTAGAGTAGTCTCGAAATTAAATTTTTCAGAAATCATAACAAAATATAAAATACTTCGTTACGATTTCAGAAACATTTGAATTGTAAACAAAAAAAAAATCAATCAAACACAAAGATTATGTGCTGTCGATTACCACAAAACAAGTTTGTTTGAAAACGAAAAAAAAAAAAAAATAATAATAACAAAAACAAGCCTGGGGACAAAAACCCAAATATGTATACATTTATATTGTTGCTTTAAATTTTTATCACAATTCAAAAATTTAGAAAGTCATTGCCATTCCAATATAAATTACTGCGAGGCGGGGTGGAGCATAACAGGTAATAATATTGTTATCATTGTTTTACTTGGCATCGAGCTGAAATCAAATTTGCAATATAATTTAAAAGCGAAAAAAAAAAAAAAAAAACAGAAAGCAAGATTAAAATAACTGCACCACAAAGCAGGTCACTAATCAACGCAAACTAATATTAATTTAACGTCGGACGCTCCCCCCCCCCCCCCAGCACAGGCTATAAAGTAACTTCAAGCAAACAGCCTCCCTTAATCGTAAGAGGCAAGTCAACAGACATTCTAATAAGAGCATTCACACGATTTCTTTTTCCCAAACCGAAAAAAAATCTTCTGCACCAGTAGCATCAATTTTATAAGCCAAAATTTATCTGGAACTCACAACGAAGAGGAGCCAAGCTTAGTATCGTTAAAAAGTATGAATTATACTTATTTATTTATTCTTTGCATAATTGCTTTACCAAATAAGCAATTTCCGTCAATAGACCAAAACAGGGTGGCGACAGAAACTAAAAAAAAGTTCCCTGACTTTTCCCTGATTAAGTTCACCAAACTTCCCTGATTCACGTTATCAATGATAATGGTTTCCTTTCTTTGCCCTACCATTGTATATTAAATAAAATGCAACGTTTAAAACGTTTTGAAAAGATGCTCCTTTTTTTAGTAAAAATAGTATCTTAAATTATCTACAAAGAAATATTATAGGAAATCTAAAACAAATACTTTACTTCCAGTAACCAGTTAACATAAGAATTCTAAGAAATTTTTAAACCCACTCTTAAAGACATAATCTAATCATGATATAAAACTACAAAGTTTATATGGAAATAATTTGGAACTGAATTTTCAAGCAGTATAATTGTTGCTGCAAGAATAACAAGTAATAGTAGTAATAATAAAGTATACAAGTAATGTAGTTTTACTTACGTAAATAATAGACATATTTATGTAAAACAAATTGAAACCTTTTAACACCAGTCATATTGAGCTGTTCTCTAACCAAAAACTTAGGTTTTGATGAATTAATACAGCATTTTAACTATTAAAAAATAATAAAAAATATTTATTTATGTACACAACTCAATTTCAAATGATTATTTGTTTAAAAAAATTCTTAGATTACTTTATAACAAACAACATTGAAATGCAGAAAACAACTGTTAATTTCAAAAATGGTTTTAAAATAAAAGACTTTTAAAGTCTGAAAAAAAAAATAAAAAAAAACCATCGTGTAATCTGAAACGAAAGCAATAAATACAATGGCAAAAACGAAGTTGATTATCATTTGACATTCAATTTTAGCAATTAAATTAAAAACTCCAAGTAATAACTTTTAAAATTTTATCTTGAAATTGTGATAACAGTATGCTAATTCTTTAAGACAATGAGTAAAGGCAAGGGAGTCAAGTCATTTACGACGGCTTCCTCTTTCCCTGTAGGGTTGTTTATTTTACGTAGCATGGCACGCGTGGAAGGAAAATTCAAGCTATGTAAAATAAACAACTTTACAGACACAGAAGCAATCTTAGGAAGTTCATCCCAAGACTCAGCTTCGACCTTGAGGAAAAAGATGCACAAATATGCGGCAGTGTGTAATAGCCTCTAATTAATTTTAAGATTTTAAGATGTGATATCTTCTATGCTTCAATTTAAAATTATAATGGGTAGTTATGTCATTTTCAACAGGCATAACAATTTGATTAATTATTCATCAGTTAGAGATATTCAGATCGGAGAGATATTTAGAGTGACGTTAACTTTGATATTTAGAACATTTTCCTTTTCCGAAACGCATTAGTACATCAGAGGAGCTTCTGTGATCGAAATAACTTCGAGATATGAAATAAAAATGTACACTGTAATCCAAAATAAAATACACATTTTTACACCTTGTTTTCTTGACAAATTAAAAGCCAAGCGCATTGTTTTCTACGTCATATTTGTCTACAAAACCTCATTCCATGTGTTAACTATATTTTCGCCGAACGCCACTGCATAAAGGCGCTCGAAAGACATTTGCACGACGGCGCCGATCAAGCTTGGCGCGGGCCTAATCAGGGCCGCACCGTCCCTATGTGCAAGGTCGTGCGGCACGACGGCGCCAGAGTCTAAAAGGCGCCGAGCTCTGTCAATCAAAAATGCTCCAAATAGGGGGAAAATGTCCAACAAAAAAAAATAAAACTGAACTTTTCATTATATCTATGAGTCGGTGAAATTATAATACTCATTAAAACAAGCAATCCTCCTCGCTGCCTATCTAAAAGGAAAAATTATTGCCTAGTTGCGTCTAAACATGCTATTCAAAAGCGCAAACGTTTACAGTGAAGACATATGATGCTAATTAATGCATACTTTAGCATTTTTCTTCATATTTGGAGCTGTGAATGCTATTTCGGTATGTTTATAATTTCACAAGGTTGAGCATACGAAGCGCAAGAAATTTGCTATTCCCCATTTGGTTCTTACGGTGAATATGTTGTATTATAATTTGTGCAATATGTCTTTTTGTGATTTTTAACTATTTTTCGTGGTAATTTCACTGTACCGTATATTTTTTATGTTATCACAAATAAAACATACGGTAAGCACATTTGCCTATCGTTTACTTGAGTATAATACACATAAATTGTAGACAATAATTAAAGTCAATATTTTAGTTCTGAAAAGTAACGACTTGACCATAATTACTCGATTCCCCCACCCCCTTTTTCTTCAACTATTTATGCATGAAGTTAAAGAAAGAGCTTTGGACAATGTGTTTGTTTCAGATATTAGATTCAATGCCTTTTTAACGATTCTGTAATTTAGAATTTTTCGTTTTACCCGCAAGTTTCAGTTTCAGATTTTAAGGTGGAAGGAATATTCTCTACGATATTATCCTTCAATTTAAAATATAATCAGTACCCGTCTACTCCGTAGCGCAACCGGGGGGGGGGGGGGGGTTCACAGGACACCTTTCTGGTTGCCCCACTCCGTGCCCCTCACTTCCAGAATGCTAAGTTGAATGTTTTTCCAAAATATTCTTTATTATGGAAGAGAATAAAAAAACGCGTCTTTGGAAAGCAAAGTGATTTTAATAAGAAACGGATAATTATGTTGAGGTAAAACTTTAAATTTTTTAAAAAGAAATCTTGTATTAAAAGTTTTCACTAGTTACAACTAATTGGTAAGCTACTCGTCCTTCTCCGTCCCATTTTTTTTTTCTTTTTTTTCATTATTTTTCTTTTTTCTAGTTCGTCTGAAAATAAAAAAGTCTTAAAATGTTACTCCTCTGAATCTTCTCCTATCCCCCCGCCTAAAGCATTACGGAGCATCTCAAATTTCGTTCCCAGATCTTCAATTTCGCAAATTTCCAGGGAAAGCCCCCGAGCACTAAACAACATCACTTGAAACTGAATTCGAAAATCACCTAGAATTGCGTTTTTGGAGCTTAAATTTTGAAAGATTGCTGGCCCTAATGTTACCAAATATAGTCTTACAATCGCGTTTTTAAAATTTCAATTTCAGAGAATATTCGGGCTAGAACCTCTGAACCGCCTTTCTTTAATATCATCGAAAAATAGGTTTTTCAAACATGACTTACAAAAAAATTAAGTGAAGCCTCTGGACCTCTTCCCCTAATCTCATAGAATATTGCTTAAGTTTTTAGGACTTTAATTTTGAAATATTTTCCGGGGGGGGGGGAAGCTCTAGAATCCCTTTTTGTAAAAATCTTCAAGGTTGCTTACAATTGCGTTTTTGGAAGTTTAGTTTCAAAAAAAATGGAGGGGAGACAAATTTCCACGGAGTCCCTTGTACCTTTTTCCCCTATAACACAACCAAAGACCGTCTAAAATTCAGTTTTTGAAATTACAAGTTCAAAATTTTTTTTCCGGGAGAACCCCTGGACTCCTCTTTTTAAAAGAGATTTTTCGTTCAATGTACCCCCTAAAACTATTTTCTAGTTTCGCCAGTGCTCCTGTTGTCATGTTTTGACAGGCGTCAAAGTTTTATTAATTATGCAACACTTATAGATTAGATAAATATTCTAAGTGGCGTAGCGTCGAAGTTTAAAATATTTTTCTTTTCCAAAACGCATTATTAGCATATCAGAGGAGCTGCTGAACTCGAAGTAATTTCGGGATATGAAGTAAAAACGTACACCGTATTCCAAAATTAATATTCACATATTATTTTTTTGTATCAATTAAATTTCAAACATATTTTTTTTTTCATTTTGTATTTGTTTACGAAACTTTTCTCCAGGTGTTAACTATATTTTCCCTGAACGCCGGATCATAGAGGCGCTCACAAGACATTTGCACGACGGCGCCGATCAGGTTTGGCGCGGCCCTGCAGCAGCTTTCCCTATTCTATCTACTAAACAAATTTATGTGTGCAAAACCACTCATGTCAACATTGCAATTTAATTCTGATTGTTCTTTACTTGTATTCCTAGACATTAGAACTCACTAATATTTTCCTATAGCCCTAGTCCCTTCCTTTTCTGACAGTTGCTGTGGATTCTACGCTCCAGAAAAATATTCTTGGGTTTCGTTTATAAACTTATAATTCAACTAAGTTTCGCTTCCATTAGTCATTTACATTATAAGTTCACTTAAAACCCAAAATCAATGATGTAGTCAAAGGGGAACAACATCCCCTTGTGTTTTTATTTCACACTAGCGTACTGTGCACTCTCGAACCTATGCACTTTTTTTTTTCGCGCCCTCAAACTTCTGCGCCTTTGATTTTTCGTCCGTACCCTCGAACCTGTGCAGTGTGCACCCTTCGGGAGTCAAGGTTTGCACCCTCTAGGGGAACCCAGTCCACACCTGTTAGCGTCTCCCCCACTTTTTAATATAATAAGACATGGTTCACCCACTTTTGATTTCATAAACTTCTGCTCGTATCTGCAAGCGTCCTAAGCTTACTTATTCTCTCCAGGGCTACACAACTGCTCAAAATAGTCGCATATATTTGTGAATGGAACCAGAAGAACTAAGTTCAAAGCTTTACTGGCACGTTCTTTTTATTTTCATTAATAAGTCATTCACTCAACAAAGAGAAAATGAAGTTGCATGGTGTACTATACGAAGCTGAAGTAAAGACTGGGATAGTAACCCTTACTTTACGTCGATGGCTACCTGCTACTGCGATAAGGTGGAATAAGGGCAAGTCGTGTACAAAGCAGCTGCTTATCCACCTGCACCCCAACTTCAATTAGTCCTTCACTTGACATTCGCCTTGTTCTCCAAAAGCGGCTAAACTTAAAGGCTTTACGAATGCAATAAAGAGTCAAGGTCGCGACGAAACCAATTTCTTTGTCTTAACGAATCCCCTTTTAGAAAAACAAAACAGGCATTGAAGCAACCCTTATCACAGTTTGGAATTCTGACAAGTGCCATTATAAAATTGCTTCGCGGTAATTAGTAAATTTAAGGATGTGAAATAAAATAAACTTCCGCATACAAAACCTTGCAATTTATAGAGGCTGATAAATAATATCAAATTGTTTCTCACGCAAGCTTGTATGACATGGTGTTGAAACATGTTTTTCATATAACAACTCCAATTTATCAGTCGACAGAGATATTAGTCGTCTTTAAAAAGGCATTTTATTTGCTTAACCTATATAATAAAATACGCTTATTTACAAAGCGAAATCTGGCAACCACTAATTAATATATAATTAAAATATTTGTCACAATTGTTTTTTTCTTTTGTGCTTATTTTTATTTTATTTTTATTATTATTTATTAAAAATTAAAAGATAAAATTTATACAGTACAGACAAAAAGGTTTTCTTATAAAGGAAAAGCAAAATATTTTTAGAAAATTCTGTAGACTAGGAAAATAAACACTTTTTAATAATTTAAAACGACTTTCGCGAAAATAAAATCAAAACAAATAAATAAGTAGTTAGGAAAAAGGAATTTAGATGATAATATGAGACACCTTTAAGCATCTAGGTAAACTAAACAATATCCACTAAGCTCTATGATAACACCCTTAACACCTAAAATTCAAATGTATTTAATTTACTATTTACAATAAAAATTAGTTCCTCAGGTCCTAGATAATGACTGAAGTCAAGTTAAAATTATATGCGATTGTGCTACAATTATACACATCAATATTTTGGATTATTATTAAGTTCTAACGCTTAGAAATGGTTTTGTAACTCATACTCGACTGAAGCAAACAAGGTGAAGATAAGCTTTTGCACACTGAGCTATAAAAAGTTAAGAAAGGTTCATTGCGTAGGAGTTACTGCGGTCAACAATTTCACGGAAGCCTAAGGGTTAAGTGTGTCACGGTTATTTACATTACTAGATCTGCAGAAGACTGATCAAGAAATTAATGTGATGACACATGTGCGGAAAATACTCCTTTCGAGGGTCGAAAAGTACAATTCCGTAAAAATAAAAATTAGAATTAAAACACATCTTTTGCAAATGATGAATATTGTATCTTTTTAGACCAATTAACTTCAGTTAAGGCTCGAAAAGTATAATTTCGAGAAAATAAAGATCTGAATTGTATCACATCCAGGGCAAATGATGAATATAGTATCATTTTAAGGCAATAAACTGCTACCGGTGATCGAAAAGTATGGATCCGTAAGAATAAAGATCTGAATTACATCACATCTATAGCAAATGATGAATATCATATCATTTTAGAGCAATTAACTATTTACAACTGAAAGCTAGAATCAAACAATTGGGGCGGCTCGTGCGGAGAGGGGGAAGGGGGGAGGGAAATGTCCCCTTGTTTCCAAAAGTAAAGCCTCCTCATTTTTCAGAGCTACAAATTAATAATCGATTGAAAAATGATTTTTTACTGAGTGAATTCAGGGCCTGATTACTGAATAGGCCAACTAGGCCGTGGCCTAGGGCCCCCATATTTAGGGGCTCAAAAATGGCTGAAATTACTTTAGTCTATGACTAAAAAATGTTTCAACCAACGGCTAAAGTTATAAAGTTTGAATACAGGGTCCCCCAAAAATGTATTTGGTCCAGAGCCCCTCTATAGCTTAATCGGGCCCTGGGTGGATTGATTTATTTCACGAAAATAAAAACTAGAAATTCCAAATAAACAGACTTTTCTCACGTTATTTCATAGAAATGGAACTTTGAATTGAAAGGACGATCTACGTTGGCCACCTGTCTCTATTTTTGATTTCATACTCCACATTTTTAGGGGTCATTTAATCAGTAATGCTAACAGTCAATTTTACAAAAAAAAAGCGCTTCAGGAGCACCACACCCTAACCCCCCAGACTTCTTCTGGTCCCGCACTTTTTTGGTGCACTAGCTTACCTATGAAAGGAATTCTGCATGTTCAAAATGTATTAAATAACTTTTGGGAGAAATATTTTTCGGCATTTTATCACACAGGTATAGCTTGACCACGAAAAGAAGGCGGTTGACCTTGAAGCAAAAATATCATTTGTATCATTGTAATAGGTTGTTTGTTATTATTTTGGAATAGATAGGATTGGCGAGGCCATGCCTCTTACTATTCGGTGCTTTCTGGCAGATTCTACCTGTTACAAATGATGTTTCGCTTCAAGGTCATCCGCTTTCTTTTCGTGGTCAAGCTTTAGTTTTATCCGAAAAAAGTTTATTTGGCATCAAAACATTTTGTTTACATCAGGGTTTCTCAACCAGGGGCGTGCCCCCCCCCCAGGAGGGGTAGAAGAATTTCAGTTAGGAGGGCGAATGTATTCCAAAAATAAAGTTTTAAAAAAGTAAAACTGACGGTAATTTACACTATTTTGAGGTTACGTGTTATTTTTGACAATATGACCCTTTTTAGGTTTTCAATGCAGTTATTATAAACATATCGCTGCGAATCTGTATTTGTAACATTAGCAGGCATCAATTCAAGATATCAAGCAGGGACAGATATTAAAAGGGACTCGAGTTGCTCTTTCCACAAGTTCCACAACCTAATACTGAAAAACTGTCAAGAACAAACAGGGGTGATCCTTTTATTGATGTTGTAAAAGAGACGGGTACATCAAACTCACCAAGATCCTAGATTGCTTCCAGTTAGTTCACTTGTATTTAGTTCTTTGATTTCCTGTCTTCTTATAAGAATTTGTTCAAAATAATAAAGTTATGTGTAGTAATATCAAACACTTTTTAAGAAATTATTTATATTTTTATTTAATATAACCATCTTCGACTATCCTAACGAGCTTCAGATTCAAATTTTTATTGTACTGTATTACTGACCACGTAAGGTAGTCTGATGGTGGGGGGGGGGGGGGGGGGAGTGAGCTTACATTAGACATTAAAGTGGGAACAGAGCCTAAAAGGTTGAGAACCCCTGGTTTACATAGTCGTAATAGCATTTTGAAGGTGCATATGTCACATGGGAGCAGCCACAAAACCAGGGATACATATTCGAAAATCAGGATCGAGGATGAGAAGCTACAACATTCCACTCTTGTGCAAGCACATCGAGAACGAAAAATAAATGTTCAAAACAAAGTTGAATTAGACATTAAACGGGGCATCAAGACCAACATTTCACATTTCTTCCGGGGGTAAAATGCACATTTTATCGGAAAATAACACCCACTATTATCTAAAATCATTAGTTTTTCTAAACTCACGGGAGCTTAACTCCTGAACTTCTTTTGAATTGTACGTACATTTTTACACATTGAATCCTGACTATTTCCGTATGAAAATAAGCTCTAGAGACTATTAGGCTGCCGCACTTCTCTTTTTTTTAGAAATTAGGTCCTGGATTTAACTTCAATATTCAAACGTAGATATAAGTTCCGAAAGTGCAAACATAATGACGATTAATGCTTAGCAGGTAATATTTAATATAAATATTACCTGTTATAAATATTTATAAGACTATAAACATTTATATGACTGTATATTTATATGACTATAAATATTAGGTAAAAACCCTATATTTATCTCTCTCTCTCTCTCTCCCTTTTAAATAGAAAATGCAGAATTCCAGCTATCCGAATCAATTGGAACCGGACCCCATTCGGGTAATAAAAAATTCTGATAATTGGATTTTCTCCCGAACAATGTCTCTTTTAATTATTTATTGCATGTACAGTAAAACCTGTAAAGTTGACCACCTTTGTAAGTTGACCACCTGTCTATGTTGACCGCTTTTGTCAGGAACGGAATTAGTCCTATGTTATATAATGAAGGAAAACCTCTGTAACTTGACAACCTCTGTAACTTGACCACCTCTCTATCTTGACCACCTGTCTATCTTGACCACTAATGAACACCAAATTTGGTTTGGAGCATTGTAAAAAACCCTTTGTAAGTTGACCACTTGGTTTATTTTTTAAAATTTTACTTAGCAAATTGTTTTATTTTATTATTTTTTTATAGCTTTCCAAGAACATTTTTGATACCAGACCAGCGTTTTACTAACTAAATGAAACAGTAGCATAACTAAACCTCCTTTTGAGTTTAACCACATGGGAAAACTATTAAGAACCCATTTATTCCCCAAACTTGTTTTTCTTTATGAAAACATGTGTCAATAGAAAAGTACAAAGTATTTTTTTCCAGTTGTAAAATTTTGTGACAACAATGGAATTGTGCTAAAGAGTAAAGTTATTTGCATTGCAGTATTTCTGGTGCAAGGGATTAAGAGATACGACATTTTCATTCTCAACTGCTTTTTTGAACTATGAGAGTCCAGCTTGTTGCTCTTTGTGTTGTAGTTTTACATAAAATGGCTTCAAAAAGAAAGTTAGTTGAACTTGAGATTGATAAAAAGTATGAAATATTAAAACTAATTGAAAAGGGAGAAAGCTAGAGAAAATTAGCTGACACATATGGAATTTCTAAAACTAGTGTCTAGTAAGTGCGCCAAATTCAATAAGGAGTTATTTTGTTGAAAAGTAGATCATCATAGAGTTATAAATGTATATGAGAAAAATTTGCAATTTTTGATAAGCGATGAATTTTTAGGAACTATTAATATCAAATGAATAACTTTTCATAAACAATAAGATTTTTTTTTTGATCTATTTACTGAAATTTTAAATTTACATGACACATTATACGTCATTCTGGGAAAATAATCTCTAAAAATATTTGAATAACATTTTAAAATATTGTTTCAAAGTAATGCTAAACAATGAAAGTGAGTTAAACAGAAAGAGTAAGTGTCAATCAATCAAAAATGAATACATGGTGCAAGAAATGACAAAAAAAAAAAAAAAAAATCATTACCCCCTCCATAAGTTGACCACCTGTCTAAGTTGACCACCAAAGGACTGCACCGCAAGTGGTCAACTTACACAGGTTTCACTGTATTTTGAAAATGGGAGAAAAAAAATTATTTTTGACGAAAAAGGGCTTTTAATTAATCTAATGAAAAGGCATTTCTACATTCTATGCGTACTTACATATGCTGTACATTAGTACAGAATGAAAGTGTACTGTAATTTAAATGGAAGTCATTGCTTACTAAATATTTCGGTTAAAGAAAAAACTGTTTGGCTAGCCTCGCGGAGGGAATAGCGCGTAGACAGAATCATTACTTTGCGAATCGCAGTTTCCATCTTATTTTTTTCCCTTCAGAAATTCTGAAAGCGATTAGGATAATCAGCGGTGCGGATAGTTGGAGCTCGGAAAATTGGAATTCTACTGTTATTAAAATTGTTCACTAAATAAAACGATCGACCAGAATGAGTTAAATATATTCACCTTTTATTTTAGTGATGGGAAGAAAGTTCAAAGCGTAGGTTTAAATTTCGAAAAGGAGGCAATAACTGGCATGAACGTTAAACATGACTAATTAATATCTTACACGGTCTGAAAAATGAAATCGCCGCATTTCTCACGATGTTAAAACCAACGAAAGATTTTTTTTTTTTTTTTTTTTTGTTTACAATCTGAATCCAGCTAACCACTCCTTAATCTGGGGGCGCTTTCACGAGCTCTAAGAGCTGCAATAAAAATTAAAGCAATAAAACGAGCACCTGTAATGAGACGGTGTTCAGTGGATAAATGAATTCAAGCTCGACAGACGGTGAAGTTCTTTTTTTTTTTTTTCCAACAACAATAACAGGGAGTATCGTAACTGAAGAGGCTATTTAGGCGCGGGGTAGTAAGCAACCCACGTTCAAACCACAGAGTCTGCAGAGGAACAGGTTCTGTCCCACGCCTCAACATCTCCTTAAAAGGACTTTCGAGCCAAAAGCACGTGGAGACTACGAGAAGAGAAGAAAAAGAAAGAAAAAACACACACACACACAGGAGCGAAAGAAAAATATGTCTCATTGACTAAAACTAAAACACAAGCCCTGTGAGCACATCTGATTTTATAAAGGTGCGACGTAGCGTTGCGTTATTGCTTCCCATGAGGAAAAGGATCTCGGGGGCAGCTTGAGGGGGGAAAAAACCATTCAAGTCGATCAAGTTCTCTTCAGTATAAAATAACAATAAACGCGGATTTTGAGAGTGCGCTTAAGATGTTGAGCAAGCTCTTTCGCTTTGAAGAGAAGAAAAAATTACGTAATATGCTTGTAGTTCGAGGAGTTAAGTTCAATCGGCTCTTGAAGCACCCCCTTAAACGGGTAAAAGCATAGTGTAGTTTATTCTTCAAAGAAAGCCAACACTTCACGACGAATCGGAATCAGTAGTGTTGATAAAAGATGCGTTTCTTCAACTTCGTCAGTCACGAAGTAATTCTGCAAAGGGGATATTTAACAAGGACAGTTAAAACATCGCATTTACACAATTTTAAAAATAAACTAGGGGTTCCGCCTCCTGCTCGCTTCGCACTACAACCACCGTGCTCGCTACGTGTGTTGCGGCTGCTTGGCATTTGGCAGAAGACTTGTCGAAATCTTTGCAACAGAGGATCTAGGTCTCCTGCTGGCTATGCTAGAGATTGATGTCTTGCTGGCTACGCTCGATCCCGCCTTCGGCTGATGGTGGTAATTGGCGAAAGTTCGACTAATCTTTGGCGATATCTAGCCAGATTTTTAAGCAAGTCCGGGTGATTAGCGGATAGAAATTTTTTGGTACATATTTGTAAATTAAAATCTCAGGAAGGCAAAGATCTAGAACAGTGGTTCTCAACCTTTTCAGTTGTGCAGATTACCAGTTTTGCAAAAAAAAAAAAAAAAAAAAAAAGTTGTGAGGTCTATTAACTACAGAGTTTTGACATCTTGAGTTCAAACTGTTTTTCGCAATCACGAATTGCGATAGGACCCAACTCGGTGGATTTAAATTTAGACCTATTTTCTTTTCTTTTCTTTCTTTTTTTTTTTAATTTGAAAAATTCAATCATTGCTATTAATAGGCGAAAACAATCCGTTTCACGCTTTTCTGGCAAAAACTCCAAAGGGGGAGGCTGTTAGCCCCATCCCCCATTGGGGCGAAAAAAAACTATGTGAATTCCTGAGCATCAAAAGATCTCTGAGCCAAGTTTGGCAAAGATCCCACGTAAACTGTAAGCACAAAGTAAACTTCCTTATGACAATTATTGAGCATCAATGAATCTATGTGCCAAATTTGTCAACGATCCGGCGAAAACTGGATTTGTATACGGAAAACACCCCTATGGGGCGGGGGTTGCTCCCAACAGCAGAACAAAAACTACTCTACATGAATTTCTGAACATCAAAGGCCCTCTGTGGCAAATTTGGTAAAAATCCGACGTAAACTGCGGATCTGTATAAGGAGAATACACACACACACAGACAAATAAACTTCCATATATATATATATATATATATATATATATATATATATATATATATATATATATATATATATATATATATATATATATATATATAAAGGGAGGGGGTTGAAAACATTAAACTTACCCACCATCTTCCTTCAAAAGCCTAAACGGTCAAACGGTCAACGAACAGCCTCCAGTTTTTTTCTTTAACTTTTTTTGCCACTTTTACGACGACAGCACTGCATTCGCCCCCTCCCCCCTACATACACAACCGCTCATCATTCCCCCTGACGGGAGTCGCACATACCTCTCCCCCCCCCCCCCCCCCCGACATTCACTCATTTAGCTTTTTAGTTATAACGTCGCACTATTCTTCGAAAATATCAAGCAGACTTATTCATCATATAAATACATTTAGACAATTAGGCTATCCTCGTCGGTAGCTTGCTATACGAGTGAATTTACGTTATTTGAATTCCAATGGAGCGTAGAAAATTTTTAGGTTAAACTAATTGCATTATTTTTATTGTATGCTTAATTAATAAAGAATATTGTCTTTTATTTGGCCCACCCAGTCAATTTTAAATAACTGTTTCATTTTAGCATTAACAGCTGAAAATATTTTTAAATGTATACTCAATTTCTTTTTTCTACTTTTTGCGCAAACACGTTCAACGTTCTTTTTTAACTAACTTGGCACAATGTTTTTCACCATAATCATAAACCTAAATAAACATCTAAACATAGTTTATCAAAAAACATTGCAAAAATATTTATAAACAGACAAAAACTTAATTCATTTTCACGCGACGTAATAATTATGGCACCTTCACTTGGCTCCAATCTAGCATTAAAATTGCTAAAAAATGTCCTTTACAGCAAATAACAAGCGCAATACAGACTAAAGTTAAATGCAAAGCTAATGGGGTTAAGCAAAATTCAAATAATATTGCAACAATTCTCTTAGCACTGCTACAGAGCGACTTGTACCAGTCGTTTCTGTATTTCCCCTGGTAAGTATAGAGTTTTAAATTTTATCGTAAACTAACGGTATGTTTGTAGAATCCAATGTTCTTTGTGTGTAGACATCACGGATTACGTTTAAGTTCTGGTAAAAAGAACGCGTGATGTTGTTTTTATAGGTGTGTGAATTTCCTCTGGCAGTTTAAACTAAACAGAAAAATTTTCTCTGTTAACGCAAAAAAAAAAAAAAAAAAAAAAAAAAAAAAATCATTTACCGTATATTCACTCATACATTACATTTATTTTTGCACGGACAACATCCATTTTCCCAATACTTAAAGGAAATGACGAAACTCGGAATCAAAGCCTAATACTGCATCTGAACAATAAAATACTATAATTCCATACTGCAGGAGCTGGACGCAACGTGATAGATTCCGCTCCGCAAAATAATCAGAATTTGTTGGAAATTCTCAGGTTAAGTCAAAACACTTTCGAATCAACACTTGGCTAAAGCATACTTCAAATCAAATAGAAAAAAAGCGAAGCTTAAATCGAATTTAAAAGGACAAGGATTATTTTTCCTTCTCCAAAGAAAAAGTAGTATTGGAAAGTTTGAGAAATAACATTTTAGTTGAGGTTTTTTTTTTTTTTTTTTTTTTTTTTCCCGGCTTTAATTTTTTACTCTGACAGAATCAAGCGCTCCTTTTAAGGCAACTAATTACGTTGTCACAAAATTAGAAATCAATAAAATGATTTTATGGGTCAGAAAAGAGCTACATAAGGTCAAATGAGCAAATACGTAAAACGAAATTTCGCATTATAAACATTAAAAATCCATTTAAAGACACTGTCTTATCACTCAATCTTTTTCTAGTACCATGCAGTATTCTCGAATAATAAGGTCAAGAAGCAATTTCATTATGCAGTAGGGAATGTAATTAATGATGCGAATTTATTGTCGCTAGCAAATCGAAAAAGTTTTTAAATTATAAGCAATGTTAAAACTGAAATATTTATTCAGCTTTATCAAGCCAATCATTAAGGGGATCTGGGGGGTCAATTGCCTCCCCCTGGTGGATTAAAAAAGCATAATGTAATTGCGCAGTTTTGCATGTACTATGTTGTTTTTTGCCCCAAAAAATGTATTGAATATGTAACCTTTGCCTCCCTTCTCCCTGAAAAATTTTGAAATGACAGGCCTAAGTTCTATTTACGCATTAGCTCATGTGACAAGACTCGTCAAAAGTTCAAGATAAAATAATATTTATTGTTAATTATTGAGACAAAATAACTGAGATAAAGATTTTAGTATCAAAACTAAAAATCTTACAATCATTTGAATGTAAGTTTTTATTGCGTCTATTATTCGAAAGTAATTTAATATTAAGATATAAACTCTGTCTGGATTCTAAACTATACTTAAAAGCTTCAAATAAGTGGTCTAAGTAGTCTTCACGCAGATTCGGACTGTGAAAATTAGACAATACTTAGAGCTCCCATAACTTTCGTAAAAATTAAATTTACTTTTTAAGTTTGTCGCAGCAACATTATGAGAAAACCTGTTTTTTATGAATCACTTGTTACAAAATTTAAAACCTATAGCAAAAAAAATGTTACGGCGATGGTGAAAACATTGAAAATGACGTAATCGAATGGACGTTGATACACTATGGACTTCACTACGCGTAGAACTGAAGAAAATAATGGTTACAGAAACCTAAAACAAGCTCTTTCAAAGTATGTTAGTACCTTAAGGACTTATGCACAATTTTAGGCACAAAAAAATGAAAACTATTTCTCATTTCTTAAAATTACATTTTTTTTTTAAATTTTATGAAAAAAAATTTGAAAATTATGTTTTTAATTTGAAACAAAATCTATAACTCACTACAGCTTACAATAAAAAATACCTTCTACACAAGTTTTTTTTTTTTTTTTTTTTCAACAAAAAGTTTTTTTGAAGCAGTGATTGAATGTTTAACATATTATATCGCGCGACAACTGAAAAGATTTGAACTGAGCAAAACGCGTTTAAAGTTGAACTTTTAATTTCTTGTTTACCTCTTGTTTTAGTTTTCGCAATAACTTCGGAAGTTTCTGTACTATTGTTAAAAGTTTCGTATCAAAATGTGCAGAATAAAACACTGCAGCACATACATTTAAAAAAATAATAAAATTTTTGAAGCTTAAGACTCCTTGACTCCATAAATTGCCTCATACCTAGAAAAAATATTTTCAAAACTTTTCTTCTCTCCTGTTTCAAACTAAAATTTGTCATGGGAATCTAAGAAATCATTGGATGATGTTCAAAAATCAAATAAATACCTTTGTGATGAAATGTAAAAGATAATAATACAATGTTTATATGCACACAGTGGCAGGAAACTGCACCCACGTGCGGTTTTCAGGAATCTCTTTTTCAATCCAAAATAAGTGAGAGAATGGTTGAAAAACTTTTGGTTTTAATTGGAAGACTCTTCGTCCATAAGTTCACTTATTTTGAATTGAAAAGGGTGTTCTTTGTATTCCCGAAACAAATGTTTGCAGTTTGCTGCAAATGTGTGTATATTAACGTTGTATTACTCTGCCGTGGGCAGGTAAACGGCAGTATCTGCAGAAATGAGTTTTCGAGATATTTGAAGAAACGCGGTTTGTATTCAATACTAACAATAGGGAAACATTGGAATTAAACTTTTTTTTTTCAGCGGAAACCAATTAAGCAAGCTTGTACAATAAAGCTAACGTACAATAGATGACAAAAATGCAGTAAAAAAAAAGGATAAAAAAGTTGCAGTTACTGCCTTTTACCTGCCCACGGCAGTATTATCTTTTACATTGTTCGTTTATTAGTAAGTTTCTCAAGGGTGCCCACCACCCCCTAAAAGTAAGGTCGCACCCCCCTAAATATCACGAAGGCACGTCTCCCTTTCCCAAAAGAGGGGAAAATACCCCACAAAACAACCCTCCTAAAGATTTCAATGGCGCAGTATGCGCCATTCCCCCCCCCCCCCCAGGCGGGCACCCCTGAATTTCTTGAGTACTGAGTAATTCATTTAGAGAAAGAGGGAAAAGCTACATTTACAGAGTGTCAAAAAACAAAAAAGCAAACTGAGGGTTCTTTTTTTATTTTCCTACGAAAATCTTTCTGTGTAATCTTGACATTTTTTCCTTGTACTAGTTTCCCCTAATATCAGCTAATGGGGATTTTATAGGTAAGAGAATTCCTCCAGACGGGACGGTTGTGCGAGGCGTTGTCTCGTGGCGTGTGTGGTATGGGGAAAAAGACCTTCACCCTGACTCAGCAACATTACAAATAAGTTGAACTGGCCTACGTACTCCTGCCCACGCCAACCACCTTCGCGCAGATATCTTACTGCCCACCATCTCACATATCTCATCGCTACCGACTGATAAATTCGGGAAAAAACTTTTTTTATCCTTCGCACCGTCTCAATTTGCACTTTATTCAAAATGCAGCGGGGGGGGGGGGATCTCTATCCAAAACATTGCCTTATACGTTGATATCCTAAAGAGATTTTCCTTGCAGTCTCCGATTGGGAGTTACGCAATTACACGCGACACTGACTCATATAGGTTAACTAAAGCAGAAGTTTCCGATTCGAATCTACATGCTTTGGGCGTCACCTAGGTTAGAGAATCACGGCCACGATCACTTGTCATTTTAACAGAGAATAGCTTTTGAGTGAAAAACTTGACAGTTGTCCCGATGTTTTGCACCCGCGTCCCCGCTAGCAGTCTCAGGAAATAAAAATTTACAACAAACCCACGATAGCATCAGATGGTATCACTTTAAATAGAAGACATCTGAAGCAGAAAGAAGGAATAGCGTTGTCACACTACTAAATATTATTTGTCGAATGAACTGAAAAACCAGCTACATTGATTAAATGCGGTTATACTCATGCGACCACTGAAGTCAACTTTGTTTGTAGGAAAAAAAGCACTAAAGTTATGAGTTCCCCCCCTATAAACACATCAAAAACGTTCATAGTAAAAAGGAGTAGATTATTTTTAAACATGATTTTTGCGCGCCCTCGCGCGTTACGTTTGGAATTTTTATTTTCTGCCTATATTGCAGCCCTTAGGATTTCACACTAAATTTAGAAAATACCTATTAATTTCACCTTTTTTTTTAACATTTAAACAAAAAGATGCATTATTGATTTTCAGTAGATTCAATTGTGTCATTATTGAAAGTTTAGGTTTTTAAATCTAAACCGCCAACAAACAGCTGCTTTTAAGGACGACATGTTCAAATCTTGTCTTTGATTTTTTTTCCGCAATGATGATATTTTTATTTGCCCAGCATGTTTCCACGGGCGGATCCAGCTTCCGGTTTTGTAGGGAATCTTTTTCAGAAGGGGGTGGGGGCCGCAAGTGTCATTTTTGGGTTTACAAAGCATTTGGGCAACTTTTTTTTTTTTTTTTTTTTTAATTTAAGTCCACAAAACACAGTTTTGGGCATCACCGCTCACAATTTGCAGGGCTGTCACTGAGTTTCCTTACTAAAAATAGTACCTTTAGCAGCCTGAAATATGAAAAATTGTCGCCAGATGCAGAAATAGTTTCTAATAGAGTTTCCTACTTTTTTTCAAAACACAGCATTTATGTCATATTAATGCAGTGGCGCATTACATTTTTACCCGGGGGCCACAATTAGTATTGAAGTGATACCCGCGGTCCAGCAGAACACGAACAAAATTTCAAAACATTTTTAAATTTTCATAGTAGCATGGGAAAACATGGAAAAGGAAAGAAAATTGCAAACCAATAATTGATGTTATCATATTACTTAATGCTTATTTTATTAATAGCATCTAATTTCCAGAATCCAATTTTTGAATATTTGATTGGAAATTTTTGACATTGGTGGTTTTCGATTCGAAATTTTGACTCTTAGTTTTCGATTTGTAACACTGAACAAAACAACGGGCCGCATGTGGCCCACGGACCGTAGGTTGGGCACCACTGTACTAATGCAACGATAGTTCCAAAATATGCATATTTTGGCTGCATGGTATGTAAGAAGGATCACTCGCAGCATGGGGTTTAGATCTTTATACGGGGCAAATTTTCCATAAACAACTATTGAAAAGAAAAAAAACTTTAACAAATATTTCCGAGACTTCAGTACAACCCTTTAAAAGGAACACTACAGAAACAAGTACTGGTATAATTTATCATTGACTGAATGAAAATTAAAAATTTGCGTGAAAATTAGGGATCCTTTTCAAAGAGGACTGTTATAAGGCTACAAGAAATTTGAAAGCAAACTTTTATTGTTATTCATTCAGAATGCATCCAACAGTTAATAAAACAGTTAATAAAAAATTAGTAGCGGAAACTAACTTTCTGCAAAAAATGCGAACGCAAAAGCTAACCCTTTACAAAAATTATCATCGTAAAAACGAAAATGTTCGTGCAAAAATGAACATCACACATTTCTGATCGTAAATATGTGGAGAAAAAAAAAAAAAAAAAAACACGATAAAACGTTCCCGATTTCGTTTTTTTTTTTTTTTTCGGAAAGTAGGAAGTAAACTTTTAATCGAATTTTCAATTCTTTTTACAATTTCTTTCTCCGTAGGAAAAATAGTTTAAATGCACTTAAGTCGCTTTTTTAAAAGAGTAGGGTAGGTGGGGGTAAAACCCCGCGATTTACAGTTTCTATAGCATCATGGTCAAGAAAGGATATCTTTTCCCACTTTTTTTTTTGAATTAGGGTGTAGAACGGTTTGTTAACTATAACTCCACCGAATTCAAACTGTCTGATTTGTAATTATCCAGAAATAAACAATTTAGTTGAAAATCAAAATTGCGGGGTTTTACCCCATCAAATGGGGTAAAGCCCCGCAATTCGGGTGTTTACCCCATTCAAGATGAATGTGAATAATAAGAGTGACTGCTGGATGAAAACATTTGACAACCGTTATACATAGGAGTTGTCAAATGTTAGTGTCATTGTTTTATTGTTATTCATCAGTATTGAACTCTAATATCTCATAAATTTAAACATGATTTTTTAAAAACTAGTACAAAAATGATTCCGTCTCCACTAAAGAAGGATTCAGTTAAGTGGGAAAATATGACAGCCACATTATGAAAAATAACTTAATTGACTGAAGCTAAGCTATTTATAGTTGGGACGAACCTAACCTGGCTGCATAATGAAGGCTCTCTTGATTCTTATCATAGCATTACGACGCGACGTTGCCAGGTTAGTTTTACTACTGCAACTATAGGTACCTACGTAGCATATATAGTTCACCCAGTTTAGTCTCTTATAATAGTTATTGTGTTGTAAAATCATGCTATCCTGTGAAGTTACGACAATTTTTTTTTTAATTTATGTCTTCATTTAGAATGAATGACTTTGTGTCTCAGTAAATTTGCTGGCTATTGAAATATTTTTTAATAAAAAATCCCTTTTACATAGCCTTCTCTTTCTTGGCATATTGGAGTTATCTTGGCCACAATGCGCAGGGAAAAGCTTTCGGTTTTTCCCAGCACTGTTACTCAAAGTGAAGAGAAATCTTTCTTTTTTGAAATCTCACACTTTTGCTCCATTTTACAGAGATTTCTTCATTCGATCTATTTAAACCGATTTTTAATGTCTACAATACAAAACGCAGAAACGGTGGCAATTAATTAAGTGCTTCATTAAGCTTGACATTTCTCATGGTTTCAAATTGTTTTCTTTTATAAGTACTGGGACAGAAAATCATACGCACGTAAATGAACGAAAAAAGGAAATTATATTATTAGAAACATATTTGAGTTTAAATAGACGTAAGGTTTTATACATAAAAATCCTATTCAAATTAAATCTTTATGAATAAATGTCCACCGACAATTTATTTTTAAAGTAGAATAAACTGCACAAAACGCATGCTAAACAAAAATGTCACTAAAATTTAAAAATTACAATTTTAAGCGCAAAGGAGCAAATATCCACACTTTTGGAGATGCGGGGATTTGCCCGAAAACATCTGCGGGGATTTTCCCCATTTTGCCACTTTATGAAAAACGCTCCCTATTGTTCTCAAACAGACATTAGAATAACTATTTTTACTCAAAGGTGAAGCTTGAACGCAACAGTGTCAACGTGTTACTCTTTGATTATTCTTTTTTCAAATCCTACATTTTCCAATGTTCAAATAATATTTCAGAAAAGTTAGATCAAAGTAGTAAAAACCAGATTTACCCCTTTTTCTCGTGTCTGGATTGCCTGGTAAGGACAAATTTTCATGACATAATAAATTTTAATAGTACAAAACCAACCACCTAAAAGTAAACTTCTTACTCCAAGGCGGTCAGGTCAAAAAGTCGGTGCGGGTTTTTACCCCGCGCGGGGCTTTACCCCCACCTACCCTAGCTGTTTTTTACAATTGATTGCAAAATAGTTGTTTATAGCCGTATTTTCGCTAAAATAGCCACCTTTGCTTTAAAATAATAGCAATAGTCGCTTTTTCAGTCGCCTTGTCACTTAAAGGGGGATTGTGACCCCCTTCGCATCCGCGTCTGCGTGTGGCAGTTATCAACAAAAAGTTCCGAGTATGTACAAAATTTGGATGTGTACGATATACAAATTTAACTCCACCTCTTTTTGTTATAAAGAATCACACTTTAGTTAAATCTTTCCTCTCCCCTTATCACATGTCAAGCTATTTTTCATAAGGATACGCTTTTTTAAAAAAATGTTTGGTATCACACTTCTAGTTACCTTTTCCCTGGTCACAAATTATCACAATTCTACGAGCCCCCCCCCCCCCCCTCCTTTCCCCTGAAAGTGTGACATCATTCATAGACGAACCAAAAACGAAACATTTGGAAAACATGCGATTATTTATCTTATTTCAGTTTTCAATGCATTTAATATTTGTTAAAATGTCTCTTACTGTGAAGGTTCTCAAGCAAGCATCAAGGCAGGATTGTAAATGCCTCAAAATGTTATAAATGTCTTTCGTTGAAAGTATCCAGAAAGAAATGCATATGTTTTGATATTATATAGTATGAGTAAAGTGTTGAGTTTAAAGAACGATAATGAAATCCATGAATACCTTCCTTTATCTTTTTTACCCGTTCCAATATACACTATATGACCAAAAGTATAGGGACACTTTCAAAAATTCATATTTTTACGGATTTTTCGAGAAATAAAAGATTAATTGCTTTGTAATTTTTTTCCACATAAAAAGTATACACTAGCTGTCCTTTTCCAATAACAATTGAGTACGCTATTCATTTAAGGGACCAGCAACAAATTGAGGAACCAAAAAAAAAAGGTTTTTCACCATATTTCATTGTAAATAGCTGGGAATAAGCTATAAATTTCAGAAATAAGTTAAAAACCTATCTAGAATTTATCTTTATATTTTCGTGAAAGTATATCTTATACCCACGGAGATGGAGGGGAAGGTTGTCGTCAATGAACCACATAACAGTTTTCGATTTTTTTAGAAAGGAAATCCAACTCAAGCTTCACGATAATTATAGAAACAATTTCTCGGTATATTTCTCTTTTAATAATAATATTCACTTTCATGATAAATATACACAATAAAGGATGAAAAATGAAAGTAAATCTTTTAGCATGTGGTCCACTCATGGCTACCGGTTGCTATGGATGGATCATCGAGTTTACATCGATGGACCATTCTCAAATTTAAAAAAATCAATGCGTTACTTACAAATATTTATAACAGGTGATCAATAAACACTATAAAATAAGTTGTAGAAAAATAGATTTATTTTCTAAAATGTTTTATTTTCGTATAAGAAGAACGTAAAAAAAAAAAAAAACTCACACAATTGTTGTCATCACACCTCATTCACCACTTGATATTTTCCCAACCTGCGCAACACCGTTCTTAGATGATATCTTTTCAACCTCTTTTGAACTGTTGGGAGCTTTGTTGAATCCATTTTGAAAATTTTCGTTCGACGCAAGATTGTACTTGCTCTCTAAAATGTCAAAGAACTTATTGAGCATTTTATTACTGAAACCAGAAGTTTAAGTCTCAAACTACCAGAGAATATAGTACTAACAGACTTTTTGTCTTAATTAAATCTATGGGACATATTTTTTTTTCTCAGCCTCTAGACAGGCCAATTAACCCAATTTTTCGGAAGTAATTGAAGAGCTATGGGGGAAAACGATTAAAGTCCATTTTTCCAAAAAAAAAAAAACTCTGGTTAACCTATGGGAACACGTAGATTATTACAGACAGTATTCAAGAGAAATATTATTCAGGCAAGAATCATCATAGTGAGTAAGTTCTAACAGGGAAGAATGAGGCTAACTTGGAAACGATTCGAGATTTCAAGCTCAAAAACGTAATGAGGGAAATGTGAGCACGGTGGACTATGATCATTCTTCCAAGTGGCCCTTCAATTCTAAAAACGTCTTCTCTAGTTTCAAAATATGATTCACTATACTAATCATATTCCTATTTCGATGGGCTTATCTCCTAAATTTCTAATAAGTGACTAAGGTAACAACCAACCGGTTTCTAACTTCCATGCGACTATTTAAATTTGCATTTAGGACTCTATATTGTCTGCAGACTTTGTTAAGGTCCGTGCCATATCATACCATTTCTGTAAGCTACTGTAGCACGTTACGTAATCTTACTTCTCCACAGCCCTATTTTACTAAGTTTTGCATTTTTCGGGAACAGCAAAAATATTTGAAACTGTATTATTGTGTTTTAAATTAACAAAATTTATAAAACGATTTGACTTGAAATTATAATAAAGTATAAGAGTTTTCACGAGATACTGAGATCATTTTTTTCATTGTCATATTTATTTTAAAACAATTGAGCAATTTTCAAGTGTAATTAAGTTGAAGTTACAACAATATTTGCGACTTTCCATGAATGAACGAACCACTTTGTCTGATGGTCCATTTGTGAAAACACCTAGCGGTCCAATGAAAGCAACTGCGTCATTTTGAATATTCTTATAGGTGTTACTGCTATGACGAATCTAGATGAAGCAAGAAGTATGGGGAATTGAAAGGGCTTGAAAAGGCACTCTTTTAAGTCAATGCACACGCTTAATTGATCAGCGATATTTAAAGCATGTTATAACTAAATGAAAATCTCAATAATTAGTAAGATAGTGGTAGAAATCTTTTCTGACCGATTAACAATATGATGAAATAATTTTAGCTACTTTACGACTCTGCAGTAGACTGCTTTCAGACTAAGGAAGGTACTAAAACCGATTACGCGTCTGCACAAACTCTAGTACGGGAAATATCCTCGCGGTCTAGTCATGGAACCGGTTCATTGACGGCAACCTTCCCCTAAGCATTTCTTTCAAAAATGCAATTTTTTTTTTTTTTTTTTTTTTGGAGGTTTTCGGCTCATATCACGCAGAGTTTTCCGTCAAACTTTCAGAATATTTGACAGCATATTAGAGAAACATAATAATAAAATTTGAAGTTAAAATATTGAAAATTTAATGAAATATGAATATTTAAAGCGATTAATTTTTCACTGCACATGCGCGAAAGATAGCAATTTATAATCTTCATAATCGGAAACCAAGATATATCCTACGTTTCGTAAAAAAAAAGTTCTAACTTGATATCTTTGAAATCTAAAAAGTTATCAGCGTTCTAATGAGCCGAGTTTTAATAATTCTTAGCTAGACGACGAATCGTGAGGGATCGTTAGCAAATAATCCGTTCTTATCATGAATTCTTCTGCAACCATTAGATCGCTGATAACTTTTTAGATTTTAAAGATATCAAGGTGGAACTTTTTTACAAAATGTAGGATATATCTTGGCTTCCGATTAAGAATATTATAAATTGCTATCTTCCACGCATGCGCAGTGAAAAATTAACTGCTTTAAACGTTCATATTTCATTAAATTTTCGATATTTCAACTTCAAAATGTATTATTATGTTTCTCTAATATGCTGTCAAATATTCTGAAAGTTTCGTAACGTTTGACAGAAAACTGCGTGGCATAAACCTTAAAAAAGAAAAAGAAAAAAAAAGTGCATTTTTGAAACAAATGCTTATATCTCCGTGGGTATAAGAGATACTTTCACGAAAATATAAAAATAAATTCTAGATAGGTTTTTAACATATTTCTGAAATTTATCGCCTATTCCCAGCTATTTACAATGAAAAATGATCAAAAAACTTTTTTGGTTTCCTCAATTTGTTGCTGGTCCCCTAAATGAAAAGCAGACTTAATTGTTCTTGGAAAATGACGGCTAGAGTGTACTTTTTATGTGAAAATAATTACCGAGCAATTCGTCTTTTATTTCTCGAGAAATCCGTAAAAATGTGAATTTTTGAAAGTGTCCCAATACTTTTGATCATATACTATAATGGTAGAATCCATGTCAATTCAACAAGGGCTGTAACATGATGGTCTCGGATTTTTTTGAATTTAACATATGCTAAAATTCATAAAAAAATAAATATGTTTTTTTTTTCTGTTTTACCCAAAAAAATTCCTGGGCCGAGATACAGGCCTCCAAAGATGGTGGTCCTGATATGATTTCTCACTTGGGATTTTCGACAAAATCTTTCAAGTACATTATCTCAGAAACGGTAGAACCTATTTTGTTGTTGTTTGTTTTTTTAAAAAGGATATTTTCTCTTGTTTAAAAACATATGCAACATTTTGAAATGTGTGCTTTAGGTTTTTTTTTTCCCAGTCTTTTGAAAACAAAAAAGTTTAAAATAATGTTTTTGATTTTTCTCATACATGTCAATTTCAAAAAATTTCATTTTTTTTACAGTTTATTAGTACCACTGAGCACTACGTTTTCTGAAAAGGAGAGCTTCTACTTTTTCGGTTAACAGATTTTAGAGGCATTTGAAAAAAATAAGGAACTTTTTACGTAATTGCAGACCTGAAAATTCAAAAAAAAAAAAAATTCGCAGCAAGTAACCAGAAAACACTTTTAATTAAGTTATACAGAGAAATTTTCATTTTGAGCAGCTATTTTATTCAGGATATGAAATTTAGTGAGAACAAAATAGCATTGCGCTTGCTTAACGATTCTTCGGCTGAAAGGTTGCGTGGGGAAATACAGCGAATCAGCTGGAGACCGCGTTCTAGATTTCATAAAAAATAAAACTCCTGGATAAAGTAGAGACTCAAAATGAAAATTTTGCTATATAACTTAATTAAAAGTGTTTTCTGGCCACCTGTTGCGAAAAAGTTTTTTGAATTTTCACAACTGCAATTACGTAAAAAGTTCCTTAAAAACATTCATTTTTTCAAATGCCTCTAAAATCTGTTAAACGAAAAAGTGGAAGCTCTCCTTTTCAGGAAACGTAGCGCTCAATAGTACTAATAAACTGGAAAAAAAAATAAAAATTTTTGAAATTGACATATTTGAGAAAAATTAAAAACATTAATTAAACTTTTTGTTTTCAAAAGACTGTGGAAAAAAATAAAGCATATATTTCAAAATGTTGCACCTGTTTTTAAACAATAAAAAAGTATCCCTTTAAATAAAACAAACCGCAACAAAATATGTTCTATCGTTCCTGAGATAATGTACTTGAAGGATTTTGACGAAAATCCCAAGTGAGAAATACTGACAGACCGCCATCTTTGGCGGCCTGTATCTCGGTGAACTTTTTAGGGAAAAACAAAAAAAAAAACAAAAAAAAAACGTATTTCTTATTTTTTTTATGAATATTAACATATGTTAAATTCAAAAAATTCCAAGACCATCATATTACAGCCTTTGTTGAATTGACAGGGATTCTACCATATATATATATCCTTGAGGTCCGAACTTACACTATATAAAATCGCAATTTCTGTGACTTTTAATGCCGCAATACATTTAAGAATTTAAATGCATTACATTTAAATAAAACTACAACATATAGTGGCATATTAATAGATAGCGAGGGGGGGAGGGGGGGGGCTTGGACTAGGAGACTGTAGCCCCTCCCATTCTCCCATTTGGTCAAAACTTGGAAAGGCTTGGAGGAAACAGTTTCGTTCTGCAATCGTTTTTCACTTCCTTTCACAAAAAAGGAAGTATTGTATTCGCGAAAAAAATTTCACTCAAAAATCGACCTTAATTTCCATTTTACTCACTCCCGAATGAATATTGAAATTTTTTTTCGACTCGACCACACGTGGATAAGTGCTTAAGAACGTATAGACACGCGAAATATCCACAATGATGATTGCTGAGTTGATTACAACGAATTTTCTCGCGACGTCTGTATGTACGTACGTATATGCGTATGAGCGGATGTGCGTACGTATGTCGCATAACTCAAGAACGATAAGTCCTAGAAAGTTGAAATTTGGTACGTAGATTCCTAGTGGGGTCTAGTTGTGCACATCCCCTTTTGATTGCATTCGGGTGTTTCTAAAGGGGTCGTTTGCCATGTAAACTTAAGTGGTGTTATAATTTGGGGGACACTTGGCGATTTATCGCCAGTCTTTTGGTCGCCAACATAGCGACAAATTTGGCGGAATTTTTATTTTTTTTAATCTGTGTCAATTCGGTCACTGTTGGTGATATTTAGAGAGTAAACTATTGAATCACATTAAAATTTCCAGTAATGGGGAAATGACATTCAATTGGAGTAAAAGGAAGTCATGTGATGCACACATTAGCTCGTTTAAATCTGAATGTTATAACTTTCAAACTAAACCAGCCATATATATTTAACTTCAACCCCAGGTTAAGAGGGCATAGCCCCCCCCCCCCTCCATTAGGTCAGAAATTAAACAAAACCAAAATTTCAAAGATTTCAAAATACTTCAATACTTTTACGAATTTAAATATGCATTATATTTAAATAAATATATATACTGTGGCGTATTAATAGTGAGTCGGGGGGGGGGGGCTAAAGGAACTGTAGCTCCTTCTCCCATTCGGTCAAAACTTACAACAGATTACAATGTGATTTGCAATAGCATAGGAAAGCTTGGAGGAAATAGCTTCGTCCTGATTTTTTAATCTGAAGTTATTAGTTTCAAATTAATACAGTCATATATTTTACTTCTTTCTCAGGATAACGGGGCTATAGCTCCCCCTCCCCCCACCAATGAGGTCAGAACTCACACAGGATAAAACCGAATTTTCGGAGATTTTAAATACCGACATACTTTTGCAAAAAGAGCGTAAAACTGTTTTTAGGCCTCTAATTTCGGAAAAATTTTCGGAAAACACCACCTTTTTTGACAAACATAGAATGAAATTTTATTCTGGTGTTTCAATTTCAAACTACTTTTAGTGTGAAACTACACCTATCTGTATTTATTGTCGCCTACGTGAACTTTAATGTTTTTAGGAGGGAGGACTGCCGAATCTCCTTCCCTTAACATTACCATAAAAAAAGCCTAATATTGCTTTTCTAGCTTTAATCTCGAAATTTTGCAGGGAAAGTCCTCAAACACTGTCTGTTCCCTTAACGTGACTAAAAAAAAATCCATCTTTAGGCCTTCAAGCTTGAAACATTTCCTTTGGAGATAACCCATTCTATCAAAAAAATATAAAATTGTGTTTTCAGAACTTCAATTTCAAAACATTTTAGAAGACAGCCCCTGAACCCCGACGCGTCTTCTAGCATCGTCCAAGAGAGCCTGAAATGCGTTTTAAAGACTTCGATTTCGAAAAAGTTCTGGAGAAGATTTCCGAACACTCACTCTTTTCCTAATATTACTATAAAAAATTGAAGAAATAGTGCCTTTAAACTTCAATTTCCAAATTTAGCCGAAGAAGAACCCCAAATTCTTCTCTACAGGCTAAACGTCTTTAAACACAGTCAAATTTTTGCACTTCTTAAGATTTCAACTTTTATAAATTTCTGGAGGTTCCCCCCGAGCACCTCCCGCTAAGTATCAGCACAGATAGCTTTAAATTTCGTTCTAGAAAATTCCTCGGGAGAATTTCTGAACCTTTTTCCTTCACATACAACCTAAAAATTACTTCCTGAAAGAGATTTCGAGAGGGAAGGAGGCAGATAGAGTCAAGAGGAGGCAGGGGGTCCTCTTGCAAGCTGTGACAGTCACTCAGGCCTGATTAAGGTACAGGTCTACTAGACCCTGGGCCTGGGATCCATCTTCCTAAAGGGCCTGGAATTTTGAAAAAAAAAAAAACCAAGCACAACAATAAACAACCATGTATTTTTGCGAAAATGAAAAAAAAGTCATGTTTCAAGTTAATGTTAAACATTATTTTGTGTTGCCTTAAAGTGATAGAATAGAGGGGCTTCCAAAGCATTGTAGGCCTTGGCCTCACTTTTAGTTAGTCAGGCCCTGCAGTCACTGGCACTGGTCTAGTTTGTAAAATTCTGAGTGGTATGTATAAATATAGAAATAAATCTTTCATTTTTGTTTTCTGTATTAATTTTTAAATTTTACTTTAAAGTGATTTTATTTTGAATTTGTTAATAATGTACAGCTCAAAATGATTTTTTCTTGTGTCGGATTTTTCAAAGGAGGGGGGGAGGGGGGTTGTGTCTCAATAAACCGTATGCCCATGACATATGGAGGTGTCAATAAATGCTCTGTGTTTAATTTATTGTGTAAAAAATTTTGAAGTAATTTACTTGTGAATAAAATATTGATGTTCAATTCAAAGTCAGTTTTCTTGTTATCAAAATTTTAGGGATTGAGCGTGGGTGATTCAGCGAGGATATACACCTCTCTAAACTTATACACTTGTCTCTAAAAATCTTAATTTATTTAAAAGTACTTTAGACTATAATAAAGTTCCCCTAATTTTTTTTATTTAAGTTACATTAGAAAAGTAAGGAATTGCCCAGCAGAGTGAAGTATAGCATAATTATATTACTGCAGTAAGGCCACCTAAGCTGCGAAGGTCTGATGGGATCTATCCTGAAAATTTGTAATGTAATTTCCCCATTCCAGTTTTTTATTTATATTTTATTTCCTCACCAGGGTTTTTTTCTACTCCAGATTCTTTTAACTCCATGTGTTTCGAATCCATGTTCTGCTGCTGCCATGTCTTAACTGCATTTTTACCTGGCAAGTGCATGTCATTTCTTTTTCAAGGTTTACATTCTGGTTGTTGCTTCCTCTCGAAGGTTAGTCTGAAAACTCTTTCGTTCCTTAATTTTTAAGTTTGTTTTCAATCTTGTTTTCATGTACAATTTTCCTCTAAGGCTCTCTTGGAGGGTAGCAAGTTATTGGGACCTTCCCTCTAGCTAAACAGAAAGGGCCTTGTGAACTTAGGGACCAGTCCTCCCCTTGAGAATGTATTGGTCCCTGGTTCACCTTTTTTCATTTTCGTGTTGTTTCTGAGTTCTTGCTTTTTGCATTTTCCAATTTATTTTGAATGATTATTCATATATATATATATATATATATACACTGGTGTGCAAAAATTAAGGACGAAGTCGAAAAATTAGCATATCAGCTGAACGAAGAGGCAGAGTGGACAGAAAGACCAATTAGGAGATTAAATAAGGTGATGTACGGTAGCACATGCGCATATATGCAGGCAGACGTAATGGGGAGTGTCTGAGTAGTATAAAGCATGTTGTTGGTGTAAGATCAGTATTTCTGGCAAAGAGATTGCACGCCGTATAGCAGTTAAAATCACACCGAGTTGCTGCCTCAGCGAGAAATGGCGAATAATCAATCTGTTAGACGACATCTGGATGCTTTTACACGAGGTCAAATCATTGGGAAGTTGGAGGAAGGCCACAGTGTGACAAGTGTGGCTGCAGAGTTCGGAATTGCTCACAGCATCGTTTCACGATTTTGGAGACAACTTCAAACTACAGGAACAGCTATCCGGGAGTTCAGTAGTGGTCGTCAACGAGGAACCACACCCGCAGATGACCGGTATATTGTCTTACAGGCCAGAAGAAACAGGCGGCAGACAGCGGGAGAAATCGCTAGACACACGACACAGGCGACTGGACGACCGATATCGCGTTTTACCGTGGACAGAAGACTGCACGGTGGTGGTCTGTTTGCACAACGCCCTATACGGTGTGTACCTCCAACGCCTGTCCATCGGAGAAAACGTTCTCTGTGGTGCCGGGATCACCGGAATTGGGGAGACAATGAATGGGGACGAGTACTCTTTACAGATGAGAGCATAATCAGTCTGAGTAGCGATTCTCATCGCATACTCATCTGGAGAGAGCGGGGAAGCCACAATCATCCCTCGAACATCATTGAAAGGGACAGGTATGGAGGTCGCGGTGTTCTCGTTTGGGGAGGCATCATGCTTGGTAGTCGTACAGACCTTCACATCTTCGACGCAGGTTCAGTCAACGGGACCCGTTATTGTAACGAGATTCTTCTTCCATATGTGCGTCTTTTTAGAGGCGCTATGGGTCAGCAGTTCCTTTTCATGGACGACAATGCACCATGTCATCGCACAGCAGCTGCCAAACAGCTCTTAGAGAGTGAGGATATTGAATGTATGGATTGGCCGGCACAATCTCCGGATGTCAATCCCATCGAGCATGTATGGTATTTTCTAGGCAGATGCTTGGCAGCTCGTACCTTACCACCAGTAACGATTCGGGAGCTTTGATTGGCGCTGCAAGACAAATGGGCAGCAATGCGTCAACAACTCATTGACACCCTCGTTCTCAGCATGGACAGACGCTGTGAAACCTGCCTAGCAGTCAGGGGAGATCATATCCTCTACTAAAGAGCGGATGTTTCTAGCTGGACACTAGGGTGGAACGAAAATGACCTTAAATTTTTTTTTCAATTTTTTTGGTTTGCCGTAGGGGGGAAAAGTTGTTATTTAAGCTTAAAAAGAAGCAGAAGAAATTTCATTGCTTTACTACAACATCTTTAGGTGCCGCAACAAGCTTAAAGTTTGATAATAACCGAAATTTCCATTTAACAATGAAATTCCTTTTTATGCTTTCCTACTGTATATAACGGCACAAAATATGACAGTAAATACATTTTTTAAGCATTACATTAGGAAAAAAAATACTAATTACAAAATACAGTTTTAAAAAAAATCATAATCTTTACTAATAATAAAGCTGAAAGTGTATTTGGAGATCTAGATCTCTGTCAGGATATCTGTGACGCGCATAGCGCCTAGACCGTTCTGCCGATTTTCATGAAATTGAGCACAAAGTTAGTTTGTAGCATAGGGTTGTACACCTCGAAGCGATTTTTCGAAAATTCGATTTTGTTCTTTTTCTATTCCAATTTTAATCACATTTACCCCAGCAAAATTATAAGATGGGCGAGTAAATTGCCAAGTTGTCATAACGTGGAACCGTAACGTGGGCAAGCCAATTGGCAAGAAATTCTTCTTACATTATTTGTAAATATACAAGCAAACCAAATGACCTTTTAATTTTTCTACAACGGGCAAAGCCGTGCGGGTATCACAAGTATACTACATTAGCAATTCCATTTTTACCATTTAAAGCATTCTTAATGCTTGTAAATAAATGGTTAAACCTGTATTATATTTGTGTCTACTTCTTTGACACATTAAAGTGTTTTTTTTTTTTTTTTTGTACCAAATAACTCTTTCTTCCAAATAACTCTTGAGTCAATTTTTCATCTCCTGCGACTGAACCATACTTTTTGAGAGCCGCTTAGGGTTTACATGTTTCACTTTGAGGGATTCACTAAACAAATGTTTTACTAAGGGGGGTTCGGTTATTTCATTTTCATTCCATGAGATCAAATCAATGTAATCTTTGGCAGCAAAAATTATTTGTTGAACTTTAAACTTCTTAACCCCGCTTCTACTTTGTGTTCTTGCATTCAACACACGTCGTAATCCAAGTTCTTTTACATTTCTACGCTCTTTGCATAACATAGCCAAATGGAGATTTTCTGTTGCATCAAAATACCCATTTCTCTATATAACCCGGTCTATAATGTTCTTAAAATCATATGAGAGACATCATGAATGTAAGATACGTTGAAATAAATGTTTAGAGCCGTAAGTACGAGAAGATTTTAACTTGATGTTAAACAACACAGGAGCATACGCATTGCCCACTTGATCTGTACAAGAAATGGATCCTTTCTTGAAAATGTATGAATGAATAATGATTACTATTAATATATTTCAGTATTATTATTTGTTTGAAACAATTTTAGCGAAATGACACGCCCATATAAAGGAAACTATACTTTACTACACTTTAACAATGTACTGAGTCAGAGTCTTGAGATTTTCAGTCGAATTTTTAGTTGCCACGTACAATCGAAATATACGGTTTGCAAATGTAAGTCATCTGGAGTGAGGAAGTTTTCCCAGGTTTCTTGAAGATAAATCTAGTGAGCAAGTCCCACTTGATATAGTGACACACATATCCAATACATATTTGTGATCGGTACTTATGTCCTGTATGTTCTCAAAAAGAAGGTTATTTTCAATAGGTAAGGAAGTAACCACAGGAAGATTAGAACAGGTTTCCAGCTGTTGACCTATTTTGTCTTTAAATTTGTTTGATTCTTTTGTTTTACCATCTAAGAATCCATTAGGCTTCTATTGCTGTTGTCTCAAAGAAGCTCTTGACCAAATGTAATCTATTCTGGAAACTAAAAAGTCATATATATTTCACTTACAGAAAGATCTTTTCCAGCCGCACTTTTTAGGCCGTGTCTAATAAAACAGTAGCATTTCATTACATCTTCGTAAGTGGGTAGTAAAAATTCATTGAAATCGCTAAAGATTCCAAAAATAGGACATTCTGATGTTTGTCTCGTCTGTACTTGTTTAGACTGAGCCATTGCAACTCACAACAATGCAGTATCTTACCAACTAATGAAATTTTATATTACTCACTAACTCAATTCGACAAAGAAATTGACACCTGATCTGAGCTTGGCCTTACTCACACAAATCACTGCTGATCAGCCCGCCCCATTTAAACATCCACTGCTGCAATGACTCGAACTTCCAGATGCCAGTGCATTCGGCAAAAAGGGAGTTTTTGTGAAACTTGCTTTGCTCTTGCGGCACCTCAAGACATAATCCAAACAACAAAAAAAAAAGTTATTGTGCGACCTGTTGAGCATAAAAATTGCTTTTCTACAGCACTTGAAGCATAAAGATAAATTTGAAAAATTTAAAACAAAATTTAAAATGTAGCAAAAATTGCAATTTTGCAAAACTTTATGCTCTTTGCGGCACCTCAAGACGTGCTTCAATATTTTTCATATTTTTTTTACATCTTGTTTGCATGAAAAGGCAACTTTTCCGCACTACGGCAAATTGAAAATCAAAAACTTTTTTTTTCATTCCACCCTACTGGACACCCATCACAGGGATGTTTCGGCCTTCAGTTGCATTGCGCTCCATGCTACTTTTTCAATAAAGCTTCTTTTTATCCCTCTGATTTCTCTTTTAGTAAGTGTTGCTTACATTACACATGTCCTTACATATTGGGGATCTTACAGTATTAAATGTGTTGATTTGGAAAGCTTTTGTACAAAGTTATATTGAAGAAACCGTCTCGTCCTTAATTTTTGCACACCAGTGTGTGTGTATATATATATATATATATATATATATATATATATATATATATATATATATATATATATATCCTTAAATCACCCAAAGATAGTCTGAAGCAACAAGGACTGGTCCAAACAAAAAATTCTACACAAGAGGACTATAATTTGGCCCCCCTGCCCCGGCCTTTTCCCCTCAAATAGTCTGTGTTACCATGATATGTATGAGAGGCATTAAGAAGGTACACAAGATTGGCCAAAATAAACACAAATAACTAAGGGTTCTTTGTTTTTTCAAAATAAAAGGTTCGAGGTGGATACAAGAAATTAATTTTAATTCGATAGCTTAAATACCTTTAGGATTAAAATACTTTCATCAATAATTTCATTTTGCAAAACTTTATATGTCTCCTGAATTTGGGTAACATTCCGAAAGATATCCCCCCCCCCCTCCCCAATGTCTCATGTAACGTCTCTGAAGAACAAAAGATAGTCCAAAATTGCTTTTTTTAAATTTCAATTTTGAACATTTTTAGAAGAGGTTACCAAAACACTCTCTTTTCTCCAACGTCGTTACTGGTAGATTGCAATTTATTTTTTTATTATGTCCATCCCAAAACCACGAATGCTTCTTTTAAAAACACTAAAAATAACTTTAAATTTGAGAAAGGTTAGGTCACCACATCCTTCACTTCTTATTTTCTGTTTGGTAATGAAAGGAGAAGTTTAAAGTCGCATTTTTTAAAACGTCAGGTTTGAAAACTTTTCGAAGAGACATAAAGGCTTCCTTGAAACATCACAAAAGATAGCTCACATGTGCGTGTTTTTAAAAAATTCAAAGCTGAAAATTTATAAGAAAGCATTTGAACCTTCTGCATTCGTTTCAAGTCACCAAAGTCACCAAAAAAAACGGGTCAAAATTTTACAATAGCCTTAAAATGATTTCAGATTCAAAAAAATGACCAGATGGAGTTCTGTGCCCGTTTATCTACGATTTTCAAACATCGCATAAAATTGCGCCATTTTGAAATGTCAATGCTGAAAATTTGCTGTAGATGTTCCCCCAGTTCCCTAATGTCACTAAAGTAATCTAAAATAGTGTCTGATAGACTTCAATTTTGAAAAGACTGCAAAAGAGATCCCCAAGTCCTATTCCATCCCCTAATGTCAATAAACATAGCATACAATTGCTTCCTTTTTAGTTCAATGCCGAAAACTCTTTCCGTTGAGTACTCCCAATCTTCCCCCACTTCGGGTAGTCTAAAATTGCATTTATAAGACTTAAATTTCGGACAATTTCCAGTAGAAGTTTCCGAACTTCTAGCGTCAACAAAGATGGTCTAAAATTGATTACCACATTGAAAAAAATCGTCAAAATGTAACTAAAATCGCCTAAAATTAAGTTTTCTCTTTTTTTTTTTTTTTTTGGCAGTTTTTAATAGTTTGCAGTAGAAGGATCTGGAAACTCCCTCTCCAGATCGTCTTCTTCTTCTAACACCAAAGATTGGCTGAAATGGCGTTTCACGACAACAATTTCGAAAAAACTCCTGGAAATGCACCATCCCTGATCTGTCCTTCTTTTGCTGTTTGCATAAAAGCCTGAAACTGTGTTTTTAGGACTTGTAACTTTTGGTATTTGCCTTCAAACCAATAAATTGCACATAAAACGTTCAGCACTGCCTATCTTCTCTTACGTTTTATAAATTAAGCCTACATATTTTTTTTAAATTAAAACTTTAAAACTGAAATTAGGAACTTAAAGAAAGATGGGCATTGGAGGCAGTTTCAAGCCTTTGCCCCACCTCGGAAAGACCGA
Organism: Uloborus diversus; assembly: GCF_026930045.1. Taxonomy (NCBI): domain Eukaryota; kingdom Metazoa; phylum Arthropoda; class Arachnida; order Araneae; family Uloboridae; genus Uloborus; species Uloborus diversus. The sequence continues at coordinate 161,740,148 of NC_072733.1, read as the reverse complement.
GGAGTTGGCACTGTACAACTAAATGTTTTTTTTCCCCTTACGAAGATGGGCCAAACATGCTGTTGCCGACTGGGCCAAAGTTAAGCCAATCTGCTCCCGATACCCACGATCATTGACAAGCAGTTGGACGACTGAATGAAGGTCTACAGTGTCATCACTGTAATGGCTGTGTCAAAGAGTGTGATCTCAAGATTAACGATGAGAGTTGAAGGAGGAAATGCTTTGTGAAATCATAACGAGGGTTTGTGGTAGGAACACAACACCTATTCAGGATCACTATGAAGCACTCTTGGCAAAAAGGAACAGAAATTTCATTCCTGACAGATAGCAGCAAACCTTGCAAATGCTACTTTTACGCTTGTTTCTGCATGAACCATCTCACAGCAATTAAATCAAGTTGGTTTGTGTGCACGGAAGCGTGTTTGTTGCGTCCCCTTTCAGCCATGCAATTGTCGAGAGAGATTACACAGGCGTAAGGAACATGCTGGTAAGGATCCCCAAAATCGGACTAGGGCTGGGTGACATCGGAATTTTAATACCCTAGGTGACTATGGTACAGTTTTAATACATTTTCAGATTTTAATTACTCAACATTCATTCAAAAAAAATGAAGTTTCTTAGTTATTACAGTTTAGGACCTTGGCTTTCGATTCCGACCCTGAAATAATTTGAAACTTTACCCATACCCCTTTGAGAGCAGTTTTTCTTAGACCTATTCTCACCCTCTCATTGCGGGTGAGAATGGTACAGCACATGTTTAAATGTTTTCATATAGGTTTTGGTGGTTTGTAGCATACTCTAAATCTTTTATTTAATGGGAGAGTTGTAGATTTAAGTTATGCTGAAAATTGAATTTGGAGAGTCAGGTACATCGTAAAATAGAGATAAAACAAAGGCTTTATTTTCTTCATAATTTTTAAAGATGAATACCTAACCTTATCATCTTTTTCAGGCCACTGCCAATACTTACCTTGCTTCAACATTGTTGAAACTTCAACTTCAAACTCACTTGCATACACGTGTGATATTTCCAGGGTACTTTTACCCTGATAATCCAACTCGCCCTCCAAAATTTCGACTAATTACTGTCCACAATGCCCCTCCAAATTGTGAAGTTTACACATTTGTTACTGTAGCAACATCAAAATATTTTATTTTTGAATGAAAATTGGGGGTAACTTTCTTTATGTAATATGAGAGCGGAAGGTACATACGAAATTGATTCTTCCTGCACTAAAAGTCCACCAACATAAATTTCGAAGCTACCTACAAACATGTAGCATCAGTTGCTCACCACAAATAAATTCACAATCATCAGGTTATTCGTCTGGCGAGTTGTTTTGACATTGATAACAACTCTATTGAAACTGGGTTAGCCCAGTGTGCATTACGAATGCTTAATACGTCAAAATTGGGGTTTGTATCATTCTCACCCTTCAAACCATTCTCACCTGCTCTTACGGTGCTGCAATATATCACTCTCCAGATAGATAGCTATATTTTCGATATATCGATACATTTAAGCTCATTACAACCCCCAATACCCATAATTCAAGATTTTAGGAGGGAAGGAGTTTGGAGGAGTTAGGAGGGAAACAGTTCAAAAGATATAAATTCAACCCATCAGTGGTCGAAAGCAGGGAGCTACAAGTAACCACATTTTTTCCTTGTTTGTAGTGCAGTGTGTTACTTTAAAAAAAAAAAGAGAGTAGCGAGTAGTGTGATTTGGTACTGTACAGAAATTAGAAAATAACTTTAATTTTTTTCAAGAACCCATTTTTTTACAAGCACTCATTTATGATGAGCAAATATCATGATCCCTTTCGCGTTTGTTATAAGTGTGTTCAGGGGCAGCTCAAGCACCAGACAAACCAGACCCCTGTACAAGGCGCCAAATTTTAGGGGCAACATTTTGGTTCTAATGTCCGAAACACATTTTTCAATAGGGACAAACTTATACAAAAGCACTTAATATAATTCCTTTTTTGTTGCTTGGGAATCTGAAAAGTACGTGAAGGTTGTAAATCTTTTTGATCTCCTACGTTTACTGTACCGTAATTGATGTCGCCAACGTCAGTTGGTCATGTGTCTAATTGCCAAGCAAGACAGAATGGGAGGCGTGGGGTCCGATTACCATCAGAAGATTCCGCCCGATTCTGGACCCTATGCCATGTGCTTTACAGCCATGCTGTGCTCTTCTTGTCAGTTGCTTTGTTGGCACTGATGCTTAAACAAGAGGAGGCAAAAGCTTTTAAGCTATCTTTTGGCGTTGTTTTGGAAGGGTTGTACATTTTAATTCTATACCAGTAAAAAAAAAGAAAAAAAAGAAACGTGCCCCCCTGACACGGCCATAATTATTCGTTTCTTCTTTCTAATGTTGTATTTATGAGGTTGAATAATATTATTCTGATTCTTGGCTTCTTCGTCACATGTGAATCTCTGTCCTGCCAGAAACTTCTTCAGAAGAGCAAAAACGTGAAAGACAAGGTCTGTAGGTACTTTTTCCTGTGTATTGCTATGGGCTTTGTCCCTTGCTCCATACAAAACGAATAACACTTCGCTGCTCATAAGCTGTGGACGTCTGAAGAACAACTGTCATCTTAAATGACTGATAGCAGCTCCGCACTTCTCAGCAAAAAACAGATACGACTGGTACAGTTCAAGGAACTCACTGCTAGAAATGAATGTGTTTGCTTTGTATTCACAGTCGTATTTTGGCTAAAACAAATAGACACAAAGACTTTTTGATTTGCCCTTGTATTTACGATGTTTTAAATAATTAAACATCTTTGGTGGTCTAGTTTTGGAACTTCTGCAGTCTGGACTTGGACCGCGCACAGTGCCCCCTTTCCCAGAGGACTGTGTATAATTTTTTTTTGAAAAATATTCCATGTTATTAAAGAGAAGAAATGAACGCACCACGGGAAAAAGAAGTAATTTTAATTGGAAAAAATTTTAATTTCTTTTTAAAAAAGCCTTAAAGTTAAATTTTTCGATAGTTACAGATTATTGCTCAGTTAATCACGTCCTACACCTCATATTTCTTTCATCCCCCACCTCTTTTTTTTTTCTTTTCACTAGACAGTCCAAAAATAAGAAAATCCTTAAAATGCTACTCTTTGGAAGCTTCCTCCCTCAGCCAAAATTGTGTATCTTAAATCTTGTTTCCAGGGGTGCACTTTTGCAACATTTCCAGTGGAAGAACTACCAAACACCTTGTCTTCTAACAACATAGAATATCGTTAGAAACTCCTTTTTTTTTGGAACTACAATCTGAAAAATTACAGAGCGCCTAATGTTACCAAATAGTATTACAACATTACGGTCATGTTTTTAAGACTCGAATTTTCGGAAAACTTCCGAACAAAGGACTCGCGCCTCAAACCCCTCTTTTCTAATATCATCCAAATCGTCAAAAAAATATATAATTTTCAATTGCCATTGTTTCAGAAATATCAGTAATCAAATGAATGTATACATGGTACTGGTTTTTTGGTCTCAAGAGGATAAACTGGCTTAAGGGTGCTCTTCACTGAGAGTCTGAAAGCTTCGGATCCAATGCTAACCTACGGGGAAAGTTGAATGTTATTTTACAAAATTCCTTTGAAGTTTTCGGGTCAATTTTTTTTCTGAGTATTTTTCAAGCCTATGTCTGTGTATTTTAGTTTTTACTTTTTTGATACGTCCATTCTTCGATTTTTTAAAATTCGAGAAAAAATGAATTTCTTCGAAAACGAGGTACTGTTGGACCTTTCGCTCTGTAAAAAAGCTGCAAATCGTGCTATCGAAATTTTAAGAACGCCCCAACACGCAAAATATTTCCAGCTCTCTTTTGAGACTAAGTTTGAAATGATGCGACCATTTCTAAAAAAATATCGGGGTTCCAACCATCTGAAATATTTTCGAAAAAGCTCAATTTCTCTACTAAGCCACGCCCCTCACCGGTCCCTCCTTTCTTGAGGGGAAAAACCGGGTGAGGTGTATAAGATTTACAATCATTAGCGCAAACGACCGTTTCCATTTACTCCCCTCTTTTCCGGAGGCATTTTTCAATGAAGGAATGAATGAGTGCTTTTGAAAGTGAATCCACATGCTTGGAAACATCTTCACGATTTGATTTGTGTTTAGAAAGAATATAGTTTTTAAAGAGTGCTTCCGAGATAATTCTTGTGCTAAATGACCTCCTGAATCCAAATATGACCACCTTTTTCCATTCACACGTCCCGCTTTTTTGGAAATGTCGCCCGCAATTTTTTTTCAGTTTTTGACAGTTTCATAGCCTTTATTTTTATTTGGAGGGGAAGGGATCGTTATATTATACATTAATACTTTTCTGAAGGGCTAGAGAGGTGCTAAGTTTGTACGCAAGAACATATGGAGGAAATTGGTTAACTCATGGGGGGTATTACCACTTATTATATTTTTAAAATCATCAAAACCCATCCTTTTTTCTAGGGGTTTGTTTTACAATTTTTCCCTTATTTTTTGGCATGAAACCAGAGTATAGGACTCACACCTATAAACCCTATATCCGAACAAAAAAAAAAATTCACGTTGTAAATTTAAAAAAAAAAGGAAGTATCTCATTTTGCGTAAAGTTGCATCGCAGACCTTCAGTGAAGAACCTTTCCGAGTTATTCAAATTAATTCACGGATATAATTAAGATTAAAATGATCTTAAGTATGCTTATAATATAGCATTAATGAATATTTCTATTTCTGGGGATGCACTACCCCCATTACTTTTCACTACATCAAGAAGGCATAAACAATGGAGCTGGTGCATGCAAAGAAAGATAAATATGTATATTAATGCTACTTTATAAGCAAATTTAAGGATGCTTTTCACTGAGAGTCTGAAAGCCGACGGATCCAATGTTAACCTGCGGGGAAAGTTGGATGAAGGTTTTACAAATTCCTTTGAAGTTTTCATGTAAATTTTTTTCCGAGTATTTTTCAAGCCTCTATCTGTGTCGTGTACTTTTTGCTTTTTTGAAATATCCATTCTTTGATTGTTTAAAATTCGAGAAAAAATGAATTTCGTTGAAAAAGGTGGTAGATACTGTTTGACATTTTGCTCCATAAAAAATCTGGCAAAATATTTCCAGCACTCTTTTGAGACTTTGTTCGAAATAATGCGACCATTTCTAAAAAAAAAAAAAAAAACCCGGGGTCTAAAACCGTATTCCTCTATTTTTGTCTATATTATACTATGTTATTACAAATGTAAACGCATAAAATGCTTTCCACAGCTCAACAAACATTTTTGAAAATAATTTCTCGAGCCAAACTCGTAAAAAATTCTTTACAAGGTATGTACACATTGATCATGTAATTCATAATACAGTGAAATTCAGTAACAATGAACTTCAAAATCGGGACTGAAAACTTATTTGGTTGAAACGGGTATTTGGTTATACTGATATACGTTGTAACAGGATTTCACTGAATTTTTCTTTTGAAAACTTTCTAAGGAGAAAAATGATACATACCTGCATTTCTTTAAAGCATGAATGAGTATAAAAAAATTGTTTTAAAGCAGGGGTGGGTTCCCAGGGTCGTGACCCCAAATGGGGTCGTGTAGCGTTTCTTATTCGGTCGAGACATTATTCCTACCACAGCATAGTTGGGAGTGGATCGAATCTAACATAGCAGTTTTGTAATGTAGGATCTAACGTAGCTTTCACAATGTTGCCAGGTTAGGTCCACACCTAGTGATACTTTACTGACATGTAGGCTACGGGATCACAGGTCCTTTACTTGGTCAAAAAAGGGTCGCAACGTGCAAAAGATTGGGAACCACTGGTTTAAATTTACAGATAATTAGAGAACTGATGGGGGAAGGGGGAGAACACTGACCATTTTGTTTTTAACTGGATGAATACACAATGTTCGAAGAATCTTTCGGTAGTCGTGTTACACTGAAATTTTCATAAGCTCAGACAAATAATTTGTCTGACGTCTAAAACATTTCCCCGAAACCTAAGGTTTTTCAATTTTAGCCGGTCTTTATCAATATATATTTGTGTGTATGCACTGTGCAGTCGCGCCTGTTCATAGTGAAGTCTAAGGAACCAAATAACAATTTCGTTTACAGCTTCAATTTCGCTATAAAAAGGTAAACAACAAGAAGGGAACTGAACCATAAATACAATATATTGGGCTTGAATATTAGTACGAAAAACCAAAATTTCTAGTTGAATTTTAATTCAAAGTGTCAAATGTCAAAGTTTTTTAATATCCTGGATTCAAAAACAAATACATAGCCACAAGTTTTCAATCAAGCAATGCATTTTCTACACTTATAATTTACATCTTTTACTTGTGCTTTTAAGACGTTGTTTTTGACTTTTATCTATTCCTTGCACAAAGCTCATGCTTTTTAAAGTGCATATTTTATTTACAATTTACACATTTAAAAATTGAAGATATTTTGGAACACCCGATTTAAAATGGTGTTAAAGCTTCATTGAAACATTATCATTACTTAATATTATTCATAAATTGGGGAAAAAAATTCAAAAAAAAAAAAAAATTAATACCAAACAGAAAAGAAAGAAACATTTAGCATCTAGCCCATAAGCTTTCATTTGAATTTTGACGTCTTGAATTTACATTATGTTTTCCACAATCACGAATTGTGGTAGAACCCTACTCGTTGGATTTCTTATTTCTACAAATGGTTCCTATCCGAATTATATTTGTAAAAGTCATGATTTGAATACAAGACGTCTACATTCAAATGAATTCCAGGGGCTGGATGCTGGACGTTGTTGACTGAATGCTGTTTTTGTCTGAAAAGTATTGTGTAAAATCGAGAGGGTCGGGAGTAAGTAAAGTCGATAGCGGGGGAAATGAACTTCACCACCCAGGAGGAGGGACATGCTCGCGAAGACACGTGGAACAGACGAGTTTGCATTAAAAGCATAGAAAAATAAAGTCGAAAGAACATCAAGAACATCTTTATCAATAGACATAGATACATGTGTTTCTGTCTTTTACATCATTCAAAAAGTTTTTATTGGGCCTGACAGATTTCTCTTCCACGTTCTAGAGTTATTTGAGTTACCCTAATTTTGCTAACAGTTTAAAATTTCCCCGGGAAGTCGAGAAGATATCAAAAAAAGAAAAATTAGAAAAATTAAAGCAATAAATGTTAGTACACTCAACAATTTATAAATTCTGCTTCATGAATACTTTTATACAAAAAAAGAAAAATTGAAATATTTTTTAAATTTAAAGGATAGTATACTAATGTGTGTGATTTGCAAATGTCGGATTATATTTTCAATTCTGTTATTTTTTTCTGAATATAAATTACGTATGTAAGACATTGTTCACGTTCTTACGAGCAAACAATTGACGTAAGTAGGGAATATTCTACGTAATTGTTACGATTGTTTGATTGATTGCAATAATTTGCATCAATGAAAGCTTGATTGAGTGCAGCTATCAAGTTTAGGACTTCGTTTGCACGAAGCTGTCAACATTGTGTGGTAATAAAGAGGTTTCATTTAATTTCGAAATGCGAGCATGAATGAATTTTCTGAAAATTGTGCTTTTAGCCGTTGCTTTTCTCACCATTATCCGCAGATAGAAAAGCATTTCTGATTATTGTTATTGTTATTATCACTATTTTGAATCGCAGAAAGCAATGCATAACTAATGTAACCAAAAATTGAAAACCATTAGAAAAAAAAAGACCTGAGAAGAGAAAAAAAAAGTTTTAAAAAGTTATTCTATTCCTCCTAACATTTTGCATTTGAATAAGTCGAAGTACATTGTTCCAAGTGTACTGCAAGTAAACTGCAGCTTGTATTTTTAATTTAAGTACATTATTGCAAGTAATTCCCTGTTGCTCGTGTAATTCCACCCACGAAATGTATTTTCAAATGTTCTCAAACAGGGGCGGCATTTCAGCATTTCATTTGGGGGGTCGAGTTTCTTAAATATGTATTATCACAGTGCGGTAACAAACACACATTAGCTAACAAGAAGTGGTCATAAAATCGGTTTAATATGAATACAAATTAGTGCTTGGACGCAATTAAAATTCTGATTCATTTTCTAATAAGTTATCATACAAAACATCTCGATACTGAAGTTTTTATACCTTTTGGAAAAGTTTTAATGCATGTTTTTTGGAATTCGGAAGAGCAGGGAATCGTCTTACTATCAGTACCCAGTGTCGTGCTGTTTTGCCAGTACAGCTAAATAGAAAAGGTTTTTTCTTTCTTTTTTTTTCTTTTGCTCATTGTGCTTCGAAAATATTTCTCTAACCTAACAAAAAATTTTCTCTACCAGCTGAGCTGATTGGAATGGTTAAAAAATAATCGAAGTAACAAAGTTATGTATGAAAACACTTTTTATGTCTTGCTCTTCAAAATCACACAGGCAACTTAAAAAATTGCAAGGAGCTTAATTTTCATCATTGAATAATCTAGTCTCGTGGGCACTCTCAGCTTCAATGGGTTGTCATCTACCACCAGCTCTGTTATTCATTATTCCAGGCTGAAGAGTCCACAACAAGGACGGAACTGCAGTCTCTGGATGCGATAACTGGTCTGTCGGTATATTGCCTGTAATTTTTCTTGCCTAGTGCTAAAAATTTTACTCATAATTGAAACATTTTATTTTTCGTTTTCAAAAAATCCAATCCAGATAATATAGAGCCAACCATGCAGAAAAATAATTATCATCAAATCTTGTGTTAATTTTATTCGAAAAACAATCTATTACTTCATACAAAATATTAAAAAATCAGTGTTTGACTTCACATTATCATGTGGATTTTTCTTTTTTTAGCGCCTTTTTCAAATTGGCTCGGAGGAAGAATTTTTTTGAAAACGTTTCACCATTGATTGAAATATGCATCTATGTAAAATCTATTTTCAATTTCAATTGCAGATTGAACTATGGTAGTATGAACGCACAGATCAATTGTAGATTGAACTGTGGCTTGAATAGTCCGAAAATTAAGTGTGGCGGATTGAAGATGTTTTGATAGAGTAAAGCATTTTTAAAACACTTTCCGCAATAGAAACAAATTGAATAAAAATTCAAACGAAGTCATACATGCTTTGAAGGGCATGAGCTTTTGAAAGAATCGTTTTGCAATAATTCTCACAGTCGTCAAATCACTGCTTTGAAGTTATAGAGAAAGGTTTTTATGATTTTAACTCTTGAAGACCATCTTGTGTCACTTCGAGATTGCATAGCTATAGAGTCCCATAAAAGGTATTTGTTGATATGTTTTTTTTTTTTTAATTCAATAAGCACATGCATTTTTAAGAAGTTTCTATGAAAGCAGATAACGCATTGAGCAGCTAAAACGTGTTTCTAGCAAAAGAAAGCGATGAACACTCATTAAATAAATATACACTTAAAAAATGAGCGTAAAAGTGAATGTAAAATATCAAGGAATTTTCTTGAGAAAACCATGCAGCCACACCACTCTGCACGAGCCTCTCATATTGGACATACCATCGTTACACTGGGCACACAAGTATGAAATATTTAGCCGAGAAAAGGCCGAAAAATACTTCTTGAATTTCTTTTGAACACTTTTTCTAGTCTGGGAATGTGTCGAGCTTCATCAAATAGTTACTGAGAACCAGCGAGATTTTTTTTAATGCACATTGATTTCCGACTTACATAAATTGAATTCACCCATTTTCTATCATTCTGCTTAAAACATTTGGGGGTGCGACCGCCCCCTCTTGACCCCCCTATTTGCCGCCCCTGTTCTCAAACATCATGTAACTGCGTGCTTCGAAAATACACTTCAATAAAAGACTTACCAACTACTTATTATTATAGCCTGTTGCACTTTTCGTCTGATGCGTAAAATATTAATATTAATATTATCATTATTATTTTTGAAAAAGAGTTTCAATTTTAAGAAGTATATTAATCATTTAGTCTTGTGTATGCTGCTCTAGTCACCATGCTGATTATCTATGTTTTTCCGGGATGATTTGTTTACTGATAGTAAACAAATGCAGCCCTGCGCATGATGAATCACCGGAAAAATATAAATAAATATCTAAAATATTAATTGATTAATTAACAAAAATGTCAGTTCAGCGTGTTGCATATCCTCCATCGAATTGCAGAAGTATTCCTTTTTCGACCACACACACACACACACACATATATATATATATATATATATATATATATATATATATATATATATATATATATATATATATTAAAAATAGCGGGATCCCCCCCCCCTCTTTGAAATGAAACCATATCCTGATCAGAAATTGTTTTCTGATTACGCCATTTCTGCCGTCCTCCCAATAATTAAAAATAAAATCAGCATCGTTCCACCTCTTGACTGTAAATATCCGATAACCGATATGTAATCATCCCTCCTCACCCCTCACCCTTTTTTTCCGGGACTACACCACAGTTTTACACTAAGCTTATACCTCTTATGTTTTCCCTTTTATATATATATATATATATATATATATATATATATATATATATATATATATATATATATATATATAATCCTATCCTAACGCAAAAAATTGCATTCTTTAATTAAACTTCAGACAAGAAACGAATTAGCTTTATGAACGAAATAAGATTCGGACGTGGTAATTGAGAATATCGTTTTAAAAAAAAATAAGACAATCGTTTTTCCTGTTCAATTTATGATAAATTTTCATTTCATTCATTAATTTTTCATGAATATAAAATCTGGGAACGCATATCCAAAAAAAAAAGAAACTTTGTTTCAAAAATTACCGCAGACCCTTTGGTACTGACTTTATTTTCTGTTCTGTTCAACCTTCGCGTCGGTACTGTTCAAGTGAGGTTTTGGCCGCCAGCTAATTTCCCTGATTGCTCTTCACGACGGGGGTCATTTAGGGGTTCCTTTCCCTCCAGAACAATGACAGCTGTGACAGGTCACGTGTTCCTGCCTTACATCGGTTACCGTCCACTCCATTGGCTGTTGAAGTGTCAATCACTTGATTCAGGTTCACTCCCGTCGTTCAAGGAAGAAAGTCATTTACACCCTAACTTCAATGTTTTCCCTCACTGAAGAGCAGCCTTAATAAATTTATTGCAAATACTCCCTATTGAGAGATTTCAGTAGGATGTTGCTTCCTTTGGAAACCAAAGAACATTTTAAATGCTGTGCTATAAAGTCAACTCCTAATTATTCAAAAACCAACCATAAAAAAAAAAAAAAAAAAAAAATAGAAATGTGAGCAACATTTAAAATTTCTCCAGTGACACTTAAAATGTTTGATAGGTTTTGTAAAGAACTCTTCTATGAAATATAGCACAACTCACTATAATTTTCTAAACTTACCTTACAGGCTGGTTGGTCATTTATGAGGTCAAGGGTCCTCCCCCATCACGTTTTGAAAAAATAATGCTTTTACGTATAAGTGAGCATGGATTTTGTTGTTTTACAATAAAATTTGCTTTGGGTATTCACCCTCTGCCGCTCTCTTCAAAAATTTTGAAATGACAGACTTTTATTTAGATAAATTGTATCAAATTTCCTTTACAATTTCAGATCGGTATCTACAATACTAATCCTTTACTCCACTGTTCATACTTTCACATCCCAACAAAGTTATGACTTTTTTTTTTGTTAGGCAGATTTTTACTATAATACAGTTGGCTCTCTATTTAACGACTTTCAAGGAACCACAAAAATCGTCCTTAAGTAGAATGCCTCCTTTAATAGAATGCTTTTATAACTACAGTGAAGCATCCAGGACCGTGAAAAGTCGTCTTTAAAAAGGGAAAGTCGTTAAATAAAGCGTCGTTAAACAGCGATCCAACTGTAATTATGATTATTTTAGATTTTAAACTAACTTGTTACGTTAGTTACAGGTTCCAACTTTGCTGCTTGTTTTAATTTTTAGTGTCAAGTTGATGAGAAAAATTTACTTTAAAACATTTCGTTTATTAATGAACTAGATGCTTTTCAAGGAATTTTCAGGAAAGTAACTAGGCGAGTTTTTACATGTCATAAAACTTCAGAAAAAAAGGCTCTATTTCCACCAAAATTGGATAACATAAATTTATACAGCAAAAAAAAAAAATAATGATTAGTAAAAGACTCTAAGTCCAACTAGACTGATCCCAGCCCTTGAGCCATCCACAATGAACATCAAAAGCAGTCTTAGAACTATTTACCCCAATGCAAGCAAGAGATGCTTCTGCTTCTGTTAAGCTATTCGTAATGCATACAATCCTACATCCTACTGAATAAGTTAATTTCTACTAATTTACATATCAAGCTTAGGATTCCAAATGCTTAAAAAAATGACACAAAATGGGACCCTGGTTTTTTCTATCTGTTTAAAAATAAAGCCCATCATCATCCTCCAATTTAATTAAAATAACTGGATCATTTACACTTGGTTTTCTTCAAGAATATATATATATATATATATATATATATATTAAGATTTTTAATTATTGAATCAACCTAAATCTGAAAGTTTATTTACTGACCTAGTTGCCCTAATTTGAATTTTTCCAATAGTGCAATAATCTTTCATTAGATGAGAAGAACAAAGCTGAACAACATACTTTGAATGATCCCTTATTGTAATTATCTGTTAATAGAGAAGAACTTCTTTAGTATTTTGACTAGATCTCTGAATAAACCTAACCACTATGTTGGATTTTTTACTTGTTATGCTGCAGTGTTAACTAAACCTGAAGTCCATCTTATTATGGCAACCAAATCAACAACAGTTTCAGCTGTGCTTAGTGAAGAATATCTGTAAGTAGTGTTCATGATTTGAATTGTAGCACTTGATGTTTCCCAACATTGAAGGATATACCCAAACTAACCACCTATTAATAAGTTGATGTAAATCCTTTTGAAGCTCTTTCACTTGTTCTTTAAGGTTATCTCTATAACTTTAACATAATCTGCAAAAATTTTGAGGCTTCCAGAAAATATTCCACTAATACAGTTGAACCCCATATAGCATACTGGAGACAAAATGTTCCTCCTGCTGTAGCAAACCTTTTAATAGCCCCCAACTGAAGTCCTATGTCGTGAACATATTTTCATGAAACATTTTCCCAGAAAAACGGCTTAGTGATCAAAAAGATTTCTAAAATTTCCAGCTTTTAATAGAATTTGGCCCCCACTATGCTTCTTACCAAGTTTTTTTCTACAGGCAAACATCATCTTCTGAAAAAAAATAGTACTTTTTCGCTAGAATACCTAGTCTCTAAACACTCTTTGATGATGATGTTTAATCCACACTGACCATTGCTAAATTAGGCAAGTAAAAAGCTTTTTCTCTAAGGGATTAAGTTACATTTATTTTGAAATTAGAATGCAGGATAATTCTTAATTGTCTAGGTATGTTCCCTTTCTAAATTTACTGTAGCCACTATCTGGTAAAACTGTAATTCTAAGGCAACTGTTAGCTTTGGGGAAAAATTTTTTAAGTTGTGAATTACTGTGTGCAACATAGTTGATACTAATGTTTGATGTGATTTTATCCCACCCACTAATAGATAAATTGTGTAATAAATATTCATTACAGCAGTATCTTATCAAGCATGGACTTTTTGAATTGTTGGATGCAGCTAACCCTCGGTTATAGCAATCTCCTATGCCAGTCTGTTGAAAATTTGTTTAAGAGGAGGTTCCATTGTATCATTTATAAATGTAATAACCAGTGAACTTAAAATTGAACCTTGTGGAACACCACTTAAAATATTAGTTCACTAAGAATGATTACCCCAACAATGGCTCTTTGTTTCCTCCCAGCGAGCGAATTTCAAACTGAAATTAAAATGATTCCTCCTATTGTCATAAAAAGCAGTTTGCTTAGAAGAGCAACCTGTGGTACGCTATCGAAAGCTTTTTGAAAGTCTACACACTTTATATCAACTTGAAAGTCTACATACTTTAAAACCTGACAATGGATCTTTATTCTTTAGAACATTCAGTATCTTTAAATTGATTCAGGTATCGAAAATTTTATAAATATGTTTGCCAACTTCCAGTCTACTAGCATCTGTCCTGAGTTATAAGAAGCACCAAAAATATTTAACATAATATTCACTAATTCCTCAGCCCACTCTACTAAAATGATTGGATAAATATTATTAGGTACTGAAGCCTTACTTGCTTAAATTGTTTTCAAATAATGTAATACATCCACCATTGAAACAAAATCCTCAAGCAATACAGCTGAGCAGGATGCTATCAAATTGTTATCCTGCTCATGTCAACTGCTAAGATAGTTTCTGTTAAAAACACTGGGGGGGGGGGGGAATTATGAAGCATATCAGCAACATCTCCAACTCTATCCTTGTGAATAGCCTGTTTGACTGATACAAGCTTTCACAGAATAAGCATAAACCTCGCTGAAAAATCCTATGGGCCATTTTTTAGCTGAAGGTCTTTATAGCTTGAAAAAAAAAAAAAAAAAAAAAAAAAAACAGAGAACCCAACCTTTCTTTTTCTAATTTTCTATTTAACTTTGCACATTGAACATCAGCTATTTCCCTACCCTAAAGGAAAAAAAAACACTTTACACTTTGCCCATGTGCAACAAAATCATTGTTCCTGCAGATTGATCCACATCTGAAATTTTCTTTTCAATAAACTTAAGAATTAGTCCTGAATTTAATGATATTGTGATCAATTTCTAATATGATCCCCTACACTCACAACTCCTAAACAGAACTTCCATCAGTACAGAACTTAATCCAAAGTAGCATCATGTTGAATTTTTTGGGGGTCAAAAATAATGCTTAATTTTTCTAATTTTACAAGTAGTACATTTTTGCTCTAAATTCGCAATATACAAATTTGCTACGAACAGGCACAATGCCTGTACAGGAAAAACTTATGGCAAAAGAAAAGCATGTAGTGTAAGTTAAAAAATCTAACCTGGAAATGAAGGATTATCGTCCATATTAGTCCAAGTGTTAATTTTGGATTTCCATCAACAATGTCCTCTGGACGAATATTAACCAGCTTTATCTAAAGAGAAAAAAATATAACTTATTTCCAAAAAAATTTAAAAATTAGCTTACAAGATATGAATGAATAGATAAAATCAAAATATGGATTATGTATTAACTTGATCCTGTGGTAATTAAATAAATCAAAACCAAATTAAATAAATCTGAATTGTAAAGTAGTCTAAGTATTTTTAGAAAATAAGCATAACATTAACTGATTCATTCAATTATTCATATATTGTCCCTTTTTTTCATTCTAAGATCAAGTGAGGCAGTGAGAAGCAAAGGGATGTAAGGGGACATTTTTGAGTTTTGAGTAAAACGCATATAATGATAACGTCTTATGTAGGTTTTCATTGATTTTTTTTCTAAATCATGCCATACAGCAGCCTCTACCAGAGCTACTAGTACTATCTCTTGCCCCAAGACAGAGGAGAGGTGCCCCAACTATTTGTACTGGTTATCTCCAAATTTTCAATTTTGCCACTTACATCCCTTTGCTTCTCACTGCCTCAAATGTGTCATAGGTTTCTATTAGAATTTATATGTATATTATTTCTAATTATTATAAAAAGAAGTGAGAAGGTGTATAGTTCCCAAATAAACCTATCATACTTGCATCCAAGATATATGATACACATGAAGCTCTCAATATAATTTAAAACACATCAAAACTCAAATTCAACATAAAATCTAGAATCTATTTTTTAAAACTTTTGTCCCTTCTTGACTGCTTTTTTGCATTGCTAGGGAATAAATTGATGCATTTTCGGCTCTTGTTTTTAATATATAACATAGTTTATAAAACTTAAAAATTAAAAAACTTAAGAAAATTTTAAAAAGTTTTTTTTTGTGCGTGTGTATGTATTTTATAATTTAATAGTGAATTTTCTGCATGCAAGATTTTATTTTATTTTATTACTTTTTATCTAGTTTTTGTTTATTGTTTATTTATTCATTCTTCATTCACTTATGCAACCTATTAAAAGCAGTAAGAAAGGATAATTAGGCCTTTGTATCTTGATTAAATTTCTATTTTGGATTCAGGGAGGTCTTCATCTGCATCTTGTTTTGTGTTCCTCCTTCTCTTTGGGGTTTATGCATCATCATAATGTAGGCCATGTCAATAGACACCTTTGTGAGGTATTTGCTGCAGCCATTTTGATTGCTTGAAACTCTATTTAACTTCTTTTTCTATGGAAGCAACCATTTTAAGTTCTTATTTTTGATGATTAAAAGTTGTATTACTCATGGAAAATTTAATTAGTTCTAGCCATTGTACCACAAAAGTTAAATTTTCTATTCAGCATCTGAGAGAATAAACTACATGTTTTCATCACCTGCTTCTCAACCTAGCGCCCGTTGACAACATGCTCCATTCATTGCAGAGATGGAAGACATTATTAAGCTCCAAACTTGAGGTTGAATATGAGAGTCTACTTCACAGTCAATTCTCACTTGTGTTTCCTGAATTGAATTTCATGGTACTTTTGTTCTTCTTCGCAGTGGCGCAGCCAGAAAATTTTTCTGGGAGGGGTTTTCAAAATCGAAAATTATTGCTTTCTCTCCCATTCATTTACAATGCTTAATTATTCTATATCAAAGATTGTCTACTGATTTGTAATTATTCACCCAAAGTACTTGCTTAAAAATAATTAATAATTCGTACTGATATCACCATGAAACAAAGCAAGTGAGAAAAAGCATAGAATATATATTATTAGTTTTACTTTGATCTTATCTTAATTTTTTGTGTGTTTTTCGCGAGATCATTTAAAAAACCTCTTCCTCAAATACATTCACGTCTTTATGAATGTCAAATGCTAGCTAATAACGGCTTTGATCTTTCGATGAGAATTGGTTAAGAGCCTCAAAAAATGCCGGTGCGGTAGGCTTCCTCTCTCTAATAGATGTCCCAAAAAAGGATTTGTGCAGTGATGGAAGTGCTGATGGAAAATGATACCCTGTAGAGCCTCATCGACACCATTTTAGCTATCTTATACCACGGGGGACATGGGGTGCTCATCATGAAATATAACTTTTATATTTAAGAATTGAAAAGTAATTTTTGACTGCTTCCTGATCATTGAAAGCAACAAGATATTTTGTTGAAATCTACTCCGCTTGGAAAAGTACAATTATACTCTGCTTTTTTCCCTTGATTTTAACGGAGGAAATGACTGTGCTTGTGTTCTGGGAGGGGTTTTAACCCCAAAACCCCTCCCGTGGCTGCGCCACTGCTTCTTCGGCAGTGCTCAGACATATTTCAAGCAGTAGTTTTCCTGCAGTGAGATGACTTATGCTGAATGTTGCAGGAGACTATAATCCTTGAAATTTTCATATTTTTCTTGAATTCCTTCTCCATAAATCCTATGTTTCATGCCAAATTTAATGCTATTTGGGGGAAGGAGGTAAAGTTTAAATTTGATGGTATTTTTTATTTATATTAATCGATCAATGCTCACTAATAATTGAATAAATGTCCACTACCTCCCAAAAGAATTCCCGTTTCAGTCTCTGAAATCACTCTTTAGTGGGATTAAATTGAACAAATTTTCAGTTATTTGAACTTGGAAAATTTCAATAACTATGTTCAACAAAACAATATGAGTAGAGTTGTGTATTTAGATATTATATTGATTTAAAGCTGGGAAAAGTATTTCTAAATAGTAGCATGATGAGTTTAAGGTATAGGAATACGATATAATACAGATAATCAATTTCTATGGGTAATAATGCACTTCTACAAGGCATTTCAATATGTATTATAAAACACGAGTAAAATTCGAATACATAAATGAATATGTCTGAAGTAATTTACTTTTCAATTACAAATCTAAAGACATGTAAGCAACCAAAAGAAAACCTTATAGTTTCATACCAAAAGTATTAACACTTTTTCTCATAGTATAAAATCATTGGACCAAATATATAATTGCTTTCATAAGTGATAAAGGTATGAACCTAATCAATCGATTTTTTTTAATACATACAGTAATCTTACTTCCAAAGAATAGCATACATACAACAGAGATAGGATACCTTTTACAGTTTCTCAATGCTAACATGGACAAAACTCATGCAAACAATTTGTTTTGGAATATAATAGTACACTGAGTCTAATCTCTGATCTTCCATATTACCCTGCACGAGTAAACATGCCAGAAAAAAGTGAGGTTGAGATACATGCCAGGAAATTCTAATTTTCAAGCGTGCCAGATAATTTGAGGTTCATTTTGCAAAAGAAAAAACAGGAAATTTCACTGCTCAGTTCCAATCACAAAGCAAACTATGAAAGGGGAAAAAGAGATAAGATAGCTGAATCGTCAGTAAACAAAGAATGAATTTATTAAATCCAGCATTCCTCTATCTACAATTATATTCTGCAATCACACAATGGGTAAACCCTGGGAAAATTTTCGAAATGAATTAATAGTGAAACCTTTTGTGTGGTATGATCTCTAATCAAGGAAAAGTAGCAAATAGCTTATTCAACATAACATATTAAAGGCACTTGAGAGGAATAACACTCATGATGCTGATAATGGCTGTAAATGAGTTGTTTCAGTGACACAAAAAGTGAAGTCAGTGAATCAAGGGATCAGTTTTTAAAAGAACTTTTTTTAAGATTGAAAAATTAGTTTAGTCAACCAACAAATTGGGAAAAAAAAGCAAAATAAAAATAATATGTTTTTTTTTTATTATTATTATTATTGTAGGTCATTTGTTGTAGATTTAGTTATATGCCAACAAAAGGATTGATTCAAAGCAATCACTCTATGATTCATTTACATATATATATATTTTTAATATTTCATATTCCTTTCGGAGAGTTTAGAGAGTTTTTTTTTTTTTTTTTTTTTAATGCATTGAATAGCTAAAATTAATTTTTCATGTACTTCAAAAATATTTAATTACAGGCTAGAAATGTTTGCTTCATTTTAATTACAATTTTATAAAATCATTCATTACAAATTAAATTTTCCTTTTTTGAACGATACCAAAAAGTACTATCAACTAATATTTTAACAAAGTTAAACCACTTATTAATTTTTGTAAGATAACCTATAGAACTCACGTTATTTTTTATGTTAGTATATACTTATTATATTTAATTTTATACACATTTTTCACACTTCACTTTTTCAGCATGCCAGAAGGGACTGGGCGAAGGTTATTGGAAAACTGGTGAACGGCGAATTTTGTGGCATGCCGACTGAAGCAGAGTAATACGATATTACTTTATTACTAGCTGACCCATGGGAAACATTTGCTCTCAACATCAGAAGTTATAAAATAGCTTTTGGTGCAATTTTTGAATAACAGCCAAGATGGGACTTGCTTGGTTATTTTTCCCTTATTAGCCATGAAAAAATCTTTATAATGATGTCTTATTTGTGTGGCATGCTCACGAAGAATCCTTGAGAAATAGTACACGTTACTGCAATTAAGTGTTAAAAAATACATATTTTTTGGCTCATAGGAGGACAGAAGGAAGGGGGGAGGGAGTGATCCCATGGCCTTCCTTCTTGTTATTAGCACAATGCTCTTACCAGCTGAGCTTATGGATCTCCACCTTGGGATGCTATTCACTAAAGCAATGTACAATAAAGTATAGCCAAACAAATTCAAATTGATGTGTCTATTTTGATAAAATATTTTTTGAATGTTACTGCGCTTTGCCCTGTTAAAATTAAGGTTTTGATTTGTAATTTTAAAAATAAAATAACTGTAGTTCAGAATCCTGTAATGTGTTCGGATTATAAACTCAAGGAAATTTGAATTAGAATTCTGCAGAAGATATTAAGTCATTGAAAAAAAAAATGGCCTTGAGGATTCAAGCTCATGATTTTTGCACTATTAATATGACGCTCTAACCATCGGAGTCAATGATCCTCCATTTTGGGATGGTATACATTAAAGCAACCTTGTCATAAAAAATAAAATAAACCTTTTTTTTTTTACTAAACAGCCAAAATGTGAATTGTCTTTTTGTCTCCAAAAGTGTTGAAAAAGAAAAAAAAAAAACTTCAAAATGATACTTTACTTATGAAGTTTCATCAAAAAATATCTTTGAAAAATAATATATATGATGTGAAATATGCTAGTACTTAGGGACACACTATTATACTTTGCACCTTATTCATTTATCAACAATCCAATAAATAATTTAAACTTTGTGAAAAGTTTAAACAGAGATATAACAAATTTTAAAATGACAGCTGCATAAAGTCATATCACAGTCAGAATAATACGAATTACAAGCATTAACTAAAAGTAGAAATCAGTGGCGTAGCAACAGCAACACTAAGAGTGGACGAATAAATTTTGTGAGCGCCCCCCCTGACCCCACCCCCGATTTTGAGATAAATTCTTGATCAAATTATTCTTCTATTCTGTGCAATGCCGGCTCTAGCAGTTTCGCAGAATCGGGCTAAAATGCAAAATCCCAACCCCTCCCCATGTTTAAAGAATTCAAAAATACGAGCCAATAAATCTTGTGAATTAATAAAAAAGTTACAAAATAAAACCATATATTTATTAAGGCTATAACTTATATTAGACAAACAAGGGGGGGGGGGGAGCAACATCAAAGCATATACCACAATAACATTCTTAGCAGTGGCCTTAATAAATAAGTCATCATTTAAAAATAATAATAATAAATAAATCAGGATATGCTTTTGGGGGGGGGGGCATACCCATCAGTGGCGTAACCAAGAAAATTTTGTTTGAGAGTACACTTTAAATTTTCCCCAGCTCACATGATGTCCGGGGATCCTCCCCTTGTGAAATTTTTGAAATTGTAGCCTAAAAACCGCAGTTTTAGTCTCTGGTGACGTTATGAGGAGGAGTTTCAGGTGGCTTTCTGAGGAAATTTTTAGCAACTGAGCTTTTAGAACGCGATTATAGGCGATATTTGTTGACGTATATCAATGAGATTCAGCTCACTCTATTTAAAGAGGACTGCGTGCTAAGCGCCTCAACTGACTGTCGTTTTCTGAAATTAATGTGACCGTAGACCATATTTGGTTACGTTAGGGGCTTGGCAATTTTTCAAAATTGTAGTTCCAAAAAAGAAGTCTTGAACAATTTTTGATGTTTTTAGAAGGCGAGGTGTTTGGTAATTCTCACCTGACAATTTTGTGAAATTGAAGCCCTGGAAATGAGATTTGAGACGCTTTTTAATTGCTTTGGCTGGGGAAGGGGGCTTCCGAAACGTACACTGTAAGAAAATTCTGAAACTTCACAGATTTAATTCGGGCAACGTTCCGGGATTTCAGATTTCCATCAATTTCCTGTGACAAAAAAGTTTGAAGTTAATATTAAAACTTTAATTGGGTTTGACTTTTTGCTTGATTATTAGGCCAACACGAACACTATTTCATCTGTTAGACCGAGGTATTCAACCTTTTACACTTCGAGGAACCCTTTGAGTTTACTGTATTATTGCAGGAACCTCGTGATCAAAGATCAGAAAAAATAGGATATTTAAAGTTTAACTCCTTAAGACCGAAGCCGCCCGTATACGGCTTTGTAGCTTAGATCCGAGACCACCCGTATCCGGCCGAGTTCTGCGAATTCAGGGGTGGTGGGTAGAAGAAGACGCCCTACTGCGAGACCTCCCCGAAGAAGACCCTTTCTTCTAGCCGATAGCTATTTAGCAAGTGATAGCGACAACTGCATGAATAGGGAGCTGCTAATGACTTGATGTCGCTTGGCTTCCTTAAAAAATGAGATAAGATGAATGCGTTGTACGATTTCGTTTCAATTTCCTCCACTTCTAATCCTCACTTTTTTGTACCACTTTTTTAAAATAAATTCTATTCTAGGATTTATAAATTAATATTTTGTATAATTTTTATGATAATTCGTACAACATTAAAGCACAAACTTTGCAAATAACTGCATATACATGCTTCAGGGTTACAAGGAACCTCGAAACACGGGTGTGCAATTACTACTTGCAATATTTCGCCATCTATTAACCTTTTCTATTTTCATTATTTTTATTTTCAACCCAAATGTAATTATTTCTTTCCAGTTTTAGAAACTTAAAAGTAGTACTCAGTAAATCAGAACTTGGAAGGCATCTAAACAAAACAAATCTGCCCAGAGCTTTAACTTGCTTGTGAAAATATACTGCACCCCACCACACAACTGTTACCCAAAACAGTAGCGCCCCACAAAAAGTGAGATAGGAGGTCATAATTCCAACGGGACTTAAAACACACATAATATGTAAAAATGTATGCATGGGTCAACCAACTCCAGTATTCAGGTCGCACGGGTGACTAAAGAAAATGCCTTAGATACTAGTTCTCTCAGAATGGTCGAAAGAAAAGAATTTTTTTACGATATTATACAATTTATAAACTACCATATTATCCACTTTACCTTTAGAGTTCAAAATTTTGAGTAAAGTGATACTTGCCAGCAATATAATATATATTTGCACTTATAAAAATTTAATCACAAAATAGCATTTTCTAATTTTCTTCTGAACAACATGTTATTCATTAATTTGGGAAATTCAGTCAGTTTGTCAACATGTAAATTCAGAACCATGATTTACAAAAAAAAGGTAAAAAATGACAATCTGCTTAAATCTTCAAAAACAGTTGTCTCTGAAGTGGGATAAACAGAAATTTCTAATGGCGCTAAGTCACATTGTAAAATTCCTTTAATGATTGTAGTGTAACAAACACCAAAAAATCAGATTTAATTCTTTCCTAAATTCATTTAATTAATTTATAAAGACATTATCTCTTGCTTTCAGTAGCACATCCCACAACTTTGTTTCCTTGAAAATATAAATTAATTGTTCAATTCTTCAAACAAATTAAAGTGCATATTTACTTCTGTATAAATGGCATTATTCAGGAAAACATCATCAGAATAAATTGTAGGGAATATTTTTTTTAAATCATGTCATACAGCATTTTACTTACTGATAAATATAAAGAAAATCTAAATCTGTGCTTCTACAACTGTTGCATTTACACTTTTAGCACTAATTCAGAATTAATTGATTTTTTAAGAGAAAACAAATGTCACCTCCTTCCCCCAATATGAAATTGTTGTCATTAATAATTAAGCGATTTCAGAGTTGCATCAAAACAAGAAAACTTTCGTTCCTTACAGATTTATCTATCTTGCATTTCTATGTTAAAAAGTTGTATGTTTTCATCTTTATCATATTCGATTAGCTAGTTAGATACGATAACCATGGCAACTTGTGTGTTTGTGGGTTGAGGGGGGGGGCAATTTTACCTTACTTTTAAAAGTAAAGGGGCCTTGCCCTCTCACTTTTCAGAGTTAAAAATTAACAATCGACTGAAAAATTATTTCTACTTGGATTGATTTTACGGATTAATTTATTTTGCGGGAATAAAACCAAAAAAACTCCAAAAAAAAACTGAATTTTTCTTATGTTATTTCATTGGAATGAAGATTATAATTGGAAGAGTTCAGGGCCGGATTTGGAAGTGTGGAGGCCCCGGGGCAAACGAAGGAGTGGAGGCCCCTAATCAGTGTTCGAAAAGATCATCATATTGTCGAAAATATCCGATACTTTGATATACAATAGAAGACCATTATAACACCGACCTATATAACGCAATTCTCTATAAACCGTACAACTTTCCAGAAGTAAACAATAGGTTTTGAAGTTTAAAAAATACCTCTGTTTTGTTATGCAAACATAAAAATTGTTATTTTGAAACAGTTTTTCATCTTTCCATCTTAATCCAAAGCTTTTAAATGGAAATTAGTACCCCCCCCCCCTTACAGTGAACAGAAAATACCAGATGACTCTTGCAAATGCAGCTGTTATGCAAACCAAGAAGCTAGCAGAAGTGCACTTTCTTTTGATTGTGAAACATATTTATTTGTGAATAACTAATTGTAATGTTGGTGCTTTAATACTCATTGCAGATAAAACTCATTCTGAAGTGCTAATATAGAGACATATTCTGAACATTAGTTTCAAAATTTGTGAAATGATCTATATAATGCAAAAACCCGTATACCGCAAAAGCTCTGGTCCCAAGGTGTGCGTTATAATGATCTTCTACTGTATATCCGAATATATTGATATGTATATATCCGATATTTTCGACCCGTGAAAGCTAGGATCTTTTGTAAAAATTTTATTGTGGAGGCGCCGGGGCAGTAGCCCGCCTGCCCTCTCCTAAATCCGGCCCTGGAAGAGTTAGTCTACGGTGGTTATTCATCCCAAATTTTGACGCCAAACTCCATTTTTATCTGTCATTTAATAAGTAATGTCAAAATCAAATTACATAGGCTAGTTTTATTTTAAAAAAGAAAAAAAAATGGAGGAAATAAATAAGATTTCGTGGCTTCCCAACTAACCATTCTCTTAACCCCCGTTTTTTGAGAAAAAGATTTTTTTTTTTCATTATTACTCTTGAAAAATTATCTTTCTATTATTTTCTTTTAACTTTCCTTTTTTTTTTCTCCTGACTGGGATAGCTTTTATTACTTGTTCGTAGTATACTCAGAAATGGAAAAGAGGAGATAGGGGATTTCTTCCAAATATTTGAAAATATTTTCAAAAACATTCTTTCAGTAATAATTCTCATCAGTTTGTGCAAATTTAATTGATTGAAATTGGAAAATTTAAATTATTGCATAATAAATCTTAAGCTTGTGCTTGAACTGTAATGTTCTTATTTATGATTAATATATTTTTTTTCTTTATTTACCTACTCTTAAAAAAAAAACAAAAAAAAAAAAACCAAGATGACTGTTATGCATCTCGACATAAGTTTGAATGCCATCAAAGATACCATTAGAGCAAAAGTGAAGAAGCCCGCGCGCCCGAAGCGTGAGTGATTAAGGTGACAGCTAACCACGCCTATTGCAATTAGCAAACAGAAGAACGGAAGAGGAACGGTCGAGGGGTGTTCAGCGTGGACGGTTCCATTTCTAAAATAGCTTAGGCGAAAAAGTCAGGACTTAACTGTGGCAAAGTTTCCCCCTGGTTCGGTCTTAAAGAGTTAACCTACTCAAATTAAGCAAATTGCATCCTTATTTTATCATTGTGCAAACATCTTAATGAAATAATGAATGGTAAATTAGTTATTTTTTAAAAATATATTCCATGGAGAATAAACGAAAACAATATTTCAAATAACAACAAATGAATTTGTGTGGTTTTTTTTTTTTTTTTTGAAGACTTGCTTTTGATGGGTAGTTTCCAAAATTTTAAAAGTAGATTTTTCTGAAAGAGCATGCTTTAAAACATAGGATTTGACCATTTTTTAAATAATCTGACCAAGTTTAATATATTTTTTTAAATATTTTAATCAATGCACACACACACACAGATTTAATTCCCTTTTTTACGCTTCTGCACATGACATCACAAGCGAGGAAATGCCATTCACTGATGCCATTAGCGCAGAGCACAATATTTAATATGTTTCTTTACTCACATGTACTGGCAACGATATTGTTGATAGCAAGCGTGGAGCCCAATATTTAATTTGCTTCTGAATTATCATAACCTGGAAATGAGGTAGATAACAAGCATAAGCCTTCAGCGTGGCTGTGGAGTGCACGCCAAAGTTCATCACTTGTGATGTCATAAAGACCATGCCTTATTTGAAAAATCAGATATTTAAAAAATTAAATAAAAGTTTAACATTTTGAAAATAAAAGATTTTCCTCGCTCCATTTTTTTTTTTTTTGCTCATTCTATCAACTTCAGTGACTAAAAGTAGTACATTTGACTGATGAAAACAACCCCATTGTGCTTCATTCTTAAATATTTTGAACGGCTGGAATATTAGTTGAAATCTACAGCCTAATGTTGAAATCTAAAACATCAACTTTGTGCCTAATGTGTTCTTAGACTTTGCCTATCTATCAGTGCTCCCCCACCCCCCTTTTGTGTGGGATCCTACAAAGTTTATTTTTGAAGTCTATCTCTCAAGCCTTGAGGTCTCCATGTCAGGAATTTAGAAAACTTAACTACTTTGTTCCACTATAATTTTTCATAATTCTTTTTCGTTGTTATTTTATTATAATTAGTACTCCAATAAATATTTCCTTGAAGTTTACCTTCAGAAACAAAAAATTCACTAAATTTCCTCATTTATTTCTCTGTTAAAAACGTAAAAATGCAAAAGAAAAACAAACATTTAGCTAAGCATATTTTCCAGTATTCATAGTACAAAAACTGGGATAATCAGTCAGGCAATGTAACGACAATAGACTTAAAAGTTTTTAAAAAGCCAAAAATATAGTTGATTACAAATACATTACATGTTTTGCACTAACTTGCATAAAAAGCATTAGATGATGACTGCGTGGTCCAGATGCAGAAAATGCAAACTATCCCTTTTTAAGCTACCGCAAACCACAATGACCTCCTGAACGGAACTAAAAACAAATTGCAATTTCCTGTGCACTATAACAAAATGTTTCCTGATGGACACCCATTTTCCCCTTAAAAAAGTCTGGGGCACGAATCGTTTAACACACAATCACTGGCTGAAGTGTCTGTCATTACAACCCCTGTATGACAATAACCGCACTAATGTGGAGCCAGGTGTCAAGCAGTGTGGAGGACCATTTCTACAAATTTTGTCTTGTGTCGGAGGCAAAGAAACCCTGGGGCAAAAAGCACATCATGAAGAAAGTTTGTATTCTTATCGAATGGATGTGCGAACATTTCCATTTTTTGATCATTTGGCATATTTGAGCCATATTAAGCTGTAAAAAACCCTCGAGGAGTACAGGTGCTTAATGAAGACTAAGCAAAATACCTTCTTAATTGAATTAGGAAAGAGAAGGAAGTACACATTATAAATGTCTCATTTGCAAATATGTTTTGCAGCTAATGAGAATCGAATTGCCTTCTGAGTGTCTTTAAATTTTCAGCCATTTAATATTTACAAAAGTAAGAATAAAAAAATACCTTTACTATTTTTCTTTTTCTGCCAATAGAAATGTTTTTTAAAAAAAAGTTATTCTGGTTTACATCGCAAAACATTCCGGGGTGGGGGGCGCTGGATACGGCCCTAGTTACAGTTGATAATGTCTAACACCGAAATATTCTTGTTTTAGGTTCTAGTTGAACTTTGTCTTTCAAAATATTGGTGAAAAAATTGTCCTCCCTGGCCCAGGTGGGGGCCCCTCGGCCAGACTGCATGGGCTACAATTAGTAAATCAAGAGCTAGGTGCAAAAATTTGGTTTGCTTACTTACAGGTGGTAATATCTAAGATTACAAGAAGACTACCTAAGACCAATGTATTCATGCTTTAGATTCTAGTTGAACTTATTGTCCTTCAAAATAATTGTCTCCCCCTCTCTCCAACCAGGATAGGGGGGCCCTGGCCGAGCTTCAAGGGCCTATTGGTAAATCAAGCTCTGCGTGTAAAAATTTCATTCGCTTAACTTCGGGACCCTACGTCATTGTTCTTCAAAATATCTGGTAAGAAACTTGGTCCCTCTGGCCCATCATAGCCTATTGGTAAATCAGCCCTGGGTGTAAAAAAAAACGTTCGCTTAGGTATGCTTGGTAATATCCAAAACCAATGTATTCGTGCTTTGGATTCTAGTCAAACTTGGGGGTCATATGGAATCGTCCATCAAAATTCTGGTGAAACAATTGCCCCTTCCCCACCCCCGGCCCAGCTAGGGGCCTCCTAGACCTGGCTTCATGAGCCTATTGGAAAATCAAGCACTCGGAGTAAAATTTTGTTCAATTGCAGTTGCGGTTGATAATATCTAAAAACCAATGTAGATTAGACGGGGGGAATGCCGCCACCTTAAGGAACTTCAATTTTTATCACCATCAAAAATCGTATTTATGAGCTGGATCAATATTTTGGATTATTGTACGCCATCTTAAGATATTATGCAAAATTTGTCATTAATAAATCAGCAAAAGAAATAGTCATAAAATATCAATTTGTCAACCTCTGCACTGTGGCGGTATTACCCAGGCAGCTGGGGTAATCCCACCACGGACATGGGGTAATCCTACCACTAGCCAATATGACTAAAAGACTAAGAAGGAAAATTTATTGAAAAGCCTATTTATGCAATTAACAATACAATATAGGAATTGAAAAGCAAAAGAAATGATATTTTCAGTTTATACGAGTGAAAAAACAGATTTTTAATACAAATATTTTAAATTCGTCTGCTTTTTTTCTTAATTTTCAAAAATCACAAATGTAGTTTACAGCTGTTTCAGCATTGCTAGACTCTAAATGCACCCACTTGCCACAGTGAGTGCATCTGTATCACAGTTCCTTTACACAAAGCAATATAGCACTAAGTTGCACAAAGTTGGATCGATTGGATCAAAAAGGTCATCATTTTTGTCATTGTCACGAAACTTTTTGATGTTAATGTCCTCCTCATCTGAAGAGTTTTCCAAACTAAAAAGTTGCTTGCACCTTTTCTTAACAGATTCATTCATTTTCTTTCGCCATGTAATCACTGCTTTCTCTTTCTTTTCATTTGGATTCAGTTGTGATATACATTCCCAAAACCTTTGCTGCAGATTTTGTTTCGGTTTGTTTCTTTTTCAATGACCTTTCCTTTCTTTTGCTAGTGTTTCTTCCAAAACTGTCTTCATTGGGACTCCCATTAGAGTTGACGAGTGGCCTTTACTTTCAGAACTTTCCTGTACCCTTTCTGCAGCCAATTTTAGACTTGGTGAAAACTTTTCTAGCGATTGACACCAGTTTCTTCTGTTAAGACTAACAACTCTTTTTACTAAGCACAGTTTACAAGAGCGTATTTTTGTTCCTTTAAAAATTGTTTTTGACCTATACAGTGGAAATATGCTTCTGTGGGTAATGCTGCCACCATGACGGCATTACCCCCGGAGAGGTGGCTTCATAACCCCGATCCGACAAGATGGAAGAAATGTAGAATAAGACATCAAAACAAACGTAAGTGATTGACATTGTTGATTAAAATGTAGGCTAAAATATCTAGTCAAAAGTTGTTCATAGCAAATGCTGCCACTGCAGCATCTAAAGGTACGTACCTCAGCTTTTTTAAAGTGGAAAAATAAGATCAAACTTCTTCAAAACAACGTTCGACACTATAAGAAAATAACGCGTGCAATGGCTGCCATCGACTTGGGGCATTGGTTGTAGCATCCTTTGCTACAGGTCAAGAGCTGTCAGGCTGGCTGTCCAGTTTCCTTGACTCAAATATCAGGTGTGGTGGCATTTCCCCAGGTGGCGGCAATCCCCCGGTCTACCCTATTCATGTTTTAGATTCTAGTGGAACTTCAGGGCTCTGTTGCATCCAGGCCCTGATTACTGAATAGACCTACTAAGTCATGACCAAGGGGCCTGCATTTTAGGAGTCCACAAATAGCCGAAATTTTTTTGGCCAATAGCTAAAATTATAAAGTTTCGCAACTGGGAGCCTTCGAAAACAGGTTCGGTCAATCACTTCCCGATACTTTAATCAGGCCTTTGAGGCATCACGAGGCCGCTTGCCCTTACCGTTAGAACCGCCACTGTTTGGCTACACATTTACTGTTATAAATATAGAAGGGATAATCAACAATGTGAAATGAGGTAAAATTATGTCCTTAATACGAATGCAAATGAGGGATCAGTCAAAGGTG
Source organism: Uloborus diversus (assembly GCF_026930045.1). Lineage (NCBI taxonomy): Eukaryota > Metazoa > Arthropoda > Arachnida > Araneae > Uloboridae > Uloborus > Uloborus diversus. The sequence goes on along the minus strand of NC_072733.1, from coordinate 161,710,536 downwards.
TTTGAGTAGACAGCCCTAGAGCTTCCGACCTCCGCTTTGGTTTTTTCTTCTCCCCCCCCCCCAACTAAAATCTTTCTTTTCACATGACAATTTGATCAGCACCTTTGTTTTTTCTTTCTTTTTTTTTTTTGATGAGAAAGATTTGTGTTTTTATCTATATTTTTCAATTGATTCTGGTCTGAAAAAATAAAATGTTTTCTCGGAACAAACTTCCACTGGAGAAAAATTTGGAACGAACTGCAGATGCGAGGCCGTGGGCTGTCGCCCTCTTCGCCCATGCCTTGCTACGCCTCTGGTAGAAATTACAAAATTTTATCAACAAAAAAACTACTTACATTTCTTGATTTTAAAAAGTCTAGTGCCATTTGTACATTTTGGAGCTGATGGAAGCGCATCCTCCCTTTTTCTCTGGGCTATAACAAAATGCAAAGAAAAATTCAAGCTCTAATTTTATTACAATGTCATTATACAGTAATACTAAGAAGTAGACTGTCCTACATTTTTAAGAGAGTAAAACAGCTTAAGCTCTAAGGGCAGAATTACTCTTTTTACATCTTTTTATCAATCATGCAATGTTCACCATTCAAAACAAGAAAGTTCATTTGTGTGGTTAAGTGAATGGTCTTTGAACATTAAATTAAAAAGAAAGCTTGAAATTCTAAAAAGAAAAGACCCTCCTTTCTACTAGCATTCCAAGACACTTATCTGTACAATTTCATGTTAATGTTTATGAAAAGCAGTACTTTCATACTAAGGGAAATGATATGATAATTTTTTTTTTTCCCCCAAATTCAAATTAGTATCTCGTATGGTACCTCGTTTATGGAAATTTTTAAAACTTCGCTTTGAAAATCAACCAGTTTTACTTCCAACGTTTGAAAATATTTAGATATGGTATAGAGTTTGAATAATTTCAAGAAAGTTTCAATATTTTTCACCAAAATCTCAAATAGGAAAGCACAGCTTATTTTGAGTTTACATTGATAAGTATTATTTGAACTAAGAAAGATAATCTATAGAAGAAGACATAGGACTTAAAGAAAAAGGTTTTATGTAGTACATTATCAACCATTACAAAGTTGATTAGATTTCAGAATAGAGACATTATTTTATGAAAGCACTTTCCAAATTTTTTACCCATTGAATCTCTTTCTTTCACTCATTCATTCACTCTTTCTCACACACAAACACATCATCTTCTTGAAAAAATCATTCTTCTCATACAAAATCCCGTTTTACTTTTCGTAATTTCATGGTTAGCGCATAAAAAAGATATTACAATTGATTTTGTTGTTGACACTACAACTGGAGACATCAAATTCATTCTTCCTCATTGGGAAGAGTGATGAAGGGTCAACAGAAAACATTAATAGTCGTGTCATTCTCCGAAAAATCAGGAATTTGTGTTTCTGGTTTTTACTATAAAGGATTAAAGTTTAAGAAAATAATTCAAGTGAATAAAACACTTTACTACAACTTATCAAATATACTGAAGTTGCTAAATGAGAAAAAAATATTTCATTTATTGTTTAAAATTTGGCCACTGAAAGTGATTTATCACATCCGTGGACTGTAACCACTTATCTTTTTTTGTTTCCACATTTTATGTTTCATGCACCAAACAAGAAATTAGCTAAGATATATTTTTGATAAAATACATATTTAGTACACGTCTCAAAAATTTAAAGTTAAACTTAATTTTCATATTTATTTAATTGCAAGTTTAATGCTTGTAACCAGAGAAATGGTCACATATGTGGACAGAAAAGAAAGTGCCAATAAATTATTCCAGGTTGCAGTACCAAACTGTATTGGTTGAAGGATCAACTCTCAAGAAGCCATTTTATTTAGTGGGTCAGAAACAGAAGCTTGCTTTGAGATTTCTGTGAATTTTTTTAATGTTTATGTCTTTGATTTACAAAATGATCAACTCATCCAAGCTGTGGCTCCTACAGATTTAAAATAACTAGAGAAGATAATACAATAATTCATTGAATTGATAATATTAAATGTAAAATATTTGTTTTTCAACTTTCAAGTCAAAACATCAAAAGCACATGTTCTTAAATGTAGAAAATATTTGTTTTTATCACATTCGTGGACATCACATCTGTCGGCACAGTTTGTACATGGATGAGGCACTAAGAAAGTAATTTAAAAAATTAAAACATTTGCTCGCTTGATCTGAACCACTATAATAGCATTATTACTTTAGGATAGATCTAACTTAATCTTAAGTAATTAACATATTAGGAAAAATTTTATTTTTTTACAAATCAGCAGCAAAATTCCTGCTTTTTTTGAGTATGACCCAGTTGTCAAAAGTTTAAATGCATTGAATTAGTAGCATAAATAAATTCTTAGAATAATTGCATCAAATTTAAAGAAGATGGACAACATCATTAATATTAAAAATTATATTTTTAGAAAAATATACTACAGTGCAACCCCAATTTAGCAATTATCAAGGAACTGGAAAAATTTATAGTTAAATCAAGGATATCATTAAATCGAGGAGCATAGACATTCAATGCAGTCAAATCCAAACCAATGAAATGCATCATTAAATTGAGAAAATTGTTTAAATCAGGCATCATTAAATCAAAGTTATACTGTACTTTAAAGTACAAACTTAGTTTCATAGGTACTCACAGGAAATGTTTTTTAGTTTCTTTCTATGGAAATACCAAATAATTATCATAGAAACATGTTGTTATGAAATTATTTATATTAATGATGTTGTACAAAAAATTTTATTCTAAAAATTAATATGTATTTATTCTGTCAATTGTATTAGAGTACCAATTTTAAGGTATTATTATTCTAAAATGTTTGAATATTTTCTATTTTAAGTTTGTATCACCATAATGAAGCATATGTGATTAAGTTAGTAAATAGTTTTTATCCAAAATATTTCAATCTTTGATTACTTTTATAATGAAGCTTTTGTAGCAAGCTGGTTATAATTAGCTCTAAGAGATTAAATTTCATTTAGATACAGCAGAAATGGTTATTGTAATTACTTCAGCTAAAACTTCTAATTTTTTTTAATCATTAAACTTTGCAATATATTGTGTGCTGTGTAATTTGAAATTGATAGCAGAATTGAAATGTATTATACAGCTTAATTATTCAAAACTATAATGCTTAATTAATGTTTATAGGTCTAACTATATGTATTTAAAAATTTCTACAAAAATACATTTACTTTATCATACAAAATTGTAACTTAGATGTTAAGTTCTTAAAATCTTCCACTTGGAAGAAATCCAGGCTGATATTTTTCACAGTTTTTCTCACTTTAGGGAAAAAACTTGCCAACCAAGCAGCAAAATGGCATCTTGCCATTTGCTCTCTTTCTTTACATTCTTAATAACAATTGAGAGTACTTCATTAGTACACCATTTAATAAATAATTGATTTTGAAAATAATGCTGGGGCATTTATTGGATAGTAAAAGAGATTTTAACGTTATCTTTTTCATCGACAAAAATTTGTTGACACTGTTAAAATAATAAGAGGCACCTATGTTTTAGTAAACAAATGAAACGTTCTATTTCCTCGCTACGCTCATTAAATAAATTTCTGCTACATGATTTGCAAAGATTTTGTTGAAATAAATATTTGCCAAAAATGTTCAAGCAACATTAATTATTAAAAAAAATATAATAACTACTCCTACTCCCCCTCTCCCCCCCCCTTCCAGTTTTAAATATCCCACTTAAAATTTTGGTCCAGGTGGAAAATCTCACCTTACTTTTTTTCCTGGTGAGAATCCTGTCACACTTTCTTTTTCAAACTTCAGAAAAAACATGAATAGCAAATATAGAATCCTTCTATGAAGTTGCTTAAAATTACAACTAATCATATATATAATTAAAAGAACTTATTTTTAAAAAATTTGGAAGAACAAGCCCTCTTTGTAAAAATCTTGAATACACCACTGAAAGGATATAACTTGGTTGCTAAAATTTATTACAATAGATAATTACAAGCAAAATCATTTAGAGCTTTACTACTTACAACAGTTTAATATTCTTCACATCTTTGTGCTTGACTTCAGGGCAGCACTTACAATGCAAATATTACTACATAACCGCATGTTGAGTACTATTTGTCACTATAACTTGTAACTTAATTTTGTAAGTGTAGAGGCAGTATACAGTGAAAGAAGATTACGAGGAAAGGGTTAAGAATCTAATTTCAATACTCTTTAGTATCTTCTAATCTTGCTCATTCATATTAAATTATTGACATTTGTATTTGAACATAATTGTTAAAATTCTCTAACTTCATTTATTGTAACGGTATTCCAAATATAAACAGTTTTAGAACAAATTGACATCCTTAATATGAAAAGCAATGAAAATTAGTTTCATATCTCCAACATAAACATGACAGTGAAATAAGAAATGGATACAAAAATACAGACAAACTCGCTTATATGGAGCACGAAGGGACTGCAATATTTGTCGTTGTAACCGAGTGCTCGTAAAAAAAACGAGTTTGTGATAAATTCCTACACACTTAGATATTATTATTATTTCTGGTTCGTTTGCTTTAAACTGTCTTACTGTCTGATTGTATCTTTCTTGTGCACCCGAAAAAAATCGACATTTGCATCTCCGACTTTAAAAAAAAATTCGAGTTTTTCTGCACATCGAAAACAATAGACTATTCCTTCACATTTGCCATTGTCGTAGTCGCTTTCCTTTTTTTTTTCATCTGCATTTGCTTGAATTTGATCTACAATATCCTCGGAAACGATAACATATTGGCGTCAGCAAATAAGTAATTTTTAAATGTTTCTCTACTACAAAAAAAAAGACAGTCATCATAACCTTTAGAAGTATATCTCGGAAATGATAACATACTTTTAGACAAATACATAATTTTTAAATGCTCCTCTAGTCCGCAAGTTTCAAAAAACGGGCCGTGTTATCACTTTTTCTCATGATTTATGTCTTACCTCTAACTTTTGGTTGAATTCAAAATGTTGATGAAATGTTTCCAAAAAATAGAACAACTTTTTCTGAGGATTAACTTAACAGAAACTTTATGAAATACAAAAATATTGCTCGCTTTAAGTGGGATTGCTCGTGAAAGCAAATTATGCTCCTATAGACTTAACATTGGACCAATCAAATATTTTGGATTTCCTTGCTAAATCCGGGCTTGTTATAAGCTAGTTTGACTGTAGTTATAGAATACTATGACCAATTTGTAGTTTAGAACATTGAACATTTTCAATTCAAACAAAGAGAAACTTACAATTAATTCACTAGAAAGTACTTCAAGTAGTGATATCAAGTTATGTCCATCACGTAAGTCATCAAATAAATCGTCAATATGGCGATTGACCTATAAAAAAAACATTAAGATTAAGTCCAAAAAAAGCAAAAGTCTTTACAAACAATTTTCAAAATAATCTAGAACTCCATGCTATAATCTATTTCAATACAAATCTTTAAAGATAATAATATACAGATCTATATATATTTGATCCCATATACTGTAGTATATGTGATCAAAAAAAAACAGTGAATAATTTTTATGCAAAATTAATAAGTTTACATGGAATTTGATTTGATATCCTTCAAATTACTGTCCTTGGCCAGCAATATACTTATCTCAACGCTGAGTAAATGGAAGCATTTCTAGAAGGAGTCTTTCAGAAGGGCCTTTATTTCATCTACTCTGTTGTGACATTCTCAATGTCAAGAATGGTGTGCTTTAAGAGATAGAAGTAGCACGGTGCTAAATCTGGTGAGTAAAACAGACAGGGACACTTCTATAAACCAAAAATTAGCCAGTCAGATGATTTTGCTAGTCTTTGACCAACCACTTTTATTCAAAACCAGTTTGAATCATCACCAGTTCGAATCACAAGTACAAAATCAGTAAACCAGTTTAGTTGAGTTCATTAGTTCAATATCTGTGATGTGTGACAGACATGATTAAGGAATTACTTTAGCAGCAGGAACACTATAGCAGCAAACTGACAGGTCAGAACATGTTCAAACTTGATATTATCTGTCTCAACTCATCACACTACTGGACAAATCACATCATACGGTTGTTACTTCTGCAATTGCTGCTGGAAAAATTCTTTCACTTTTTTGATCACACCACATTGACTAGGAACTTGGAAGATTTTCAGCTCGTCAAATTTAACCTGCACTGTCACTATCTGAATACACAAAGGATATTTGACAAACAAGTATTAAAGTCCAGACTCTCCAGTTAGGAGGTAAAAACTATAATGATCAGGCCAATACAGCCACTGTCATGACATACCTGCTGCATAACTTTTGGAAGGTATAAATAACTTACAAGAGCAAATGATAAACTATTATTTACAATATGAATCACAATGCTGATAACTGAATCTGTGGTTGGCCAGCCATGGAGATACATGTTATACGGACAAGATGTGTCGCCAAAAACCACAAGGCAAATTGACGATTTGCTTCAGAAAGGCAATAACGTATCAAATGTTCAGATACTTAATATCTCTACTACATGTATCGCCACCTAAGTACAACACCTGTTTAAGAGTTTAAAGGATTCAAGATAAGTTTTACATGCCAGAGATATACACCTAAATTAATTTTGAAGGTACATATCGTCATACTTTAGGGCCATTCTCCAGAAAAGATAACTTTTGAATGCAAATATTTTTCAATTTGGAAACCTTTTTTTTTTCTTTTTTTCTCATTCTTACATGAAGTGTTACCTACTAGAAGTAACCATAAGCAATGGCCCAGCTAAGTTTCACTTTTTTTACTCATAAATAAGAAAAATAAAAAATGCCTTGTTAATGGAAATCAAGAAAAGAAAAAAACTTTTAATATTTAAAAATCGAGGACAATTTAATATCAAAGTTGTAATTTTGTTAATTTTGCAAACTACCAGTAATTTTAATGATTAATGGGAATATAATATTAAGCTCTCTTAATTAAAGTACGGCTTGATTAGTAGTTTGAAATGTATGTTAAAAAATAGCATTTAGTAAATTTTAAGGTTATACTGGAATTTATATCTTCAGTAGAATGCCTATAATTGATGTATTCCCCCTCCATCATTTATTTTCACCTCAGAAATAATGACATTGATAAGGTCTGTCACGGAGGTGAGAGTCACGGGGGTGAGGAATTTTCCATTAATATAGGCCTAATAGATACATTTTTCAGGGAAATTTTTTCTTCTTCGTTCCTACACTCTGCACATGTTAAGCATATGAGAAAACATGTTCACTTTTTTTAAACATTTATTTACATCCCTGAAATTCAAGTTCACGGCGGTGAGAAGTCAGAAGTTTTTAAAGCAAAATCTATCTTTTTGTTTTTCGACAAAAATCTCACAACTTCAACTATGGCTGAAAATAAACGAGGGGGCTCCCTTGTATCATGGAAAATAAAATTTGATGTCATTACTGCCAGGTGTTAATGAGGAATGGCATTTTGTGTTTAGGTAACAGAGGTGAGAATTTATTGTGTGATATGACTTCTTTTTCCCACTAAAACAAACTAAAACACAATATTAAAAAAATAAAATATATTTAAACACTAAGTATTTGAGACACTTGTGAAAGGAATAATCAATAAATCAGTATATACTTTTAATTAAACAAGATATTAAGCAACATAAACAGTCACACAAGGTGTGTGACATGCCACAGAGGCGAGAATTCACATGTTGTGAACCAAAAATGTACTAAAATAAAAATTATTATTAAAAAATAGTTGACAGGTTTAAAAAGATATATTTTTGATGAAAGGAAAAATCATTGTTAAATGAATCGTTGATTAAAGTTTTTACTGTAAAAGGCGTGTGACTGAAAAGTTACTTTTTGAAGAATGACCCTATGAATGAAGAAATTTCTTTAGCTTAGACTTACTACTAGGTAAAACTAAAATATGTGCATTATTCAGTTTTTTCTGCTATTAAAACTGTTCAAGATTTTTTTTTTTTTTTCAAAATATTTTTTTTTTTTAAATTACGCCCACCATCGTTCTTTCAAACATAAGGCATCTTGCTGTCCAGTATAACAATGAAGTGGCTTCAAAGGGTGTTAGGGCCTGGAAATCATCACAATTATGAATATCATGAAGAGAGGAGCATCTATAAAGATGCTCCCCTGTCATTGGAGAAGTCCCCTCACAGAGCACACAGAGAGGTGAATCTGCCAGGTTGATTTTATGCAAATGGGCCTGTAGATAGTCATGTCCAGTAATGGTTCAGAAAGAGGCAACTCCCAGGGCTCTGGGAAGGAGAGAAAGGCGCGTACGATGTTCATCATCCAGAAGGCAAGCCCAGGGCTTTCCGTCAGCTTTGTTCCTCAGGGCAGAGACTGCAGCATGCTGGATTTTGCTTGCGAGAAGTCGTTTAGCGTTTCTAAGTGGAACCGGGCGAGAAGGTGGATGCAGGGACGCAGCCTCTTTAGCCAAGATGTCCGCTCGTTCATTTCCATAGATGCCACAATGGCCTGGGATCCACTGGAAGACGACCTCTCTTCCGGAACGCAAAAGAAAGTCAATGGATTTTTTAGACTCAAGCTCAAGTTCTGAAGGATATAGATTGTAATCAGTAATGGTCTGAATCGCAGCCTGAGAATCAACAAAGAGAACAATATTTTGTTCAGCTGGTTCTCCAATAGATCTGATGGCCATAAAAATTGCATTTATTTCTCCATCGAAGTTATCCGCCCAAGCGTCGAGAGGCTCCTGAAGACTAAAATGTTTGGAGTAGGCACCGGCACCTGCTCTACCAGCTGAAGGAGTGGCTGATCTGTCAGTATAAACCCTAAACCAATCCTGATCAGGGTACCTCTCGTGTATTGTGGCCAAAGCAATGGAGTACATCTCAGTCTGATGAGAATCTGATTTCTTGACAGGCTGTACCAGATCAAACCTAGCTTCAGCATATCTCAGAAGGCCAGTATAAGAAGATGGTCGATAGATGCCAAGTCTGGAATTTGAGACCTCAAAGGCCTCTGCAAGTCTTTGGCACTCAAAAAGAAAAGAATGTTGAGATTTTAGTCTAGTATGCGGAAGAACATAATCCGCAATTTTCAAAATATGAAAATCATCAAAGAAAACAATTTTAGGAAGCTATAAAATATCAATAAAGCAAATTCCTACTTAGCAGAATCCGGGAAATTGAACATCGTTAAGAAATTGATAAAAACATTCAGTGAATGGAAAATGATCATAGCTTAAAAAGGACTAAAAACGGACAAGTATAACAAAATGAAAACTTCTATACATATTAGTTTTTTTAAAAGTTATATATCTTATCTCAATTTTGGTTTATTTTATTTAAGATTCTACTTCATTTGCACATATATCAACAGTCATTATTATAAGCTATTCAAATCTCAGGCTAACCTGGAAATCAGGAAAAACTACTACCTTAATAGGGTTATGGGCACTTGGAACAGCGCTTACCGGAAGAGGCGGAAATGAGCAAGAGGGTGGATAGCTTTAAGAGGGCCATTGATCTTCATTGAGGACTAATAAATTGACTAGACCAGCCCAGCTGGGCCGAGAGCCTGTTGCTGGTCGTCATATTTGTATTTGAATTTGTATATATTTTCAGGCATATGTAGCATACACAGTGCATTTAAAGCCATTCCCAGCGGATTGGTTCTTAATTATTTTAGATGAGGGCAGTTTAGTTTTGTAACAATCAAAATGCTTAAGCATATAAAATTTGGAAAATCACGAAATACAGAATTGCTGAAATCCAGAAGCTTCTGGATATCATTTTCTTCTATGTACACAATATTTATTGTTCTGGACAAAATTCACCTCACATCATTTGCCAGATGATAGTAAAAAAAAATTAAAAAAAAACAACAACAATTTAAAATCATAGGTTTTGTATGTCTTTTGACAGTTTAAGCAGTGTTGCCAGATAGTCAAATCCAGATTTCCCCAATTCCCTTCCAACTTTTCTCCAAAAAGCGATGTTTTCTATCAAAATTCCCCAAATTCAAAAAAAATTTTCCCACTAATATTTTCATAAAATGAATCGACTTGCTCTGATATTTTTGTCTCTTGGAATTTTTTTTTTCCCCCAAATAGCCAAATTTTCTTATAAAATTCCTCAACTTTTTTTCCTTCCCATTTTTGCTTATTTTTGGTTTTTTTTTTTTTTTAATATTAATGAAGCTGAAAGTCTCCCTGTCCAGATGTCTCTCTCTCTGTCAGGATCTCTGTGACGCGCATAGCACCTAGACCGTTCGACTGATTTTCATGAAATTTGGCAAAGAATTAGTTTGTGCACCTTTAAGCGATTTTTTCAATTTTGTTCTTTTTCTAGTCCAATTTTAAGAACATTTTCCCGAGCAAAATTATCATAAGATAGACGACTAAATTACCAAGTAATCATAATGTGGAACTGTAACGTGAGCAAGCCAAATAGCAAGAAATTCATCATGTATTTTTTGTAAATATACAGGGGAACCAAAAGACCTTTTAATTTTCTACTACGGGCAAAGCCGTGTGGGTGCCACTAGTCCTAGATACAAGCCCTTGACCGAGAGATAAGAAATAACTAGATATTTTTTCCCACCTTGCATTTACTACTCTGCTTCTGTATGTACATTTAAACTATGATTTTTGTATATATTTACCTAAGAACATTCTTCAACACACTTATTTTTGCCTGTTTCACGTATCAACTAGTTACTCATGCAGAACTAGTAATGCGAATTCCGTAGCATAATATTCCGCATAATGTGAAATGTGAATTCCATAAAGTTGAGCAACGCTAAACCAAGCCTGCTTGATACAAACAATGTAACTACCAGATGTTAAGACGCAAATTTAAATACGAAATTTTTTTTTCCCCTGAGGTTTTTTTCCCCACTTTTTCCTCAAGAAAAAAATTTTCCCCAAAGAATTCTCCTCAAAACCCATTTCCCCAAAATTTCCCCAGAGAGCACCAGATTTCCCCAAAATGGGAAATTTCCCCCAATCTGGCAACACTGAGTTTAATTCACAGAAACTCCACTTTAAAAGACAATTCAAGCAAAGTACTTTGCACAACCTAAGTTACAGAATCATTTGCCAAGCATTTTTTTTTCTTTTAGAAATTCAAAAATGTATGCATTTCAAAATGTCTTGTAACTTAAAGCACAAAAAGTACTTGGGTACAGAAGTCAAATTTTACTACCCCCCTCCCTTCCCCTCGCTTCCAAAAAAAGAGAGAGAGAGAAGAAGAAGAAGAAGAAATTACGCATTGGAAAATTCAAACAAGCTTCAGACATAATAGCAAAGCCATTTCTCATAATAGATAAAATACATCATTGTCACTGAAATATAAATATTAAATTTCTTACTCTTTCATACTAATAACAAGACAGCACAACTTCAAAATTAATGCATAAAGTATGTTATTTACAACTGACAGTTAATATTTGAAAATTTAGTAAATGGTACTTTTTAAAGAGCTTTCACAAGTTGAAAAAGGGTTAAAAGCATAGAAGAGGATGTAAGCACAAGAAATAATTCTAGAAATATTGTATAAAATTGCAGCAAGAGAAGTACTACAAACAGAGCATTGGTTACATTTTGTAATTCCAATATATATGTTTTTATGTAACAAATTTGTTTCTAAAAAAAGCATCTTAATGTCAAATATCAAACTACTTTGGGAAAATATTACTTTATAAGCAGCAAACAACTTGATTTAAATTTCTGTCTAAAGAATTATATTCAGTAATACAGAAAGGAAAAGTCTTGTATAATAAACATTATTACTTAAATGTTGTGCTTGGGAAGTAACAAATAGAATCTACGTTCATAAAAAAATATGGTAGATAATATAGAAAACAGTTATGCTGTTCTTTGAAATGGCAAAGACCTTTGATATCATTTTAGCACACTTATCTAATTTATTTAGTTTGCATATTAACCATTGATTATAAGATAATGCTATAGTCCAAATGTAGACATACAAAATTGTATACAGTACTGGGGGAAAAAAACAAGTCTCTACAGAGTTAATATAGTATTCATATAAGGACATTTTTTCCCCCTTTTTCCAAAGCTGCATAAGCTCTGTTTGTAGCGAAGAATTAACACAGTTAGAAATTTCAGGAAATGGGTAGGACAGGCATGTAGAAACTTACACCAGGGTTACAACAAGCTCGGCAGGAATAACAGACATGTAAGCAAGTGTAAGTCTGGAAAAAAAGAAGTTACATTATTTACGAATGATAAACCAGGTAGGTTAAATGAATTGACAAGATCAAATTTAACTTAGTTCATCTGAAGGTTATTTGCATCATTAACTATAAAGAATTTAATTTTATATATCCCACTAAATTTGTACTTAACTTAAATATAAACTGCTTAGAAACAGAAGATTTTTAATAAAATACAAAATGGCACATTTCATACCAATATATAAATATATTTACTAGTAAAAAATCAAATGCATTTATTTGTGTGCCAGTGTAAGTATGTTAATACAATGTAATTTTAATTCAGTTTTGGTTGAAAAATCATTACTTGGTTTCTTTACTGCTAAATATTATTGAACATTAAAATATTTTTTACGTATTAAAAAAAAAAAAAAAAAAAAAAAAAAAAAAAAAAAAACGTATATACTACTGGAAAAAATAAATACTTGACTGAAGGGTGGATCCAATTTTGGGTTTTGAAGGGGATCATATTATGAGCAGGGGAGGGGTTTTTGTTTGAAAGTATCCAAAAAACATTTTTAGGCTCTCTTTCATAGCTTAAAGGGGATCTTGACCGAATGACCCCCCCCCCCCCCCCGATCTGTGCTTGACTTGACTTGTAGTATTTTTTTTAAATATTTACGTTTATGAATTATCATTTGATAAAGGCAACGCTTATTACATCAACTACATGTGCATTGGCTTTTCTCCAAGTTAATTGGTTGACAAACAAAATATTTTCAAAACTTATCAGTTTAAGTTAAGAAGTAAAACTCTTAATTTTTAAAGTGTTTAATTCACATATTTTGTTTATTCATTTCTGGAAATATGTACTTTGGATTGGAAACCTAATTTTATCAAAGAGCCACGTTATCAAATTTTAGAAGAGGGGAACTGGGGGCCGGGTCCCTAGTTTCCGACTAGGCTGTCACGGCCTCTCGCAGGCCCTGCCCCTCATTCCGATTTGTAAACTTCCAAAATCAGAAGCCGGAATTGAACAGTTAAGTTGCGAAAATATGTTTAGCAATGGAAATACACTGGGTATTGGACACTGGACAACAGCCTTGTTTAAAGCTACTCGTTCGTAATAAAAAAAGCGGCAATTTTAGAAATAAAATCATTTTGTGCTTTCTTCCTCATCGCGTCAAAACACATGCAACTTAAAACAAATGATCAGTGCTGCCATCTAGTGCCTTCTATGAATGACAAATCTATATATAACTATTTTTCCAGAAGAGATATCTTGGGAATAAAAATGAAAACAATTCAGAAAAAGTATTACTAACTAATCCAATATTTTTAAAAAATAAAGTAAAACAATTATTTTTATAAAATTACACACAAATCAAAAATGCACATTTTAAAAAGAAATAAGGAATCTTCTAAATATATTGTATGAATAAGGAAATAAATATTTTTTTCCATTTAAAAACTTCTGAATTTAACCAGGAAATAAAACAATCACAAAAAAGACTTAGGATATTTAGTAAAGCAAAACCGAAGTAACATATTCGGAACATACTTTGTATTAAAATTAGCTCTTCCAAAATATCACTTTTGCGCTAATTAAAGAGTTTTAAAATCGAGAATTTCATCTATTATTAGCTTCAAATTTAAACTTGTGTTATTGTTTTTTTTCATGCAACATAAGCAAGCAATAAAAAACCACCACCAACCTCTAAGTATCTCCAATGCTAGACAGCAAAAAAAAAAGAACAAAAATTAGTTTTTGTTGCACAGCAAATTACTCTAGTAATGACATCAAATTTACGAAACATATGTTTGACAAAAAAAATTTATATTCATAAATAAAAATTACAAATAACATTTGATACAAACATTTTTAAAAAGATGATTTGTTGTCGTTTCTTTCTTTTCTCATAAATAATTTTATGCATTATTAAAACTCACCAAGTATCCTCATCAGAGTCAGGAGCGCCCGATCTTACATTTTTGGGTGGGAGAAAATTCTTAATTTGCCAAAAGAAACTCCAAATTGTAAAGAACAATAAAATATATAAACATGTTCTATGTGTGGGCAATTGTGAAAGTTACTAGTGTATTTTTTTCAAAACCTTGAAGTAGGGGAGAGTGTTGTACCTTGGGACACTTTTCCTATTTTTATTTTTAACCTCAATAATTTAAATCAAATTTAAAATCTAAATGTCACATTAAAATACTCCAACATATTTCTATGCTATATATATATATATATATATATATATATATATATATATATATATATATATATTTGAAACTTTGAAAATAAAATATTTAAATTAAGAGTTCCAAGCTCTCCCAAGGTAAAACATCCTATTTTACAATGGGACACATCCTGTTGTACCATGGGAAAGTCTTCGTGATTCAGGAATTAGCCATAAACTTGAACCAATTTTGCACCAAAACACAAAAAATATTTTTTCATGGTAATGAATTAAATCATATTTAATGAATATTGAATTATAAATTAATGAACTATAATCTAACCTTAAATGTGTTTAAAAGACTGCATAAGATTAGAATATTTTTCAGTGTTCCTAAACATGTCTTAATTATAAAGAACCATGCATATGTTGCAAGTTGGAACGTTTCCTAAGGTACAATAGGTTTGAGTGTCCCAAAGTACAACCTATGGGTGGTTTAAGAAAAACCGAAATGGTGGTCCTTCCAGATGCAACACCATTATTTTCTCATAACCAAAATATTTAAAGTACTTCTCTTGTATAACAAAATAAATTTCAGTTGATTAGTTTTACAAACACAAAGACAAAAAATGAAATAAAAATGATGAAAATATTTACTTAGGAGCCATGAAATTTTCTTTCTTTCAAAATATCCTCAATGCTGATTGTTACTATGGCACCATTGAGTGGTGAGGGTAACTATTAGATAGCAAAAGCATGGAAGCTAAACATAGATTCTTAGAAATTAGCAGTGTCCCAATGTACAACACTCTCCCCTACTTTTATATTATGATATTTTTTTGGCTCAGTAACGGACGTATCTCATGAGATTCGTCCACTTTAATAAAGTATTGGGGAAGCTATGGAGTTGTCACAAAAAATGACCTTTGAGAAATATTATTTTTCATACTTTTTTTTTTTTTTGGAGCAATCACGATTGCTTATTGCTTTCATTTGACTGTCTTTG
Organism: Uloborus diversus; assembly: GCF_026930045.1. Lineage (NCBI taxonomy): Eukaryota > Metazoa > Arthropoda > Arachnida > Araneae > Uloboridae > Uloborus > Uloborus diversus. The sequence goes on along the minus strand of NC_072733.1, from coordinate 161,695,193 downwards.
GCGTTGTGGTTCCTTTTTCAGCTTGGACCAGGGCTGCAGCACCACCGTCCACCGGCGGCGGCGTGGCTGGTCCTGAGCACTGTCCCCCGAAATCCACTTTTGCTGGGCGGTGGCGTCCATGTCCCACACACACGAACGCCTACACACACACACACACACACACACGAAGCCTACACACACACACACACGAACACCTACACACACACACGAAGCCTACACACACACACGAACGCCTACACACACACACACGAACGCCTACACACACACACACACACGAACGCCTACACACACACACACACAAACGCCTACACACACACACGAACGCCTACACACACACGAACGCCTACACACACACGAACGCCTACACACACACGAACGCCTACACACACACGAACACCTACACGCACACGCACGTACACAACACTCACTCACACACATGCATACATACACTTACACACCCACGCACCTACACACATGCGTCTACACAAACACACACTCTCGTGATTGCGAAAAACATAATTTAAATTCAAGATGCCAAAAATTCAAATTAATTTTTTTTTTTTTTTCAAATTAAGTAATATGAAGAATAAGTAACTGTTGCATGGCATTTAGAATTCAGACCATTGAAACGTCAGTATAAAATGTTATGAATAGTTTTGCAACTATTTTAATGTTCACCGGAATAATACTAAGCTGAAAGTGAGTTATTTTGTGATTAATACTCTTAATTAGATAAATTGGTGATATTTTGAAATGAGATAACACGAGAAATGAGGGAGTATAATAAGAAATAAATGTTCAACTACATTAATATCCAACTGGCTAATTGTGAGGAAGCATTGTGGAACTTATGTTAAAAACGCAAAATGTGTTAACAATTGCAGAAATTTCGAGAAATACAAGAACTTTGAAAAACTAAAAGGCAATGTTGAAGATCCCGGCTGTAATCTTCGATTGCAAAAGGTTTAATGTATCAGTATCAAATTGTTTTTTTTTTCTTCTTAATCCCTGTAATTCTTACACTAGAAATTTGATGAAATAATCTATAAGAGAGGACTGTTGCATTTTATCCATTCAAAAAAAAAGATATAATAATAATAATCGCAATGATGTAACTTTCGAAAAGTTCAAAAGGAGCTCACGCGGATGAACCACAGCCTATCAGACAGTGGTTAACCACATGAATTTTCTTCCCATGCCGGGAATCGAACCCGGGCCGCCTGGGTGAAAGCCAGGAATCCTAACCACTAGACCACATGGGATTACAATCCGAGAGAATAACAAGTGTTATAACGGACAATCGTTACAACTCCAGGTGATCTTTTTATCTGTTTTCTTTTATTGTGGTTTTTCGAAACCACTTATTATTGTGCTTTTTCTTGTGCGATTGTAAGGTGATGACAAATTTATTCTTGTTGATGCGGAAAGTTTTAACCTTTTTGTGCAAAAACAACATAATAATCTTTTGTTAAAGTACACTAACGTAACATAAAATACAACAACGTAAAATTCGTCAAATTTGCAGCGAGTTGCACACTCGTGTTTAGGGGATTCGAAGTTATACAGTAAAACCCCTGTTGTGCGGATAATTTTTAATACCCCCAATTCCAATGCGAATAACATTATTAAACCCCTGTCCTGCGGACACCTCTCTATTGCGAACAAAAAAATTTGTCCCGTTAGTGTCCGCATTAGAGGGATTTTACTATACCATGAACGCCTCAAGTCTCACTATTCTGTATTGTAAAAGGGCAGGGGTGCCCACAGAGGGAAATTATGGCGCAAGTTGCGCCATCAAAATTGGAGGGGGGGGGAATATTTATTTATTTTTTATTTATTTATAAACTAATATATTGATTATTAGTAATTTAATTCATTTATTTTATTTCTTTGTATTCTGTTTACATTTAATTTAATTTATTTATTTAGTTTGTGTGTGCGCCATTGCCGTAGCACAGAACTTTTCTAGTAAAATAATAAGAACGATAACAATAAAATTAAAAATAAATAAGCAAATAAATAAAAAATATTTTAAATAAATAAATAAAGCATATTAAAAAAATTAATAAAATAAAAAAGAGAGCTAGAAATAAAAATAATCAAGGGAAGGAAGGTTGAAAAAATATTTTTTTTTTGGGGGGGGGGGGGGTTCCACCATTGAACTTGGAATGACAAGCATTTTAATGCACGATCGTTAAATCGCACTCCAAATGATTTTTTATACGGCGGTTTTTCGAAACCAGTCTGCTTTTCTTGTGCGATTGTAAAGTAATGACAAATTTTAGTTTTGCATATTCTTGTTGTTGTGAAAAGTTTTCACCTTTTTGTGCAAAAATAACATAATAATCTTTTGTTAAAGTACACAAACGTAACATAAAATATAGCAACGTAAAATTTGTCACATTTGCAGCGAGTTGCACACTTGTGCTTCGGGGATTCGAAGGAAATAACACTCAGGGCAGCGGTGGGAATTGAACCCACGGCCTCCGGTTTACAAAGCAAAGATGCTATGACCGAGTTACGGAGGAACATTTTTTTTTTTTTTCACTTCAGTATTAAATAATTTTCGAAACATGTTTATAAGTGTATATGGAGTTGACTGAATTTTCTGAACGGCCTGGTCAAGTCCTCCAAAACTCTATCCTAAAAAAGTTCTCTTTTCGCAAGTAATTGAAGACTAGTTTGGGGAAGGAAAAGTCTTTGTGTGGACGTTATCAAAAAAAAAAAAAAAAAACTTATATCACAAATAAATTATCAATAACGTTTGGTTGTTCCTGATGCAAAATAGTTGTCGCATGTGTACGTGGCCTGAGTGCAATAAAGAATGAATATCATTTGTTTACACCTTCAGTTTACTGCCATGCAAACTGGGCCGACGAGAAGCAATGGCAGTCTTGTCGTAAACTAGGAGCCAGTCCCGTGGGGGCCGAGTATTATAGATTTGACAAGTTTAATTGGGGAGGGAGGCCCGGCAACCAAACCGACAAATGTACCTACCACCTCGGCTCTCGGCGGCCCTGCATGCAAATGCCAGGGCTGCCCACAGGGGGGAGGGGTCCCGGATGCAGAGCGCGGGAATGAAATTATTTTGAGGTGAGGTACCCCATTGCTCTTGCGGGGATGGACATCTGTGCAATAACAAAAAAAAAGCGCAATTTAGCCTCTTATACAGCACTATCTTCGATTGTCGCAATTCAAGGGATCCCCCTACAGATAGGTCGGGCTTATTCGTGTCCCCGCAATTTCTAAACCGTTCCTACGCACCCACCCTCACACACACAAACAGAGAGGATGGTCCAATCCGAAAACTTCTTCTTTGGAGTTGCCACTGATGATTATCATTTAAACTTAAATCCTCATTCAGTGCTTTGTTTGTTAAAAAAGAGAGAGAAAAAATTCTGCCTTGCATCTAATGGAGTAATGGAAGTCGCAGTCTATATCATTAGTGGGCTGAAACTTAGCCTCAATTCCATGACTCTAATTTTTTTTTTTTTTTGGAAATACAAAATTAAAAAACGAAAGATTAACAAGAGGTCCTTGCGCTAATTTACCTCATATTTTCCTATTATTGAGTGAAACATAAAACTTTTCTAGACATTTTTAATTAAATGTATAAATTTGACTATTACAAGACGAGAAAAAATACTAAAAGTCTAATAAATATGTATTTAAACCAGGACAATCATTTCGAAATTTTTCCAGGGAAGAGGGAGGCAAGGTTTGTTATTTAATACACATTATAACGGGGAAAACAAAATACACAAAAAAATGTAAATACACTATGTTTCTAAAATCCGATTCAGTATGCCCCTTCCCCCCATAACGCAAATGACAGGTCTGATTTAAACTAAAATAGAACTCCAAAATGAGAACTTCTAAAAATGCAATGGGGTTGTTTCCTTCAGTCAAAAGTATAGGGGGAGTGTGGGGCAAAGTGAAATAGTGACATACTTACTCTGCTTTTAGCGCCACCTACCTAGTAATATTTAAACTATGTAGTAGCACATGTAGACTATTTCAGCCTAGAAAAAAAATAACCCTGAAACTCATTGAATATGACAACACAAGCAACTTTCAAAAAATGATAATCATATTGTCATATTTTGTTGTAAGTCAAAAATTATTTTTGGTATTATTAAATGATAAAGTTCTTGTAATTAACATTTGAAATAATAATTGAGACCTTCTAATATTCGGTGCAACATTTATTTATTTAATATTAAGTCTATTTGTATCTTAAATATTTTGTACTGTTAGGCAAGTACATATGGGGCAAAGGGGGAGGGGGCAAAGTGAAATAGTTAATTTCGTTTAGTTATTCAATCCTTTATCAAATCACTTATGTAATTTTTATTAATTGCTTTATTAACGTACGTAATTCACTTATATTTATTTATTCATTCACTTATTATCTTATTCATTCACTTATTATCTTATTCATTCACTCTTTTACTCACTCATTTATTTGTCCTCATACATTAATTTATTTATTTAACTATTCTTTTTTTTTCTGCAGCTTTTCATTTATTCATTCAACGTTTTATTTACCGATTCATTTTGTCAAAAACATTTTTGATAATCGAATAGAAAACATTTCATTACAAAAATATTTCATTTTTCACTTTGTCCCATGAAAAAATAAAGTGAAAATTTTCCACTTTTTTTAAAAGCAAAAATTCACTGCAAAAAAAAAAAAAAAAAAAACTATTTCAATGCAAGTTTTATTATAAAATACAATGTTCTTTCTTTGTGTACTGTAATTTTCAAAACAAATTCCCAGTTTGTTCATTTTGAAAAAGCTCAACCATCTCAACCATTTCATTTTGCCCCACATTCCCCTGCTACTTTTAGTCACTGAAGTTGATAGAATGAGCAAAAAAAAAAAAAAAAACATGAACCCAGAAAATACTTTATTTTCCTAACAGTTATTTTTTAATTAACTTTTTTTAATGTCCGATTTTTCAAACAAGGCGTGGTGTTTATGACGTCACAAATGATCAACTTAAGCGCGTATTCCAATGGCGTGCTGAATGCTTACGCTTGCTGTCTACGCGCTTCCACGTTATGATAATTCAGAAGCGAATTAAATATTGAGCTCTACGCTTGCTATCAACCGTATCGTTGCCAGTACACGAGAGTAAAGAAGTGAATTAAATAATGCGCTATGTGCTAAAGGCAACAGTGAATGGCAGTTCATTTGTAATGTCATGCGCAGAAGTGTAAAAATGACATTGAGTCTGCGCGCCGATTTAACTATTTTTTTTTAAATAGTAAACTTTGTCAAATTATTTAAAAAATGGTCAAATCCTATGTTTTTAAAAATGCTCTTTCAGAAAAAAATGCTTTCAAAATTTCGGAAACAACCCATTGCATTACGAAGGAACAGAACATCAGTTTACATAGAATTTATGCAATATAAATAATTCAGAGTTTCTAAGAATATTGGGATATTATTTGGAGTAAGATTCTGAAAAACAAGAAGTATAATTATTATTTTAAATAATAAATGTACTTCAAAGTCTTGAAATATGACAATAATAGAAGAACAAATCCCTTTTTGCTTTAGCGTCGTCAAAATAACGGAATTTTTTCAAGACGTTGTAACTAACTCGGGAACCGTCAAAATGGATATTTCGCGTGTCTACTGTCTATACGTTCTTAGGCACTTATCCACGTGTGTTTGAGCCGAAAAAAAACTCAACATTCATTCGGGGGTGAGCAAAATGGAAATTAAGGTCGATTTTTGAGTGAAAATTTTTTCGCGAATACAATACTTCCTTTTTTGTAAAAGGAAGTAAAAAGATTATTCATCGCAGGAAAAATCTCAAAGAAATGGAAGTTTTAGTACCCTGTTAGGATACCTCTGGCGGGAAAATAATGGGTAACACAGGCGAGTATTGAGGTATAATAATCTCGTCTGATGTTCAACGTCACTCTTTCTACCTTTCACGTAAAGGCGCCACCGATTCGAGCAAACTCATAGACCATTCTAAAATTATCCTGGAATCCTTCAGAAATCTGCTCGGTTAAAGCCAGTCATGTCTCTGGAACCTTCAGAGAAAACTTAAATAGGTTTTGAAAAATAGCTGGCCACCTTCGTATTTTCCAAGAACGCTCCAAACGCATTATTGCAATCATTGCCGAAGTTAAAACAGAACCTCACTTTCCTGCAATTCTTGCAGAGCTATGGAATCTAGAAACTTATTCGCTCTCATTGGGAGCTTAGTCAATCTGAACGGGAATTAATTTAACTGTACCAGAAATAAATAATAAATGCGCTCAGTTAATCTTTAAACTAATAGCTAAAAATATTTTTCACAACAATGAAAAGTCTGCATTCGTACAACTTTTAGCAATTCAAGGAAATTTTGGAGAAAGATACTTGATTTTGACAGGAAATTGATGAAAACCTGCGAAAACTGGAAACGTTCTACGGAAATAATCAGTAACATTTCGGAATTTTTTTTAAAGTGCAGATATACATGATTTGTGAAAAAACAAGGGATCGAGCAGGACAGAGAAGGTAAAAATGTCGAAGAAGAAGGCCCTGACACCCATGCTTTGTGCGACTGAGCACTGTCTTGTTAAAAATGTCTTATGGGTGCACCACCATGAGTGCCAACACATGTGTTTGAATTACTACACAAAAGTACCGTTCGACTGTCATGGTGTTGAGGATCAACATTAGGAGTGACCATGGTTCGAACACGATAGCACCCCATAACATCAGCACAGCTGTGGAGGCGGTATGCAGCTGAAAAGCAAATGCATTATTAGGGCATTCACAGCGGGGTCTCCATTAGCGTACACGACTACCATTATTACCCAAATTGAATCTGGATTCATTTCTAACGATGCTCTGGATTCATCGCTAAAGACAATGTGGATTAATTCGGTTGCAGTACAATCCCATCGAACGCAACACTACTCCAAATTGAGGCAACAGTGTGAAAGTAGTTATCCTATCTTTGTTTTCAGAGGCACACCGCACCTGCGGCTGGTGTGATACTATCGGGTACCATGGCATATGAGACATGGACACACCTTATAATTAATCCAAAGCACCATGACAGCCTAACTTTTGCATCTGTGCCATGCTTCAGTCACATGCGTTGACACTCATGGCAGGGCTCTCAGGAGTCATTTTTTAATAGGACCATGCTCAGTCACACACAGTAAAGGTGTCAGAGAAGTGGGATCCCTTAGAATGGTAAGTTGAATAGCCTGACACCTTGATTGAATTTTTGGCGCGTTTATTTAAAATAACAGTGGTACGAGGTTACGTAGGGCATCGTACGGGACTGTTATGCCACAATGCTCACCTGTATCGCCTCGTACATTCACGCTAGATGTGACTCAATAGGGTACTGAAAATTCCATTCTTTCAAGATTTTTCCAGTATAAAATGATTATTTTGCTTTCATTTTTAATCATTTTCTTTTTCAATATCCTTATATATTATTTCTGCAGCCTGTTTTTTGTTCCTACGCGAGATCTTCCTCAATTCTTGATCGATTTCTTTGATTTACACCTTATTTTAAAGCTTTTCGTGCAGGCTACTGACGAAAAATAGACCCACGATCTAAAAATTGATTTTTTTTTTCTGTCAAAAAAACCTGTTTTAAAGAACCAGAATGAGGTTTTCGGTTAAATTTATAACTTTAACTTGCACTGTGACCGACAGAGCTGAATAGCTCGATCGGCGGAGCGTTCGACTGATAGCCAGGAGAATGAGTGTTTGGGTCCATGTCCGGACACTCTGCATCAAAAAAATTAGAGAAATATCGCGCATTACACGAACACTTAATAAAAATGATTAACAAATATGAGGGAATAGATGAGATGAAACGCTCCTTGCTGTAATGAAAACTTGATGCAACATGGAGCTAAATTGATTCTTATTTGTAAGGCCTTTTTTTTTCTTTTTTAAGCGTTGGCTCTGGTAAGAAAATTAAAGCATAATGTAAGCGAAAATATAAATATCAGGTTTCAGACTACAATGGAATTTTTTTTTTTTTTTGTTCAGAAAAAATAAATAAATCGTATATTGAAATATAGATTCTTCAAATGAGTTTTTGACTCTTTGTACAAATAAAAAAATTACTACCTCAATTAGAAGGGTAAAATATATTTTTTTTTCTTCTTTTTGAAAAAAAAAAAAAAAAAACGAATAGCTTATCACATTTTTACTACATTCGAAAAGCTACGCTTAAAAAAGAACTTAATTCAAATTATTTTATATTTTAACCGTGCTGCTAAATGATGACCACGTGCTGTCATCTAAGCCATAACGATTCAAGCAGCCTGCGATAACAAATTGTAAAAATTTTCAAAAATAAAAACACTTATTTTCAATACCTTATCTTATATATTGTTTCTGTGGATTATTTTTCTGTCAGTATGCGAGATCTTTCTTATCGCTTCAAGAAATTCCCCCCTCATTTTAAAACTTATCAGGCCGGCTAATGACAAAAATAGACTTACGGTCTAAAAATCAAGTTTAAGGAAACGCCCCTTGCTGTTGCAAAATCTTGATGCAGCCTGTAGTTCTTATGCATTTTTTTTTAAGCAAAGTTCTAATACAATTTTCCAATTTTTTGCATCGCTTTCGGCAAGAAAAAAAAATAAAATTAACTTGTGTGTGTGTGTGTTTTTTTTTTTTTTTTTTTTTTTTTTTTTTTAAATAAAGCTTACAAGCACTGGACTTAGTTGTTCGGCTAAATTGATAAGTTTTTTTCGGTAGAGCGCTCGGCTATAAACGATCTGAACTTCGGGCAAGCTCGGCTGTCCGACATAATAGCAAATTTACATTAAAAAATATTACGCATTACATGTACTCATAACATACAACAGATAACACACGTAATAAAATAAATGCAATGGGAATGCTACTTGGTTTTTCGACTCCTTTATGCAGGCTACAGTTATCATTCAGATAAGTTGACTGTCAATCGAAGGGTGTTCTTCCTTTTTTTTTTTTTTTTAAGCTTTGACTCTGTCCAGACCACTAAGCATAATGCAAGCATAAAAAGTATTAGATTTACCTCAAGGGAATCCTTTTTGTGCAGAGAAACATTTTCATTGTACGCTGAAATGTAGATTTTTCTAATAGCAGTGTTCGACCTTTTGTACAAATGAAAAAATAGTACGCCAAATAGTACAGTAAAATTAGGTCAAAAAATGGCCAAACCCAAACATCCAAAAAAAAAAAAAGGTGAAACCTGTTGCAAATTACTTCTTACCCTTCCAGCAAGAAGGGGTAAAAAGTCCCAGAACTTTGCGCGTCGGGTGTCGGGTTTTAGGGGGGAAGGGGGGACGAAATAATCTTTTATTTAAATAAAAATAATTTCTATTACTTAAAAATATTCTCAAACCTCGCAGAAACCACTCTATTATAGTAAAATAAAAAACTCTCACAGAAAAAAATTCTAATTAACAGGGGTGCACAGGCGGGGGGGGGGGGAATGGGGGGAGAGTCATGGAGCAGCTTTGCGTTATTAGAATTTTTAAGGCAGTTTTTTCAAGGGGTATTTCTTGATTTTTTGAGGGCTTTTATTCTGGATGGATGCTCCGTTACACTTAAGGGGTGCGCCATCGTTTTTTTTTGGGGGGGGGGGACCTTGAATTTACATTCTAAAATCAACTATTGCAGTGAAGTTCACGAAAAAATTTCCCTGATTTAAACTTTTCAGAAGTACAAAATGCCACAGAATGATATGGTAATGTCAGAATGATAATTCTAAAAGATCTAAGCGAGCTCAGTAACCAAATTATTTGTGACTGGAGTTATTTAACTGTTTAGAGCGCTGGAAAACAAAATTCCTGTGCAGCATAAAAAAGTCCAAATTGACCAAAGTTTCCCTACTTCTTCTTGATTAACTAACTTCAACTATTCTACAATCTTTTGCCATCACCGTAAGGGGGGACTAACCGAAATTGCCAATAGTGAGACGGGCAATGCTGCAATTCTGCACCCTCTTAATCGGTGGGGGATCTCATTTGCAAACACCGAGCTACCTCTCTTTTACGCAGCTGGTTATGTGAATTATGTTAAATATGCAGACATATACTTTCAACACTATCTCAAACTTTTGAGCACAATATGCGATAAAAAAAATTGATAACATCAAACATCAGCTAAAACATCAGCTATCCAACGATCTAACGCAGTGACAAATTCAGGTGGTCTATAACCTGTAGTGATTCAACGATAGAACAAGTCTTGATGAGAGCAATGAGCAATACAACAATAGAATGCTATATATTTACACCTTTTTGTCTCCCCAGTTTGGAAATCACAATCCGTTTCTAAAGCCCCCAGAAGTTTCTTCCTCTTAAGTTAGTAGTGGTATTGCTCGCTGATGATAAGGTGAGTTGCGATGAGACCTTTAACGTTCGGATAGTAACATCAAAGGACATTGAAGAAAAACAATTTTATGGCATTTCTTTGTAAAGGAGGTAAACAGTTATGTCATTAGCTTCTGTTACGAGAGTAGTTACTATCTGTAAAGATGTGTAAGCCCAAACCATCTTTTACACCGAATGGTATGAACAGTAAAGATGGAATAACAAATTGTTAAAAGCTTCTGGTTACGAGTTATGCGCTGATCCCCCATCAGTATTCGATGAATCTGGTTTCAGAAGGAAAGAAATCTTGTATCGTTAAAGTGCTATTATCTGAAGTAAAAGTTTCAACCACTATCACAGAACGAACAGCTGGTGTCATATATGAGGCAGTGAGAAGCAAATGGATGTAAGTGGACATTTTCAAGTTTTGAATAAAACGCGTTTAAAGATAAGATCCTAGGTAGACTTTCATTGATTTTCTTTTCTAAATCATGCTGTATAGAAGCAGCTACCAGGTCTACTAGTACCATCTCTTGCCTCAAGATAGAGGAGACGTTCACCAACCGTTTGTACTGGTTATCTCCAAATTTTTAATTTTGCCACTTGCATCCCTTTGCTTCTCACTGCCTCATATGTAATAGATGGAAGATACCTGCTTGATCATATTTTTGGTAATGATCTGTAAGCTTCAAGGAAATCTGCCAGCAATGCAGTGTATAGGTAATTTGTAAGTATGGGAAAGCTAGTGTCATTTTTGATGGGTGCAAAGAAAGCACCACAGAAATATAATCTGCGTCCTATTACAACAGCCAACCCTTCTGCTCTAGAAGACTTTCTGCGTCTCAAATCTTGTGCTTGCTCTGAGGAGTTCATTGGATATAGTGAATGTTTGAAAAGTCTGAAAGTGGACTGAAGTGCTCAATTATATGAACAAACTGTGTTAGACATAGCTGCAACAATAACGATTTTGCTGAGGATCTAGATTCCAAAAAACATCTTGATAACGGAGACTTTTTGTTACAAGCTTAGGAGAAATCATTTGAAAGCAAAAAACAGTTCAACGTAATTTTTCTGGCCATTTAATCATATGTGCACCATTAGAGGGGGTGGGGGGAAGGATAATATTTTAGTATATAATTTCGCTTTGGGAGGTGAGCTACTGTTCTTATGGGGTGGACAGTCCTGTTTTAATGCATTTTTGATTTGCATGAAATAATACTTCTACTTAAAATAAAAGGGGAGGGGGGGTGAGGATTTATTTTATTTGGCGGAGGGGGGGATGCTGTAGCTTTGAGAGGAGATGCACCATCAATCTTGGAAGATGGACACACTCGATTTCTAACTTTAACTTAGCATAAAATAATGTTTCCATATGAAATGTATGGAGGGGGTTCGAGGGTACTGCTTCGTTTTACGGGGATAGGGGTGCTCTGTAGCATTGGTGAGTTATGTCATCCCTCTTAGGGGTCAAACAGCTTTAATTTCATGCTTTTAAATTTAACAAAACATAATATTCTCACTTTAAATTTACTCTAAAAATTTTGGAAAAAAACCCAAAACAGCAATTTTTAGATGCCACCCATTCCAAAACCCGACGCACAATGGGGTGGGACTTTTTACCTGTTCTTATTGGGAGGGTAATAAACAATTTGCACCAGGTTTAGCTTTTTTTTTTTTTTTGGATGTTTGGGTCCGACCCCTATTTTTACTGTACTAAAATTGAAACAACGAGTTTCAACCCAGTAAACCTTTAATTATTTATTCGAATACGATATAAAACATTAAAATTATTATAAGAAATCTATTTCTATTCCTCTTGCTATCGGCTGAAAAAAAAAATACATTTTATCTACGTTAGAAAAATAACACTTAAAAAACGGACTCAGTTCAACTGGTTTTGGTTTTGAATTTTAAGTGTTCGATGAAAAGAAAAACATGTGCGGGCATTTAAGCCGTAACAGTTAAAGTAGCCTGCTATGGGAAATTGTTCAACATTCAAAAATAAAAACACTTATTTTCAATCGAATTTATTACTTCTCTAGAATATTTGTTTCAATCGCTACGTGAGATCTTCCTCATTCTTTAATCAAATTCTATGTTTTACAAAAAATTTTAAATCGTATCATTCTGGCTAATGACAAAACATAGACGCATGATCTTATTTTTTTTTTTTTTTTTTTGGCAAAAAGCTTTTTTGCTGTATTTTATCACACATTCCTTCAATGAATAGCATTCGAAAAGGAATTCGCAATTGCTAGGTTTGTTGGAGTGTCGTGCTATTAATCAGAATGGCGCCAGTTCGAATCCGTGCCAATTATCTCTTTAATGTTTCTTTTTTTCCCATCAGATGCTCACATGGGCAGAACTGTATTTGCCACAACCTGTTTTTTCACATGCACAATTATTGCTTTTTCACGAGTCGCTCAGTCACACTTTTAATGATATTTATGTTTGCATTGAAAACACGTACAACCAAAAGATGAGCGATGATCAAATTATCACAACGTTGTATTTAACGAGGTTTTGTTACTGATGTCTTCAAATTACATACCTTCTCTTGTGCGCTTACTTTTTTCCGTTTACTTTTTCGGTTCTTCTTCATAATGTTCTTTCTTTGAAATTTTTAAAGTGTGAAATGCCTTGTGAAACGATTCGAAGCAAAGTGCGGAGTTCCGCACGGGTCGACTAGTTGTCCTTAATATCGTTTCATTCTGACAACTCCTTATGGGTGCGGCATTTTTATTTTTATTTTATTATTATTTTTTTTTTTTTTTTTTTTTTTTTGTTACAGAATGTATTTCATAAACTTTTTTTCTCCTTTCCATGCTGTTTAAAAACATAAAAATAACCTTTAGGTAGTTTTAAAACATACCGGAGAAAGAACTTGAAGACTTTTTTCCCCCTTAAAGAAAGAAAAAAAAAGAAAAACTGGAAATATCAATCGCCTTTCAGCGATAATACTTTAACGCCAAGTTTGCATTTCCTTTAGCTCTAGATTTGTGTTTCCCGTTTCAAAATACTTACGACAGAAGGGATAAACAATTTAAATTTATTGCACTTTCGCTTAAGGAGAATTTGTTCTCCGCACTAAATACCCTACAACCTAACATTCCAGCTCAAAATAAACCAGGACTGATCGCGTATTAAAGTAGTTTAAGCACACATCGGACAATGTAGTGCACAAAATTAATGAAGCGGCAAAGTTAAATATCGTAATAACATAAGTAAATGATTTTTTAAAAAAAAAAAAAGTGAGAGCGGGAGAGAAGAGCTAGAAAAACTATAAATAGTTCTGACAGATCCCAGAGATAAAAGCTGTCATGAAGGAAGAAGCCAAAAACATCTGCTTTTGCCTAGTGAACTGTAGAGGGGGTGTTGAAATAAACGGTTTGCGAAATGGAAGCATCCGCCACGCGTGCTATGAAAAGAAATGAAATGGCCATTGTTTGACATTCAAGGACGAAGCTTCCGGGCCCTTTATTGATGGACATTAGTCGCCTTCCGCCACCCACATGCTTGAAGGTGACATCCATCAAAGTACCGTCCATGGTTTTTAAAAAAAAATCATGCATTTAGTTAAAAGCGAGGAAGCATTTCATTAAGGTTAACAACTTTGTTTTTTCCACAGATGCACGCAATTTTCCTTTCAAGTGGTCTAAACTGCCTGGGCTTTAAAACGCAACTAAAAAACATCAAACATCACCTCCACGATCGGAGTCCACTAGAAGCTTAAGAGGGATCTGAAAGGCACTTGAAAGTCGGATGAAAGTTTAGAGCGATTGCCGCACGGCTTAAGTAACTTGACGAAATAATGGAATCATGCATCAAAATAGACGTCAAATGGCCTCACAGCTTAAGCAACATGACGAAATGAAAGAATCATGCATCAAAATAGACGTCATGGACGAGCACAATAGACTGAATTAAGTAAAAACACAGTTTGCGAATTTAATGTTCCTTAAATCACAGATGGTTGATTAATTTACAAAAGAAAAATTTTAGTGCCCTTCCGACTAGTAATTTCAGAAGAATTTTCCTGACAGAATAAAATGATTGCCCTTAAGAGTAAAACAGACCAAAGATAATTTGCTAAATCCATTAAAAACCAGTAGATCGGCAGCGAAAATTTTTCAGCGAATGTATTCAGTTCAAAAAGGTCATAAAACAATATACAATACAACCTCATTTATGCGAACTAACTGGTACCGAAAGCAATCCGGAAGATTGAAAATCCGGATTATCCGGGTAGTATGGGAATAAAATCAAAGCAAATCCTTAAATAAGCACACCCACAGTTCAGTACGATAAAACCATGTTTTGTAACAAAAATACATAGAATTGTTTACAAGACGTTAAAAAGAAAAGTAACAATTTTTCACAATTTCTTTATAAAGAATTAGTCCATTGTGTTCTGGTTCAAACGTGTGTTGTTTCAATAAAGCACGATCATCCAAACGCTTTTATTATTTTAGTTCAGCCGCAGCGAATTGGGATAATTAATTGTACAATCGATGCGAGAGCTGTAACTTTAATCAAAATAAAAAGCGACGTTCAACATACTTATAGTTACTTCTTGCTTAATTTAAAATTATGTATGGGAACATAAAATGTTTTAAAAGGACACAAATTTGGTCTGGATAATTCGGAGATCCGGATAAATGAAGTTCTACTGTAGTTACCAAAAGGAAAACCAGTTATAAAGTCAAAAAAAGAAAAAAAATCTTGTCAAATTGATCTGATTTATGTTGCCCATTACAGCGAAAAAATGTGAAGAAATATGATACAGTGCTGAGGTTTTTTTTTCCCCATATTTAGTTGTATTTAGTTATTTATGTATTTATTTGTTTTTTCAACTAAAATAAAATGCAAGTGCAACAAAAGTCAGCCCATGAAGGAAATTCCACAATTATTGCTGCTTCAAATTTGTTTCGTGGTATTTTTCCATTTGAGAAAGCACCTAAACTACTTTAGAAGATGAACTGAACAATAAGGGGTAAATTGCCTGTCTCACGTACTAAAAAGCGGGCTCATAGTAATGACGAAGATCTGCCTTCGCTTTTCAACTTTGAAATTTTGCCTTAACACGTTAAGAGCCGTACTAGAAAGAGAAGTCGAAGGTCAAATCATTAAGAATCAATTAACAAACAAGATAAGGTCAGTTGAGCATATTATCAAAAGTGTAGGTAAATTAAGTGATCAATAAAAACGTACAGTTAAAATTCAGTAACTTTGAATATCAATAAGTGGATATTACAATTTTTTGGACAAGGAGAGACCAGCCGGAATACTTTAATACTTAAAATTTTCTGCATTTATTCAATAAGTATAAAATGTATTTCATGAATATTGTGAACTCTTTTATTTAGAGGGGTTATAAAACATTATAATGTAACCTTCTTCCTAAGGTAAAATAAAAAATTATCTTCAGATGCTATTTAAAGCAGTTTTACAAGACCACTTATAACAATAAAGTAAACAGCTCAGGGGTTCCCAAACTTTTCCAATTCATGACCATGAAAAATCAGAATTTCCTCACGGCACCCTAGTCTATTGTCTTTATATACATAACGTATTACCCAGGCATGCCGCAAAATTCGGGGGTCACCAGATTTTCAATAACACTAGCCTGGTCCTTTCCGGCATGCCGGAAAAATCAAGGTTGGGGGGGGGGGAATTTATGCTATGAAAAATGTATGTTCAGCTTAAAAATGAATACAAGTTCTATGCATATCTCATTAGTATTAATAAACAGTTTAATTTGTAAAAATATTTACTGATAATGTCATTTGTTATTTTAACAAGAAAAATATTGTTTAATAACGAATAATTTTATAAAAATTAAACTAAAATTAAGTAGGCAAACATTTTAGCAGTAAGTTACCGCCCCTAAACCAGTGCTAAAGAATTTACCATAGCTATTCAATAAATAAAAATTAAACTTAACCCTCTCTAAAAGGAACCTAAAATAATTTATTCAATTTTTTTTTAACAAATCGTGATAACGATTATTGCTTTTGAATTGATTACTTTATTGGCACATAAATTAAATCCATTAATAATGATCTACTATAAATAACAAGCACATATTATATGCAATACACATTTTTTTTTTTTTTTTTAAGAAGATTACTTTCGGGATTTATTTGTTTTTTCCTTACAGTGGTTTGCTTTCCGATTAGAACTATGAATGGGGAAATTTACTTTTGACTTGTTGCAAAATAAACCTCGAATTATCCAGCATGCCGGTACTTTGGGAACTATTATAAGGGAATAATTATACAAAATAATTTCACAGAACAAAAAACAGAATTTTTCCTTTTTTTTTCTTTGTAAAATATGTTTGATATGCTCTAATTTCTTGGCCGTTTATTAATAATAAAAAAGTAGTTAATAAACTAAAATTCAAGATCGTTTTCTTGTTTATACTTCTCCTTAAAGTAAATGCATCAATTTTGGCAATAAACTATTTTGTACGTGAAAACAGAGCGAAAAATAAATATAGCAACTCGTGGTGTTTAGTAATAAAAAGTCTCAGTTGGCAATTAAGAAACGCCGGTGTATTTTGTGTATGCTCATTAATGTAAATAGTAAATGTATCAAAATACATAAGTTGATGTCGATGCTTTGTAAACTTACAATTCTAACTACATTGGCAAAACGTTGGATTTAATTATTTTTTACGAACTATGGACATCGACGAAATTGAATATGAGACTAATGATGAGGTTAAACTTGAAACACTAAGACCTAAAAGTCTTTCTGACGCAAGGCATTGAAAAGCTCATAAAGAAGTGGGATAAGTCCGACGATGTAACAATCGATTACGCAGAGAACTGAACTTGCTTATCAAGTAAATATTTTAATTTTCTTTCGAAAATGATTTTCAAAACCTAACGATTACTTTTCCCCGTAGCGTTTTCTAGAAACCTTTACTAAGAAAGAGAACCTAAACTAGCTAAATAAAATCATAAATTTGGAAACAAAATCCTTACATCCCAACCGATGATTAGCGAATCCCTTCGTGAAAATATTGTATTGGCGTTTTTTTTTTTTTTTTTAATGGAAAGTATATTTACTGCAATGCTAATATAGTAAGTATGGATCGATGTATATCGGTATATCGCCCTGCCCTAATGCTTAGTAAGAATCAGTTGGTCGTTTGTTGAAATAATTTTGCATTCATTTTCTCGTAACTATTATTTGAGTTTGTACAAATGCATGTGCTTAGATGTTTTGCAAGTAGATTTTAGCTTCTAGTTTTGAACTATTGTATAAAATTAAAAACAATGTTCCCCCAAGTTTTATTGTCTTCTGACATGAAACTAACGTACTAAGATACAAGGATTTCGTCAACTTCTTTCGAATTTTTTAAGGGGTCCGCTAGATGAAAAACTTTGGGAGCCACTGTTTGATACGTTTACAATGACTGTATTTATTAAAAACTAGCAGTGCCCGCACGGCGATGCCCGTGCTAAGAATTTAACGAAAGTCCGTTGAATAAAAAATCCACGCCCCCCCCCCCCCTTCTGATGTGATCATTTTTCTACAACTAAAATGCGCACACACCTTTTCAAAAAACCTATTAAAGTATCTTTGGAATTTAAAATTATTCGCCAAAACACATAAAAAGATTAACAGCAGTTTTGAAACTCAAAATAATCCTTCAACTGTATAGTTCATCGCTTAACGCGCCAAGCAACTACGCTACCGTAACCCTGCCCTTTATCGAGTGAAGCGGTTTTTTTTCTGATATTTAAAATGTTTCGCCAAATAAACCATACTATAATAAAAAGGTTATAAAGAACAATCACAATTGAATAATACGAAAAATCAAATTATTTGCTTAGATAAGTAACTCTTCAACTGTAAGAACAAAAACAAACTTTAAAGAAATAAAGAACACAAAACCCAATAGAAAAATCGTACAAAATCAAATTGTGTACTTGAATATCGAGGGAAAAAAACGCATTCAAAAATCAGTTCGCTGACCACAACAGTCCCACAATAGCGTAGCGTCTGAACCGCACGGCAAGGTTCCAAGCAGGTATCGACACTGTCGGCCATCGTCCTCTCTATGAGTTAACTTACCCCGCCATCTATTAGGAATTCATAGAACTAAACATTTGGTTAAACATTAAATTGCAATTAAAAATATTTCGGTCAATCTGATTTAAATAGCTTTCCTCAATGCATGGAATGTTTAACACCAAAAGAATTTTTCAGTTCGAACCAGCAGTTCCTGAGATTAGCGCTTTCAAACACACAAACAAACTATTCAGCTTTATATTATTAGTATAGATTATAACCGTCGGGTGAGATCAACTTGCGGCTCTAATTTGCCCTTTTCTGCTTTCCGTATTCAAAAGATTCCAACCACCTGGAAATTTCTTAATATCAAGAAAAAGCAATAATTTTCATTTACAAACAATTAAAAAAAACAAAAAAATTAAAAAAAAACAATAATTGAAAAAACTTAATAAAGAGTGCATAAGAAAACATGAGTACACTGCAACCGAGAAGGCAGTGAAAGAGAAACAGCCATAGTGAACACCAAAAAAAGTCATTTTACTGCTTAACTTTTAATACATGCTAGCAGAAGTCCTGTAAATACTATCCTTAAGAAGTATATATAGAGAGAAATGCTTTAGTTCATTTAACGATTTTAAATTACGACTTTCCATTTACAAATATATAAAACATTTGCTCAACAACTTTAAAACTTTTTTAAAAACACGTTTCAATAAAGTCGCTAAGAGAAACTCCAGTTGAAACAGCGTAATGCAATTGAAAAAAAAGAAAAATATTTGATGCATTTTACTCCACAAAACAAAACTAAAGAAATTACAGCTTTGTTTTGAAAATAACGTTAAAGAAAGGACATCCCAAGCAAAATACAATCGCGTCAAGCATTTACAACACAGCTCGGTAAAAAAAAAAAAACTTTTCATACTGAAGCAAATGAGTGCCAAAATAATAACAGAAGCTGTCAAAGAGTCTGAGAGATTCTTTCCAACCTTGAATGATCGCCAGTTGACTCTTTACCTGTGACCATAACACCTTCGTCGAGAGGAAGAAAAAATAATTGGCTGGCAGATGACGCAAATGTGTTTACTAATATGCTAGCGCTCTTCGCCTACAGAAAAAAACTTTCACGACAATCGGTAGTTTAAATTAGTTCAAAAAACCCGTTGCCAAGTTTTCAAACTGCATTAGGAGAGAAAAATGTAGGGAATTTCGCTCATTCATTTTAAGCATATGACAGAAATTCAGGTTTAATGGTTTAATGTACACAACTTCAATATGCACGGGGAAGGGGGAAAAAAAACTTATTTTAAACAAACAAAAATTGCATACAGACTCTCATTTTTAATCACTTAGATACATACTAAAAAATCTTAATGCGTTTCGGAACGTATCTTTTCCCGTGGCTTAGGTTAGCTCTTGTATTTCAAATGATTTTTATGTCTGTTTCGATGTGATTATGAAGCTCATTTTTGAAAAGAACGAAAAAAATACCACAGTAATGGCTTCTCCAATATTCGGATCGTTGGAGAACACTAACGAAGATGAAATTTCACGTGGAAAACCATTCATTAAGGTGCAATTAAGACTAAATTGTATTACACAACGAGTAGAAGAATCAGTTTACCTGGCATGTGTATAATCGCAAATCATTTCTAGAAACATGCGACTTTTATTGTTAGAAATGATGAGAAACAAACACAGGCAAGTCGTAAGTTTTGATTTTCAACTCGATTTCTCAGTAATGATAGTAAAAGCGCAAAATTAAGACAAGAATCTGAAAATAGACTAGTACGGCCATATAACAAATTCAAATATATAGGGTTGGCACAAAAGAAGGGTAAATTTAAAAAATTTAAAGTCTCGAAACTATTATGCATATTAAACTAATTACTGCGCAATATTAAAGAAAAACATACAATGTTCTTTTTTATTTTTTTCGGCTACAAGTATTCCAATGAATAAGTCATTTGTAACACGACAAACATCAAATATCTATGTAAATTCACTTCGTTCCAAACGTTTAGTAGTATCACAATGGATCGTAATTCTGCACAAACGCGTCTGTCAATGGTTCATAATGCAGCACAAATGCGTTATTGTATAGTGTCTTCGACATCGGTGGCTCATAAAATGTCTTTGACTTAACCGCCTAATAAGAAATCATATTGCAAGTGAAACGAACTGGATTATAGATCAGATGGGGCTAACACATGGAGCACTTGCAACTGAAAAAAAAAAACGAAAAAATAACACTATTACTTTGATTTACAGGGTGCAAACCTGGGGGGGGGGTCATGGTACAGACTGCACCATTGACATTTTTAGGAAGGGTTGTTTAGAGGGGTAATTTTCCCTTTTTCGGAGGGGGGTTCTTGATTTGGGGAGGGAGGACTTCGCGATATTTAGGGGGTTCGCCCTTGCTCTTAGGGAGGGTGGGCACCCCTGTGATTTCGTGTATTTTTTCTTTTTTTCCAATTCGTGCACAATTTCAACTAATGTTATACTCTTTTCGATTGGACCGAAAAACTTGGCGGGCAGCATGTAGCCCATGTAACGCTAGTTGAACATTTCTGGTTTATGGTATATAAACTGTGTCCATCTTTTTTCTTTTCACCATAGTGGCTTAAAATTTCACACTTGCATATATTTCAATTTTGGTTGTTGATTCGTTAACTGTCTGTCACGAATCAAATGTTAAGCATGCTAATTGCTTTTTTCTCATATAATACAAAAAAAAAATATGAGAGAATTACTTCTACACTCCTTTTGAATAAAATATACTGTTTTCATCAAGATTCATCAGTTATTTTGTACGTAATTAGCATTAATATAAAGGTATGTCGAAACAATGGTAATTAGTGTTAGTCTGCTACTGAGGCCTTTCGTTGTTTATAATTGGTGATACAGTAACATCCCGTTACAACGAACACCAATACAACGAAATATTTGTTTCAATGAAATAAATTTTCAGTCTCGGTTTAATTTCCATTACGTTGCTTGAATTCCGTTACAGTGAAATTCGCGTTACAACGAACAAATTTTGATCCCTTGGAGTTTGTTGTAACGGGAACTCATTGCATTAAATATTTTGCAGAATTTTGCAGAAAATAACTAGCAATACTTATTCTTGCTATCTTATGCAATATAGATGAATATTTAAAATCTTTATTTAAACCAGCAAGGCCATCTTTAGTCTGTTACGATGGAATTGGTCCCAAGTAATAGTTTTGAAAATGTAATTTTTTAAACACCACTCAATAATTTTTATTAACCCTGCATAATATGATTGAAGGCTATTTGAGCCGAGGGTCTTAAACGCACATGGGGAAATCTTAATTAATGAGTCTTCTGCAAGTAAAACTAATAACCGTCAGGGGTGCCCACAGAGGGGGGGGGGGGATTATGGCGCAAGTTGCGCCATTTATTTTTTTTGGGGGGGGGTAATTTTTTTTATTTATTTAAATTTATATATTGATTTAATTTTAATTTAAATTATATTTATTTTACTTTATTTTATTCTATTTATACTTCATTTCATTTATTAATTTAGTTTGTGTGTCTGTGTACGTCATTGGCATAGCACAGAAATGTTCTAATATAACAATAATAATAATAATAATAGTAATAATAATAAATGAATAAATAAATAAAAAATATTTTTAAAAAATACATTAATTTAAAAAAAAGGAGAGCTAAAAAATAAAAAAGGAAAAGAGGATTGAGAAAAAATGGGAGGGGGTGAGAATTTGCGCCATTGAACTTGGGAGGGGGGATGGGCACCCCTGGTAACCGTATTCACATTCAATCCACACCTCGCACACAGAAGTTCATCGTCTGCGGACATAGGAATGAAGCTGCACCAACTTTTTGGTAGTCATCTGCGTCTCCTATTTCAGGAAAGGCTTGCAGCCAAGAAAGACAAAGAGCAGCTAGCAACCATGACTCATTTACCTCTCTCAGCTCTCAAAAAACAAGTAACTAAAAAGAAAACATCAAGAATATTTCTTCAGTCCATTTGCATCGTTATTTAATCCATGTACGACATTCTAGAAACGGTGAGGTTTTTTCTTTCCTAGTTTTCTGCACTTTCTACAGCAATCGAACAGTGGTGGAAAGATTATTTTTGCTATGGAAAAAAAAGAGATTATTATCGAGTAACAGGATTAATCTAAGTGCCATGCACAAACTGCACATGTCTTTTCTTCTCAAGCAAAAGATAAAGAGTTCTGATAGGAAATAAACATGTATTTTTTCAGTTTTCCATTTTCAATTTACTTAAAATTGTAGACGAAAAATCTTTCATTGTATTCATATATTAGTGTTTACAGAAAAAGTCAAATAACAGGTTTTATTTAACTTCTTCTTCTCCAACCAATACCTACATTTTTTTTCTTCGTTTCCTTATTTTCTCATTCTTTTTTATAAAAACCTTCAATTCTTTTAAAGGTCAAAACGTTAACACAAACGTTCTGAGGGATGAGGGCATCTTTTATGCACTTGATCAACGCTTAAATAGCATAAGAGCTGAGTGTGTTTCTGCACTTATTTTCTTCTTCGGTGAATTTTCACTGTTTCAGACTGTAGCATAATACTTATTTGTAGATACTGCAGCATTTATTCATTTTGTATTTTTGATAGCAATGGTGAGCAAAAAAGTTGTGTTACTCTTCGCATCTGATTTTATTATTTACATATATTTCATATAGATGAGAGTTTATACCGCTACTTTAAATAGCTTCAGGGGAATAATGGCATTTCTACCGGCACCAAAAGCAAATTAGTTCTCTTTCCATTAACGGACAAATTAGAAGTGAAACACAAAGAGTTAACTGCTTTTACACCAAGTTTTGCTCAACCTAAATAAATGCATTGTATCTAAAAATCTACCTCATACAATACAATACTACATACTATACAATACCTCATACTACATACAATGCCTCATACAATACAAAATCTACCACATAAAATAATGCATTGTATCTAAAAATCTACCTCTAACTGTTTTCAATGGAACTGAACGTTTTTGGACTCACTCCAGAGAAAACTTGCTGTACAATAAAAACCACAGAAGCAACGCTTTCCAAAATAAGTTAAAACTTTTAAGCACACTAGTACAGGGGTTCTCAACCTTTCTCTTTCTATTCCCAAGCACCCTTCTTTTTTGTGTATCATTAACTATACGTACCCAAATAAAAACACTTTAATGAATATAACACATTTTAATAAAAGTTTTTACTGTTAAAATCTGTTCACAGGTTTAATTGCATACAGGAAGTGACATGAAAAACAAGATTTTTTTAAATAGATGGTTCTTAAAATATTTTATTAATCAAACATAAATTATATTAGTCTGAGGAATAAATTAGTAAGAACACTAGGCTTTTTTTCCCCATGGAAATTTCACCAATGTTTGGAACCAGTTCGGTCATCTTCAACATAAGCTTTGTTTTTGTACTTGCTCCTCAGGCAAATCAAAATCTGAAAACCTTTTTTTCGCGGAAGTAGTAAGTTGTACTATAAAGAAGGTATTTCACTGGAATGCTTGCTAGTTATTTTGTTCTTTTCCAATACCAATCCAGAAGTTAATTAAGAAGGCATTGCAAAATTTTTGCTATAATGTAAGATCACACGGTATTACTCAAACTTAAAGCACAATTAAATATTAGCATTTATGAATATAATTTTGCATACTTTCTAATAATTAACCGCGAACCCCTTACAGACAGGCTTATCCCAAAAGATACACGTATCACTGGTTGAGAACCACTACCCTGATGGAGAAAGAAACAACGTCGCATTAATGAGATTACGTCAATATGCTCAAAATTCTTACAATTTTAATGACATGTTGACAGTTAACTATTCCAAAATTGAAATAATAGCAGACAATTTATCAATTTATTTGTCAATCAAGTTTCTTTAGACATTTTGTCATGGGAAATCAAAATTATAATTTGAAATGTTAATTTAAAATTGTAGGTCAGTTTTATAGAACTGTACAATATATAGTCTGAAACAACCAAGGCCGTGTTTAAGGAAAGGGTTTTAGGGGTCTAACCCCTCCCATCAAGGAAAATATACTTCAAAGCAAAATGAAGAAAAATGTACCAGCATTTAACTTAAACTAATACTGTAAGTTTGTGCACAGTGTTCTTTTTAAAACATTATCTTTGAACTTTTATGGCAGTTTACGATTGTCTTGTGTTTACCGACTGAAATAATGTTTTGGAAAAAAGAACAGTGGTGGAAGATCCCCTTGACAATACAAAGTTTGACAATACAAAGCATCAACTGCCTTAATGTTGCTCCTTTTGGGGAGGTGAAAAGAGCAAAATGATGTCGCCATTAAAATGCACGGTTTTGGCAATGTAATTTGCATCTTAACCTCTTTTCTGTTTAGTTTGTAAGCATGATTTCATAGTATAAAACTGATACACATATCATGTTGTAAAGGAAATTTGTGAACAATTTTTAATACCTTTTGCAATATACCACATAGTAAAGTGAATAGATAAAAAGTTTTGATTCGAAGGAAGCTGTAAAATAAATGAATATTGTGGGCTGTGGCCACAGTGTTCATTTAAGTGGATAAAATAATTCATTTCCTAAATGAATTATTTTACACACTAGTGTGTTTTCCTGACAAAAGCACACAAGGATGAAAAAGCATTAAAACCTTTCTCTTAACTAAGTTCTGGGCACGGGAACGCTAACAACATAATTCACGTTAGTTCCATGAAGGGGTTCTGGGGGAAACACGCTAGTTTTATACAATATCCTCACGTTAGCTCAAAAATGGAGTATTTCTGCAACAAAGACGTTAGTCTCGTCTAATATTCTCCAGTTAACTCAAAAATTAAGTATTTTTACAGAGAAGAAGTTGTATGAGTGGCATGTTTAAAAGCTTGTTCTAGGCGATCTTGTTGGCTTTTCAAAACAATTTGTACATCAGTATTGCATGCAAATTGTTTTTCCAAAAAATTTTTACTTCAAGAATTTCGCTAGCTATGAGTTTATCCTTGCTACACGAAGTCTTGGAAAATATACGAAGTAGATAAGCAGTTTTCGGTTAAAATAACAGGAAAATAAATCCTGAGTGGGAAAATAATTCGACAATACTTCTGTAAAAGCACTTGTTTTCACGAGGCTTCAATTTTCGCGAGACCGTCGTAATCGCGAAAATTTAAGCCTCGCGAAATACATATTTTTTAATTATATTTACTTATTTTTATTTATTTTTATTTTTACTTATTTATTTGTTCGTGTAAAACTCGCGAAAATTTCAGCTCGCAAAATCGCCAATATTTTCATTTTCACGAAAATTACAGCTTGCGAAAATAAGTGCTTTTAAAAAAGCTAACAACCTCGAAGTGCAAACGTATTTTATCAAAAAAGTATCACCTCAAATTTAAATTATAAATAAACTACTTAACATGATAGACTGAATTTCTGTTTATCAAAACCCATTCATGAGTTTTTTACGACATTTCTATCTGATAAGAGTATATTGACATCACTAAAATAGAGAATATTTCCACGTAACTCGATAACATGTTTTGCATGCATAAATTACTACACAACATGGCCTCTAACAAAAATATAAATAATGGAAGTTGGAAATGCAAGATATATTTTCAAGATAGAGAACTTCGTTTTTTTTTCTCTCAAAGAGACAAGTTTTGAATTCGCATTCATTTCCCTTGGAAAAAATTAAAATGATATCAATTAGAGAACCAGCGCGGTATAAAAGGAAAGAGAACGTTGTTTAAGCTATTTAAAATTAAAACTGGCTCGTTAACTTTCATTCAACGTAAATTATGATTATTATATTCTTTTCCAAGGTTAAATAAATAAGTGGTTCTTTGAAACAGACATAATCACACTTAATACTAAAATGATATCATTTTATTCCAAACTCAAGGAAATACTAATTATATTTAATTTACAAAAGAGAGGAGAAATTAAATACTCCATAAAATTTACTTTTTTGAAAAAAGGATAATGTATAATTACACGTGCACTATGAATTTTATCAATTCTCTCAGAAAACTTTTTTTTTCCGATTCCGAGGCTTTATTTAACAAACAAAGAATGAAAGCACGCTTAACTAAATTTCTAAAAACTTAAGTTAATTAAGAATTATGTCAATGGAGAATTTGTTGTAGTTTCACTTAGCAGTTGCCATTCTGTGAATTGTAAAATGAGAAAGGAATTTAATGGAGCGTTAATTTACTTTATAAATTACACAATAGAGTTTTTACTAGTTAAACCTACTGTTATCAAAAACTTAATTGTTTTATTTGAAATGATTTTTAAATTAATTATTTATTTTTTCAAGTTTTAATCACACAGATACAACGGTGTGTACCAAGGTTGAGAAACATTTTTACACTAAAATGGCGTCACATCAATTTTTGGCACAAGGCCGCACGAACCTATTTTTCAATAGACATTCTAAAAAACTACTGTAAATATTACCTTATATCAAATAAATTTAGTAATAGCACTAATGTTCTATAACAAAAATGTCCACAATTTTACTACTTAAACATATTTATGTAAATTGTAAATGAATGATAAGGCGGATAAAAAAGACTCCGGAAGGACGCATGCGGCCTAAAAGCCACACGTTACCCATCCTTGAGTATTCACTTACAGCTCATAAAAGCTAAGTTTGAGTGAGAAAACTACAAATGTTGCACTATAGCACTAGTGTAGAAAATGGGGGAAAAGCCATTCTGAATTTTTAAAACATCGCATTTGAATGTTTTACCTTTTTTTTCTCTTCTTTTTAATTCAAAACGTCAAACATTCTAAAGGTTAAAAAATGAAAAAAATACACATGTTTTCTTCCTGCGATCTCCCTTGTCATCCTTAGAAAGTCTTTTTTTTTAATGAAATTGATCACTAATTGTGACATTTATTGCTCTCGCATATTTCATTCCAAATGAATTTCACTCCTCCAAAAAATATCAAAGAGTATTTTCACACTTTGGAAATAAAAAAAATAATAAAAACTCTAATAATAGCTCTGGACATGAGTCATAAACTATCAATACGAAATGTTTCACTTTCCAATTACCAAGACACAACGAACATATTCTAGAAAAATGATAAATAGGGGTAAATTCACACAGCACACTAAAAAATCTTGGAATGATAAGATTTTATTTTCCTTCATTCAGTCCATCATTTTCATGTTTCAGAGTCATACCGAAATTGAAAAGATTTATATTTTTTTTCTTGACATTAGACAGTCAATTCATTGCGTATCTTAAAAGGCACAGTTAATATCTAGTCTTGATAAAGGGAATCTGTAAACAAAAAATACTTCGATTCACTGATATACGGATATTATGTTACGTATTTGAATTACAAGTTCAATGCATATTGATGATCAAAAGTGAAATAATTTTTAATCATAATGTAATTACAATTATAAAATAATTCAAAATTATTATACGAATTATAATAAAATAACAATTATTCTTGAAAATTCAAGAGGTAAAAACGAGTATCAAAAATGTTACAGGAGGATAAAACTATTAACATCACGCTTCTTAACTTTAAAATGAGTAACGTTAGACCAAGATTTTACTTTAAAAGTAAAGAACACATTTGGGTCAAGGTTGAAAATAAAATAAAAAAAGAGAGAGAGAGAGAAGACAGTTTATTTTTACTTTCAAATATTTAAAACGCAACTTTCTATCCTCGGCAGAAGTTGAGCATATGTCATTGTGATAACAAGAATAAAGGACAGAACAAGGGCATTAATGTTGAACAGTGATCAGAAAATGAAAAAATGTAAAAGCAATCATGTACGGCAGACGATTGAAAAAAGGAAAGAAAGAAATACGATTGAAATAATACAAATGAAATGTAATTCGTTTTCT
The DNA here is from genome assembly GCF_026930045.1 of Uloborus diversus. NCBI lineage: Eukaryota > Metazoa > Arthropoda > Arachnida > Araneae > Uloboridae > Uloborus > Uloborus diversus. Next base: position 161,666,925 of record NC_072733.1, on the reverse strand, counting down.
GATTGAAAATGGTACAGTTGATATTTTAAATTGATTTTCCAACAATCAAAGCCTTATTGAGGAAAAAATACCAAAAAAAAAAAATTCTCCCGAAAAACGTTTTTTTTTTTGGGGGGGGGGAGGACTGAGGGGAAGCAATCAGAAGTATTCATGTTGAAATGCAAGGGAAATAATTAGAATTATTCATGTTGAAGTAAAAACTTTAACGTTTCCCTAAACTATTCAAGTATACTTTGTACCGGAAAAAAAAAAAAATCCACAAGAAAGAAGTATCAAATAAGTAGGTTAAAAATGTACTAATATATATACCCCCCCCCCAATATAACATTGGTAAAGGAGGGGTGTCCAAAAACCCCTACCAGTAAGGGCGGACCCCTAAATATTGTACCAGCAAACCAAAATCCCCCCCAAGTCATATATACCCCTCAAAATACACCCCTCTAAAAATTTCAATGGCGCAGCCTGCGCCATGACCTCCCCCCCCCCTTAGGTGAGCACCCTTGGGTAAAACGATCTGCTTTCTAAGCTTTAATTGTCGAAAAATCATCACAGTAGAGGCTCCGGCGTGAAACGGCGAAAGTATCATCTTCTTTTTGAAAGTAGTCCCGGCGGAGAACACAGAAGGTTTAATGCAGAAATATTCAAAAATAACACTAATAAAAAGGAAAAACTGTCTTATAAGATAGACTCGCCACATAAAGCAATGAATCGTCTGACTCTAACTATGTACAAAAGGCAAAGCCAGAGCAAAGTGAAGTCAATAAACAGTCTTGATATTTCAAAAAAAGTTTTAAAAAAAACATACTGGCTGTTTTATCCCGAATAATAATAATAATAAAAACCTGTGTGTCGGACATGCAATACTTTGAATAACTCACAAGCTATAACTCAAAACGTTAGAGAAAAAACAAGACAATAAAATGAACAAATCAAGCTTCTCCAAACCTGGTTCCCACACTTTCTCCAAACTCTCACCATAGAACACAAAAAATTATAAAACATTTTGCGAGAAAAATATAGGAAGAGAAAATTTGTCGACGGCTTCTACTCTCATCTATTCACTCGTACGCATCGGGATTGAGCATGCATTTAATTGCTTATGGGTCATTCTTCAAAAAGTAAGTTTTCTGTCACACGGCTTTTACAATAAAAACTTTAAGGAACAATTCATCTCGCAATGCTTTTTAATTTCCTCAATAATATATCTATTTAAACCTGGCAACAATTTTTTAATAATAATTTTTATTTTAGTTTATTTTTGGTTCACAACGTGTGAATTCCCACCTCCGTGGCATGGCACACACCTCGTGTGACTGTTTATGTTGCTTAATAACTTGTTTAATTAAAAGTATATACTTATTTATTTATTATTCCTTTCACAAGTGACTCAAATACTAATTGTTTAAGTATATTTAATTTTTTAATATTGTGTTTTAGTTCGTTTTAGTAGGACAAGAAGTCTTGTCGCACAATAAATTCTCACCTCCGTTACCTAAACACAAAATGCCATTCCTCATTAACACGTAGCAGTAATGACATCACATTTTATTTTCCATGATAGAAAGGAGCCCTCTTGTTTATTTTCAGCCATAGTTGAAGTTGTGAGATTTTTGTCGAAAAACAAAGAGATAGATTTTGCTGTAAAAACTTAGTGTGGTTATTCTGACTTCTCACCTCCGTGAACTCAGATTTCAGGGATGTAAATTAATGTAAAAAAAAAAGAAGTTAACATGTTTTCATATGTTTAACATGTGCAGATTGTAGCAACGAAGAAAAACAAATTCCCCTGAAAAATGTATCTATTAGGCCTATATTAATGGAAAATTCCTCACCTCCGTGACAGACCCTTATCAATGTCATTATTTCTGAGGTGAAAATAAATGATGGAGGGGAAAACAATCTAGCGTGTCTAACTTTTTTGTGTACAGTATCTATTTCTGCAATCTATTTCAATCACAAAAATATTCCAGCTGTCTTCCGTTTTAATCTTGTTTAGACTATTAATTTTGTGCATGTAGATTTTTATTTAAAACTAGCCGCCTGCGGCGACCAGCCGGTCCGCTTTCTTATGCCATTCGCCTTTCTATGCAAGCAGCCACCTACGGCGGCTGTTTGGTTAACTTGTCATTTAAATTTTTACTTCAAGTTACTACAAAGTAGTTTGCAACGAGCTGCGGCACAGTAGTGGTTCTTCTCCTTCGGACCGAAAGAACTAAAAAGCGGTCTTCTGCAGGTGTTGTAGCTCATGGTCGACTTGGAACAGGTCTTCTGGACACAGACTCTTCGAATTGGTATTGATCCCAAAGTCACTGAACAACACTAGGAGACACATTGAGACGTTTAGCAGCATCAGCCTGCGACAATCCCATTTCCATCCAGCCACTGCTCGCCACCTTTACGAATCGGGTAAACGACATCTCTAAGACATTTTCAAAACTTTATTGACCACTAGCCGCCTGCGGCGACCAGCCGGTCCGCTTTCTTACGCCATTCGCCTTTCTATGCAAGCAGCCACTTACGGCGGCTGTTTGGTTAACTTGTCATTTAAATTTTTACTTCAAGTTTGCCGCCTTCGGCGGCTGTTTAAATAAATTTGGCAGCAGTATTAATCAAAATATCTCTATCTTTTGTTGTGCCATTCACATTTTTACGCCACGATTGCCGCCTTCGGCGGCTATCTACCTTTACGATTTATCTCTAAATTTTCTTATCCATCTCTATTTACTTTAACCTCCCCGCCCAATTCCTAATAAAAACAAAGATCACTCAAAAAAAAAAAAAAAAACTTTTTTTATTTAAGTAAAGCAAAAAAAAAAAGTTATCTTAAAAATTCCCCATAGTGTGCAAAAAGTAGCGTTTGACAAAGAAAAAAAAATCTCGCTGTTTTTTATTGAATTAAATGTGCACAACTATGAAATGTAACATAATATAGATGCAGCAAAACGTTCTAGCTTGGGGGGGGGGGATGGAAAAAGAAATAAATACAATCCCTAAATAAAACAAATAAAGGAAAGAAAAAAAGCAAGCTCTTCCGGAAAACACGTGGTCACACGTCATAAAATGTAAAAGTAAGCTGTATAGTAAAAGCAAAAGATAAACATTGTTTGCGATTTAAGATTTATCGTAAATACCGAATCGAAATCCAAGTAGTGACGTCAGAGGCATAAAAGATTGAAGAACGCTTTTTTCGACCGATACGTGGAAAGACATAATGTGTTCAGCATTAAAAAAATGTTTAAAAAAAAAACTATTGCGTATTTTAAAGAACTTTTTTCTTCTGAAGAGGGCGAAATGGTTTTACTATTACCAACTTAAATTTTAGAAATGAGGCTTTGACACTTCTCACAGGATGATATTAAAAAAAAAAAAAAAAAAAACCCAGGAAAAATGCAAATTAAAGGTTTTTTGAAAAATTCATAAAAAATACAAAAATTGCTCTATTTTCAAAATTTTTTCATTCATCATATTTAAAATTAAATTTCCTACACTATAGTACAAAAAAATATTTGTGTGGGGCGATTGATTCGGGGTTTGTGAGGTAAAAAGTACAAAAAAACACATAAAACATTAAATAACTTTTTTCTAATTAAAATATCAAAAATCGAAGCTCGAGGTGCACATCTTCAGCAAAAAACTGCACCTGTATACCAAATTCCACCTTTCTAGGCCTTACCGTTTTCCCGGGATGCGCGCCACACACACACACACACAAACATCTTATTTTATTATATGTATAGAAGAGTTGTTTAAAATATCATTTGTAGAATTATGAGTGATTTCAGCAAAATTTGGATATTTTATTACTGTCTATTTATTACTACGGTATTACTGTCGTTAATATATACTTGGTAAAAATTAAATTTCATTATACCGGGGTAACGTTATAACGCCGGGGCAAAATATGTACCCCAAAACCTCCGTGGAGTAATCTTAGACCATTGAGAGATTGTTTTAATGATCTAAGGATGCAGTGGGGTTCTAGAGTATATTTCCTTCGTGTGTTTTCACGCTTTATGAAAGTTTTATGAAATTTGGGGAGAGACTCGGCGCGGTGGAAACGCAAAACATGCAAAAATGCTTGCTATATTTTTGCAAAAAGGGCTTCGTGATATACGCGCTATTTTTACGAAAATACAAATAATAATGATCCGTAGAAATTAAACTACTTAGCGTAATTAATTTACAGCTTGTTTCTGACATCCCACAATACGGGATATTCAAAAACACAGTTCCTTTCTCTTCCAGTTGGTTTTCTAAATACAGTCCTGCTTGAATATTGGCTCGATAGCGCGTTCCAAAATGCCGTTTATATAACCATTCATCTTCTATAGAAATTCGAAACAGCTTCTAATAACAATATCAATCAACATTCGTTCACAATTCCATCTAAAACACTTAAAGTGTCCAGTAACTGACAGAACTCACATGATACATCCGTTACTGAGCCAAAAAATATTATTTAAGTACTGGCTCTGGAAATCTCCAAAATGTAACTGTATTATATAGAAGTAGAAATATAGAGTAGTATGTTCTTCATGCAATGAAACAAGGCCATATTTAAGGGTTGGGCTTTTTTTTTTCCTTCAGTTCAAACCTCCTCCGGAAATTTTCAAAACTATTCCAAAAAATGCTTTTTTCCCGTGAAAAATTAATATTACTATTTTAGTATTTTATTTACTTATTTATTTTTCAATTTTACTTGAAAAATGAAATTATATTATTGAAGAATTCTACGAACTGAGTGTTTCATCTGCAGTATTTATTTTTATTATAGTTATTGTGAATATCCTTTCTTACGAAACAAGACGGCGTTTTCCTTCACATTTGATGACTGGACGCTAATGACAAAATCATCAAAATTCCTTATATTTGAAAATGCCAAACTTTATATTACTCAAAAGTATTCTGCAATTATACCATATCTAAAACTGCTAAAAATACGAATGTAAGAAGTATTACTCTGAATGCGCGAATATGAGTACATGCCATCTATTCTTCCGAGTTGTTAAAAATGCATCGAATATTTAACAGGGGTGAAGTTATGTGGTGTACCTATCAGATTTCTTTCCTTGATGTAATAGATGTCATTTTTTAACATTTGCTCATTTTTATCTGCCCTTAAAGCAGCACCTCCTCATCAAAATAACCTATTACAACAAAAATCAATATAATATACAAATGAAATAATATTTTATTGATCATTTAGATTTTACGAGAAATATGTTTTGTAAAACCATCCCCGAAACCAAAAGTCGGGTTACGGCCCTGCAGGATATAACATATTAGAAGTTTTTGCAGGGTGTTTTGCTCAACTATTAAAATGTCTATTAAAATAGCCAAATGCATCAATTTGGGCAAAAAATAGAAAACTTTGTAAAACTTAAGATTAAAAGATTTAGCTAGAGTAGATTTTACAACTGTTTATGTTTGATAAAAGAAAGAAATACCTTAATCCAAAGTTTTGAAGGAAAAAAAATGGTGAAATAAAGTGCGGTCAAGATAAAGGAAAAGGGATGCTTTATTGCGGGATATAAGTGCGGAAAATGATAGAGCAATGCAAAGCTGTTTGTTTACAAAGTCAAAAATACCGACAGTTTTAATGACTCGAAATCAAAGTCAGAGGACCGCCATCAGATTGTTGGATTAAACGAAACCATTTTAAGACTTTTCAAAATAAGATATATACACAGAAACAGGCTCAAATTGATGGTGATTAAATCTTTACATAATGTATCTATTTTCAAAAAGAAAACACAGTTGAAGAAATCCCTTCAAATAGCTGAACGATGGTGAAGGGCAAGTGAACCAGTTTCTCGAAACAAAGGTCACATTTTAACAATTCACCGGCGGCATGTCTTCGATTGACACTTCTTGCGTAGCACGCACAAAAAGTACACAACAATAACGGGAAGCAAAACGGGATAAACATCTCACACGCGATGCCTGCATAATTATATCACACACACATACAAACGAAGAAGAGAGAATAAGAAATTGGTAAAATTGTGACAAAGCATATACTAGTACAAATAAAAACAATTAAAAAAAAAAACTCTGCAAACAGCCATATCAGGGTTATGGATGCAGCCCCTTAATCAGTGCAAAAAGAAATGGATACCTACGTCCGACAACGGACAAGAGAACCAAGAGCCGTTTCAGTGTTATGAATGCAAACCCCTTCATCAGAACTAAAAGAAATGGATACCAAAGTCCGACAGCGGACAAGTGAACCAAGTTCACTTGTCCGTTGTCGGACTTTGGTACCCATTTCTTTTTGCACTGATGAAGGGGTTTGCATTCATAGCCCTGAAACGGCTGTTTGCAGAGTTATTTTTAATTCATTTTAATTGTGTTTTTATTTGTTCTAAAATGTACGTTATAACAATTTTACACATTTCATTGTACAAAGTTTTAGCTGCTTTTTTACAATAAGAAATTGTCCAAAAATATGTCCACTCACCTTCTTGAGGTGTTTGTTGAGCCACTTGGTGAATGTTTTCTTCTGGATGGAGTCCCGTTCATCTGTAAATTTGAAAAGAGATTTCCACATGTTTGAAAAAGGTGACGACAAGAGACAAACTGAGAAGCAAAAGCTACAAACACACTACGGGCGACAGAACGCGTTGGTGAACTTGTTACACCGGTGCTCTCTTTTTTCAAAGCATTGCAACAGAACCCAATGAATTCATTAACCAGACCGCTCCCCGCTGGGCTCTTCCTCACTTAAAAAAAAAAAAAATGCTTTGCAAAAATTCGTTCATTTCCTATCGTGGATCTGAATAGTTAGTGACCTTCCACGGGCGCAACAGGTTATTTCACAAATGAGCGAGTGCGTCTGAGGGAATACAATAGCCGGCGAGTGAAAGTGATTACGGAATGATGATTTTTTCAACTTATGATGAGGTGTGGCCCTAAATTTCGGAGTTAATAAGGGAGCAAGCAGATAAGACGCCGCGAGGAGTAAAAACAAGCAAATTTATCTGGCACTCGCTGGGAAAAATCATAGCACACATTATAATCTCAGCTTAGGTTTGATAACCTATATAAATCGGACAGGCGAAAAGGCTAAACATGTCTCAAAATAGCCTCTAGAAAAGGAAATCCTTTGTCTGTCGTTTCCTGTCGGTGGTGAAAATATTGAACATATATGAGTTAATATATTCAGCACGTTAAAATTGTATTACTACTTGAGTACGATAAAAGATTAAGACTGTGTCTGCAGAAATGAGTTTTCGAGATAGTTGAAGAAACGTGTTTTGGATTTCATGCTAACAACAGCGAAATGTTTTAAATTGACATTCTTTTTCGCGCTTTTTTTCATTTCTGCAGATACTGCCGTTTACCAGCCCACGGCAGAGTAATTGCTTCAAATTGCTCTATTTATAACGTTATTGCTAATTGTGTACTTAAAACATGGCAAACAGAACAAATGACTCGGATAGCACTTAGTGAAGTAAGCCAGAATCGTTCAGGGACAAAAATTTGAACAGTCCGCGCTCTGTTCTTTCCAGCCTGAAAATTTCTGTGTACAATATTTCCATTGAAAACATTGAAAAAAGAGATAAATAGTTCATTAACTTCGATCCTACTCAGGAGTGCAAAAGGTTATGTGGAATAAAAAAAAAGCAAACGTTTCTTTTTTGGGGGTGGATTTCTCTACATGCTAATTTCGTAATTTCGGCATACCAGTTTTATTGAGATTTTTTTTTTTTTTTTTTTTTTGTTCATTACGATTATTGCTTTGTGGTAATGTACAAGAAAGGGTGCAGAGAAAAAACTATGGTTGTGCTAAAGGCGTATACATTTAAAAATAAATAAATAAATTCAAACAAGTGTAAAAAAGCATCTTACATTTTCCCCTTTTATCTTTTCGGAAAAAACTGATATTTACCTAAGAGATTCTCAGCGCTACAAACAGAAAAGATATTCTATGAATGCCATTGTGAAAGGCACTATAGCTTTCTAAGGCAAAAATTAAGCGTTTTAAGGTTCTGAAATAGGTTTAAAAAATTAAGCTTTTATCAGGACTGCAGTCACAGTGCAAACCGCAGCTACATGGATGTGAACATAATGGGTCCAGGGATTCCAAACTTAATGTTAAACAGGGTTCATCAGGCCAGGGCCAGTTTTGCACTCATGAATTGAGTTAAAGCCTCTCCGAAGAACATACATACTAAATATTGCTATAAGGGAAAAAAAATAGCTGCGGCAAAAGATTTTCGAGTTTGTTTCAGACTGACATAAGTAAGATAAGTTCTACACGAAGTGAATACTTTTTTTTACAAAACCCATTATAAAAAATAACTTCGATGTTTATCGTTTCCTTTATTTAAGAGAGGAAAAAAAGAACTTCCTTTCGTTAGTATCTCACTGTAATAATTATTTTTTCCAGCAGCACAGAACTGTAATGAAAATAAAATAAAAAAAAGTTTAATGATCTAGATTGGAAAAACTCATTTACAGTAAAGTATAATTTTTATTTATCATACTGAAAACGAAACTACCTGAGTTTTCATCCGTCAAAAAATAGTATTTGCCATGTAGTAAATGTGTCGCAATTAGAATATTTCATTTTATAAATCATAGTAATGAAATCGAATTTTAAATGCATCCTTACATCATAATTTATGATTTATACATATTTCGTAAAAAAATGTAAACTTGAAATACGGGAGCTTTTTTTTTTGATATAAGGAACTTATTCATTCATCCAAAGTGCCGCTACGTATCACTGCCTCCGACTCTATATCAAATTCAAAGTATTTTCATTTATGGATCTTTAAAACAAAATCTTATAAAAATACAGACGAAAATCTAAAAATAAGATTGAGCTATTCTTTCGAGCAAGCCTATTTTTTTGCAGTATTTGTAGGAAATGCGATTAACTTAAACAAGACAAATCCCTTTGCTTTCTACATGCAAATTAGTAGATATTTATCAGTAAATTAAATTATATCCACTTTATATTAATCATCATGACAAAGGAATGAAAGTTCGTATCCGATTGGTAATCAGTTTCACAGCCGAACATGATGATAGAAATAAATGATATAAAATTGCAACACAAAATCGTGACCAACATGAAAGAAGTTAGTGGAGATTAATGGAGACTTTGTTGATAAGTTGCTTTCATGAACTCACTTACATTACTATGAATGACGAATAAATAAGATACTGCAAAACGGCGAAAATGAATATACTAGTGATAGTATCGTCAAGTCGATAAATAAAAGAATGAAAAAAGGTTTAATTGCAAAGATTCAAAGTTACTTTTTTAGAGAAAAAAGCAATTTACAAAAACTAATATACATTAAGTCGCAATTACATATATACATTTTTTATTTTAAAACTACTACAAACTTGTAAACTGGTTTAAAACCACTTTTCTCTAAAAAAAAAAAAAAAAAAAAAAGTGAAATTTACTTTTTTTAAGTTAAGGATGGTAATCTAACCTTTTTTTTTTTTTTTTTTTTTTTGTCCCTAAGAAAATTCCGTGTGAATCTTGATATGATCCGTGTAAATCCCTAGGTTCATTTCATGTCAAAAAAAAAAAAAAAAAATCAACCGAAAAAGAAAAATTTCAACCTGATCAGCTCAGATTTTCATGAAACTTTAAGAAAACTTACTCTTTGAAGTCTCAAATTTACTCTTTTTTTTTTTAAATCCATCGTTTATAATTTATGAGAAAATAATTTTTGAAATTCGTTTAAAAGAACATTTTTTTACAAGCCTACAGTGCTATCAAATGTTATCACTGAAGTTCTATTGAAGCCATGGAAATTGAGAAAGACAGTTAGATGCAATTTGATACGTAACTTGAATAATTGTCACAAAAATTTGCGTTTCAAAAGGTTTTAAGATTGTGTGCTTTAAAAATTAAAAAAAAAAAACATATGAATTTTAATGTATTGAAGATATCCAAAAATTTTCAGATGGGGACCATGATCGGCTCTCAGCAGTTACACGAAATAGTATGGAAATATGTTTGCAATTTTTACTACAGTTTTGCCGTAAAATGTTACAACTCAAGTTTTATGGGAGCTACAGAGCTGTATACTATCTCATTTTAAAGAGATTTGAATACTTTTTAACTTAATACGTAATTTAAATAAAGGAATCAGCACTAAAACAGTTACTACAAAAAATCAGCAAAAATTGCAATGAAGTATCCTACATTATTTGTTCTAACTGTTAATAACTTCATGGCCCCACTTTGAAAATTCTTGGATGTATTATTCATTAAAATACATTAAAAATCATACATTTGATTAATAATTTCCAAAGGTACTATCACAAAAATGTTGTGCAGTAAATTTTTTTTTGTCGAATTCTATTCAAGCTTCATTTTGAATTAAAGTGCATTTAATTGTCTTTAAAATAAGCTGTTATACAATTCTCTAGTTTTCATAGAACTTTAGTTGTATCACTTTAAAGCACTGACGGCAAGGAAGAAAAAGTGCTTCTTGACGACTATAAAAAAGTTAATTACTCATCAATCATGAGTAATTGATTTCTTTAAAAATTATACATAAGTTTAAGATGCCAAAGAGTAAGATTTCTGAAAGTTTTATGAAAATCTGAGAGGGTCAGATTGAGAGCCTAGTTGATTCGACATGGAATGATCTCCTAAAAAAAGAATGCATTCACTGATTTTTTTTTTTTTTTTTTTTTTTTTTTTTTTTTTTTTTTTTTTTTTTTGCAACTACAGCACTGCATCGAAATGAATTTCCAGATTGATTGGGGTTTTTTTTTTTCTAAAACTGGAAATATCAATTTTAGAAGAAAAAGGGATCAATTTTAAAAGTTTTTTTTTTTTTCCTTTCAAAAATTAGTGATTTGTGCGTATTGTGGGTATGACCGTACAGTTACGTGCAAATCATCATTTTTGAAGTACAAAAATGTTTTTAGAAAGTTGATAGTACTTTATATTATGATACACAATGACTCCTTTTCATATCTATCAAAATTAAAAGACAAAGATTAAACTTTCAGAAATGAAGTTGAAATATATACCAATATACCTAATAATGTCAAATCCAAATAAGTGGATTGAGAAAGAAGCCAATGAATCTATATCTGCTTATAAAGCTATTTCACAAAATAAGAATGCCAAAATCTCATTACTTTCTGCAATTTCTATTATGCTACACATATATACAATTGGTCACACGCAAAAAAAAAAAAAATAAAAATAAAAAAATCATTTGAAAGCAAATCTAAATACAATGCTAAATCGAATTCTAGAAGAACGTCTTACGTAATTAAAACTAGATACTAATAAGATATAATAATTTTCTATAGTCTAATTATTTTAAACAAGTCTCATAACGTTGCTAAAAACAATAATATTGACTTAAGCAACAGATATAATGACTGAAAATTGGTTTTCCACACAAGGGCAAAGAATAAGAGTACAAAAATCAAGTAAAGCAAAAATGTAAAGAAAATCAATATTCAAGGACAGAAAAAGAATGTTGGTACATACTATTATTGTCTCCCTTCATTAATAAGCATCAAACCTTTTTCGTAAGGGAGTGTCAAGGACAATGTTTAAAGAAGAAAACTAAACAAAAATTGCCCATCAGTTTTGGCATCAGTCTTCCGGCAATTTCAAAACGCCAAAGGGTCATTTTTGACAGAAGTTAATTGTATGGGGATGCGATAAAATGATTTGGGATTACTACGGGAATATTTCTTGCTTAAATAAAGACTTTTTATTTTTAGCTCTTAATCTTATTTTTCTGATAAGGCAACTCGTGTGACCAAAGTTAGGAGTACTTGAATTGCTAAATTTTTAAAATTGCTTGGGTCGTTCATTCTAAAAGAAAATGCCGGCAAAAGAACTTCAAAATTACATAAGACGACTGGCAATTTTTCACAGATTTAAATCCATTGGCCGGTTGAGTTCTCACATTTTTTTATTAAAAAAAATGCATTAGCATCTTTTTATTTTTTAGGGGTTAAACATTGTTATGATTGTCTTTGAAAATGTATAAGTTGCCTCATTATCTCCCTTTTTCATAACCTCAATCTAAGAAACTTCAACTTAGTCACTGCTTTCTTTTTACTTCCTTTTACAAACGAGCTGATGTGTGCGTCACATGACTTCCTTTTACTCCAATTTAATGTCATTTTCACATTTTTGGCAATTTTAATGTGATTCAATTGTTTACTCTCTAAATATCACCAACAGTGGCCAAAGTGAAACCAAATTTTAAAAAATGGAAATTAAAAACTCAACATTAATTCGGGGGTGAGCAAAATGGAATTTCAGGCTGAATTTTGAGTGAAATTTTTTTCGCGAATACAATACTTCCTTTTTTGGAAAAGGAAGTAAAAAATGAAGTATTGTATTCGCGAAAAAATTTTCACTCAAAAATCGGCCTTAATTCCCATTTTGCTCACCCTCGAATGAATGTTGAGTTTATTCTTCAACCCGACCACACGTGGATATATGCCTAGGAACGTACAGACACCCGAAATATCCATTTTGATGATCTCCGAGTTAATTACAACGCTTTTTCTCGTGACGTCTGTATATACGTATGTATGTGCGTATGTATGTCGCATAACTCAAGAACGGAATGTCCTAGAAAGTTGAAATTTGGTACTTAGACTCCTAGAGAGGTCTAGTTGTGCACCTCCCTTTTTGGTTGCATTCGGATGCTCCAAAGGGGGTGTTTTGTCCCTTTTTGGGGGGAAATCATTGTTAATTTCGATGTAAACTCAAGTGGTGTAATAATTTAGAGGACACTTGGCGATATATCGCCAGTCTTTTGGTCGCCAAGTTTTGTCGCCAACTTTTGTCGCCAACTTGGCGACAAATTTGGCGATTTAAAAACAATTTTTGTTTTTTTTTAATCTGGTTTCAATTTGGCCACTGTTGGTGACATTTAGAGAGTAAACTATTGAATCACATTAAAACTGCCAATAATGAGAAAATGACATCAAATTGGAGTAAAAGGAAGTCATGTGATGCACACATCAGTTCGTTTGGAATTAATTTTTCGTCACTCGTCTCCCTCTTTCAGAAACTGCATATCGGAAATAATTTCTTTTTTGTAATTACACACCAATGTACCTCCTCTTTTAAGAATTAAAACACGCATTTTTATATTTTTTGAAACAAAAACCCGTCATAGTTTCTACAATAAATAGCTTCGTCTATTTTCATCTTTCATCGTAAAAAAAAAAAAAAAAAAAAACTCCGATAAACCCTTTCATTGAAACAACAAACTTTTCAGAAATCATGCCACATATTTACGTTTCTCCGTGGAGCTCTTTTTACAAAGAACTTCCAAAAGATGCATGCATTAAAAACTGGATATAGCGAAAGCAGTGTAAGCTGACCGATTGCAGTGCAATACTGTAATTAAGACAAAAGAAATTGATTTTTGTGCCTGACAAAAGCGGTCAACTTACAGGGTTTGTCAATTTAGCAGGTTTTACTGTTCTGGTAAATGAGTTGATTACGAAAGAACGAAAATCTTTCGACTGTTTTGGAGTTATAAATAACATAGCGGTTGTATTGCAAATTGTTGCCATTTCTATTGCTAGTTGAATTTTCCTATAAGCTTTTAAAGGGGAACCATCGTTAACCTTCAAATCCAGCATAAGCAAACGAATCACAAAACTTAAGACAGCGCCGACTTTTAGTACTGGGGTCATTCCACAGTATTCGGCTGTGAAATGTCCAGTGCGCAACGCTAAATATTAAAATATTTATTTTTTTTCACAGCAAAAATACAAATGAGAGTTTGAAATAATAGAAAAGTTTCGTTATCTGTATTTTAACAGTGAAAAAAATATTAATATTTCGAGATTTAGCTTTACTAACGGGACATTTCACGGTCAAATACTGTGGAATGACCCTATTATTCAAGGTTCTGAATCAAATATCGCAAGGTTGTAGTAACAAAATCCGAGCAGCAAGTATATTTCAATATAATTACTTTTCTTGATGCATTCTTGCTAACTTTTGAAACTACCTCTACTTTTAAAAAAGTTTCGATATCAAAACTGCAAAGTAACCACTTCACAACTTCTGACATCTCATATAAAACATTACATTCACGTTATCGAAGTTTGCTTCCCAGAGCCCTTTTGTTTCAATCAATACCGGTGTGACACATTTCATTGTCATTGAGGAAAGAGTTGTTAGATTAAGAAGAAAACAAAATCGGTTCAAACTGTCAATCATAAAATGCGTCACCTTCCAGTTGATATAGCTAAGACTTCTAACTGATACTGATTGATGAAAAACAATTTTCAGTGTAGTATTTTCTAAATGATTTTACTTGGTAGTTACTCAGATTTCATGATTTATTGAAGCATATTTAATAACTTAAATGTTTTTATTACGTTGTTAAAAGTTGCAAAACACCATAATAGCAAGATCGTCCGTAATGCGTATGAAACAAAAAGGCAGTCAGGAACAAACAACAAAAAACACAGTTTGAGAAATTAAGGTAAAACTTAAGACAAAAGTGTAAAAAAAAATAATAATAATAACAATAATAAAAACTTCAGTACTGCATTCCAAATAAGGATCATACAGTTGACGCAAAAGGAACTTGTTTCCTTACACAGAAAAACTTTAAAATATTCCAATAACTGATAAAATGACTAATAAACAGTGAGTTTGAAAATTACTGTTAGGATGACTGCAGCAAGTGTATTTCAGGGGGAGGGAAATCAAAAACCTCAAAAATTTTGAGGGGGTTTTTTTCGGACTATTTCGATCTCTATTTAGGATACATACTATATAATCAAATAGCATCAAAAAAAAAAAAATGAAGACTTGTAACTGTTTCACACTTACAATTTTCATTAAAATAAAAAACCTGATTTTAAAATCCAGATATAATGGGAAACACCTATATTTTTTTCACCCATTCATGTTGAATCAATCAAAATAAATTGACTACAACTACGGGCTACAGCAGTTTGATAGTTCAATTAATCAGGTAAATCATAAAAAAAATTTATACCATCAAATTTCATTGCAATAACTCAGAAAGAGATCGACTTACAATGAATTGCCACCTTGTAGATATACATAAAAGACGATTACTTTATAACGTAAAAAACTCAGTTTAAAAAAAAAAGATTTTTAACATTTTGTCACCCAGCCAGAGATTTATGTCTAAAAATACAATTGAGCTTATCCGATCTGCGCAAATGCAGACATTGCAGTCAGACACATGGGTCACTCACCGATTTGAGGTAACTATGATATCCCAAAAATTTCCTTACTCGGAAAATTTTGTTTGACGCTTCGGCAAAATCATCATCATTCGGCAAAACTTGCGAGTTCTATTCGGCAAAAATTGTCATCATTCGGCGAAATTTGGCTTTCCATTCGGCAAAATCATCATCATTCGGCGAAATTTGGATTTCCATTCGGCAAAATTATCATCATTTGGCAAACTTTGGATTTCCATTCGGGAAAATTGTCATCATTCGGTGAAATTTGAATTTCCATTCGACAAATTGACAATTTCTGAATTCCCAAAAATTAAAGTTTGGGGCACCCCTGGTCAGACAATATATAATTTTCGACACCAAAAAGAGCACCAGTTTTACGTGTATCACGACAAGCAATAGTACCGATAAAACATAACCTATAAATATCGCTGTGTATTAAGTATACAGCTGAATAAAACCATACACAATTATACGAAGATCATTAGCACCCAAATCATGCACATTAAAGTAATAAACAAGAAAAAAAAAGGGAAAGAAAAAGGAGAGCAGTTACGTCCTGAGGTACATAATTCTGACAGTTTCTTTAGATCAGATAAGCGGAGCGGCGCGGCGTTAAGTTTCCCATAATGCTACAATTCACAGCACAGATTAATTGACAGCTACTAAATCATAATGCAACGTGAAAATACTAACACATGCCTCATAAAATTTGATCAAAAAATATTTATTTGCACCTAATAACACGAGTCTCAGTTACTGGTGTGAATATTAAAAATGCAATTAGTGTCTCAAGGCTTAAGACGAAATCTTTTTGAGTGCTAGTGAGGCAGCATCATTCATCAATACATATGTCTCGAGCAGGAGCGACCCGAACTTAAAATTTTTGGGAGGGCAAAAATTCTTAGTTTACCGAATGGAACTCCAGATTTTGCCGAATGATGAAGTTTGCCGAATTAACTCCAAATTTTTCCGAATGATGACAATTTTGCTGAATCGTCAGACAAAATTAGCCAACGAAGGAATTTTTCGGGAGGTCAACGTGGTCTCCCGTGAGCTCGAGTGCTTTTGTACCTCCGTTAAGGGGACCAAAAATCCAGCGTAAAGAATTTCAAGAACTTAACTCACTCGAGAAAAAGCTGAGGAAGCCAAATTCGTCTCCTAGTTTGAGGAGAAGAGATACAGTAAAGAGCAGGGCCGATCCTAGGGTGTCGACCGCCCACGTGCAAAGACCTTATGTACCGCCTCTCTAAAGAAGTTGTATTACTTTAACTAATACTACTTAACGTTGACGTTATAAACAAATCTACCTATATCAGATTAAAAAGTAAAACAATAATTGTAATAAAAATAAATTTTGAAATGGAGAATTGGCCAGTTAATAGGTTATACGAGTAACAAATTACTTTGACAAAATAATAAGCAAAGAAAAATATTACCTCTGACAGTATGACTGTCATACTGACAACAGTATTTACACTAGCACAAATCTCGTGGGACAAAAAGTATAAAAATCAGTCTTTCTATACAGGTTACAAAATAATTAACCGTAAAATAATTTTTCTAGCTTTCTGTGAAGCAAATGTGTGAATAACTTTGTTTCCAGTGATTTCACATTCAATAGAGATGACAGCTAAATCAGAAAGCTTTCCTTGTTTCAGGTTATTTCTCATGTAATTTTTAATAATTTTTAATTAGTAACTGGAATTTCTTTTACCTAAAGCCAAAGAAACTGGCAAGGTTCAAAAAAAAAAAAAAAAAATCTTATCGCTAGAGAAAAATTTGGAAAACAGAGAATGCGATGATTTTTGACGATAATTTCGCATAAAGGAAAACGGGCAACTTTTATAAGCGCTGTAAAACCGTAGAAGTAAAAATCCCTTGTTTCCTCTATTTTGTTTCTCAAAATTGTAAGGTTATTAAATTGAGAACTTTTAATTTTCCCAGCCTATTGAATTTAAAAATTCCTATGTCGAAGGTAATATTAACCGTAATTAGGTGTTTTCGTAAAGCAACTTTCACAAAAAGCACTTTTGAGACACCTTTGTTATGCATGGAGCCACAATTCACCAGCAGTGATGCTGAAAAGCAAAAAAAAAAAAAAAAAAACTTTTCTATACGGTATTTCTGGCTCGGTCACGAATTTTGCTATCAAATGAAGAATTTTATTAAACAACTAAGCTAGCACCTGTTAGCAGAAGAGAAAAGGCCAAGCTTTTGAGACTCACAGAAAGCTAGTCATCGTTTCGGATGGCTGATTTTCAGAAACTTCTCGAATTGAAAATAGATAAATAAATAAGTTTTTGTTTAAATAAATGATGTTTATATTTCTACCGAAGACTTGGAGTGTGATAAAGATATTTTTTTTAGAACCCAACTGATTCAAATGCGGTAAAAACTCTGCTGCAGTCAATATCCTGACCAATGACTCAAAGAAATCTCTTTTCCCGAACAGCTGATTTTTTTTTTTCTGGTATCTTTTATACATTTTAGTATTTAAACGTGCCACAGATAATCTTTTCCATTGCCAAGACATTGAGAAATTCAATAGATTTCAATACATGATATTGTGAAAACTTAGATAACAGCTTTAAAAAAGCCATCACTGGTAGCCATGAAAACAGAGCCCGATCATCCTGATAATGGACATGGGGCACATTTCTATTTCAGGGGCCCCCTAGGGTCCGACTAAGATTTTTGAAGACACCGGGCGCAAAATTCATTTTGTGCCCCCTCCCCCATTCCCGCTTTTTTTACATGTTGAAGCAATAAAATATTTCGATACTTGCGCTTTTACACAACCATACTAAATTTGGTGGTACCTCATATCACAATATAATATATACATTCAAAAAGTAGAAAAGATATAGTAGTATAAGATAAATATATAAAATGTGGTTAAACTTTGCTCGTTGCAGTAAACCGTAAATACCAAAATTATCTATGATATAACTTTTAATAGTAAATACAGACTAAATTTGGAGTGGTTTTCTGATTTGCAAAGATATCACATTTGCTGATATCACATGCTGATATCACATTTTTAAGGGGAATTTTTCCTTGTCTTGGCATTTGCAAAACTATCAATGATATCATTGCACTCTAGATTCTGAGTGAAATCATTATTTATTTTTAATTAGCATGATAAATTGAGGGGATTTTGGGCCCCCCTGAAATCTAAGAGGAGGGGCCTGTGCCCCACATGCCCCTGCGGTAATCAGGCTCTGCATGAAAAGGCACAAAATTGGGAGGGGACAGAACTGCATACAAGTGTTTCTGGGTTCAAGGCACCCTCTTTCGATGCAAGAAGTTTTGTCATTACATCGATTAGCTTACAAGAGTGCTTAGAGATGTAAAGACATCCGACAAAACCTAATGTAGGTTTTGTCGGATGTTTTGTTGAATATCTTGATATCCATAAGTGCTCATCCTTTTGCTTCGCAAAACGGTACCCTGGTAACCATGTAACAAATGTGTATAAAAATTATGATTTTTTAACTTTATTGGGATTGCTTTTTTTTTAGAACAAATACATTTATTTATTTATTATATATTTGTCAACAATCAGATTTTTATCAAATTGTATTCTAAATTGCAATGTACATGAGTATATAGATAAAGTACTAAGGAAGAAATCGTCAATGTAATCTACACAAACCATTTCATCAATTTCATAAGTTTGTCGTTGTAGATGTTAATATAAAGTAAATATAATTTTAGTAAAATAAAAACTGCTACTGAACAGAGCAACGCTCAGAAGTATGTTTTTTATCGAACAGAGAGAGAAAAAAAATCTTTTCACAGGACCATTCGCTGTATCTTCATTCGGGGTAAGGTTGCTCGAAATGTTGTTCAAGTGGTAGCCATTGAAAACAGATTTAATATACTTTTATTAAAATATATTTATAGTGTATATATTTTAGGAAGATCGTAACTCTTACCCCATGCTAGTTTAAAAAAAGTATTTTAAAGAACGACTACTGGTGAAAGAAATCGCCACTAACGCTGTCAAGTTAGGTTTGCACCAACTATCGATTGGTCTTTTTGTTTCAATGTCATTAATTACGAACGGATCAAATGTATCTCTCATCTATATTATTCTCTACATTAAATTTCACTCCAATCCAATGCTTCCTTCTTGGGGCGCTATTTTCGATGTTCCTCAGTGTATATACATAAATTAAAAAAAAAAAAACACTAAAATTTATCACAGCAAAAATTTGTAAATGCTTAATATTATTATCTCGTGAAAAATAGGTTAAAGTACCTACATACCTTCATTGTCATTTTAAACATCAAAAGTAATTAATAATTTACATAACTTCATCACAAACGAAAAATCTAATGCAGCTAATGATCAACAGGATTAATGCGGTGATATAACCTAAGATTCAACAGGCTCTCTGACATGTTAAACCGTTTTCTTCCTTTCCAAACTTTAATGAATAACATAAATAGTAGTAAAACTTAACACATTTCTTATTATTGATCCAATTAATTGCATAATACAGTAGAATCTGTAAAGTTGATCACCCCAGTAAGTAGACCGCTTTTGTGAGGTACGGAAATAGTCCTATATCATATACATCAACCTGTCAAAATTGACAACTGAAGCACTACCCCGCAAGTGGTCAACTTACACAGGTTTCACTGCATAGGTTTCACTGATTGACCTAGTTATCATAACAATATAATTTTTCCTCTCTTATTTCAGTTCGACTTAACGAAATCCAATAGCAAAAAAGCTTTGCTGTCAAGAGAGCATCCGAGCGTGCATATATTAGGAGTTCTCAAACTGGGCGCCGTAGGAAGAGGCAAGGGGTGCCGCGAAGTGTCCATGATACCGATGTACATGTTCGAGTGTGTGCCAAATAAAGCCACGTGGACAAATAAAGCCATCCTCCTATTTTTAAATGCAGCATAATAAAAATTCGCTATATTGTGTCTTCATCGTCATCATAAAGCCTGACTGGTGATTAAGCCTTTTCAACAAGCAGTTTTTGACTACCAGGCAACAGTGTAGCAAAAGTTATTACAGAAGAGAAGTGTCAAAACTATCTTATTTTACGGTAGGTTTTGTTTCTACATGGTTTACTAGCTTAAAAAAAAACAGTTGTTTATTGTTCTTGAAACCTAATTGATGTAGTAGACGAATTCAAAGAGAAAAATGCTTTTGTGTACCGTCATTGCTTTGATATTCTAGAAAAGTAGATTGTAGCCCAATAAGACCATCTGATGAATATGCAAAAGCTGGTGCCAATTCAGTCATAAATAAGCGTGATATTTGGTAATGAACATTAGGATGGCCTTATTTAGCACGTTTACCTCATACAATAGAGATGGACTAGGGTGCCGTGAGAAAATTCTTTTTCGTCAAAGGGTGCCGTGAGTCGAAAAAATTTGAGAAACCCTGCCATATATGATTCCGAGTCAATGGCGCTCTTTTTTACCATCGTGTAGCTTCTAGCTCCATGCTCATCCCTTTTAGAAGTTCTAAAACTTTATACCAGTACTGAAGCACCCGTCATACTGCCGCAGTGAATCCATGAGTAAGGCAGTCAAGTTTATTTAAAAGCAAAATAAATTCTTAAAAATCCTTAATATAATTTATGATTATTGACGACATATGACATTTGTTACAGGAATGCAACCAGCTTCTCTTATAACATCATGAAAATGAAAGAAACAACATTTTCATAAAACTAAATTTTAACGATGAAATAAATACCTCGCCCCTTAATCACCAATGATTGATGAGTAAAAGCATCCGGAAGACTTATTTTACAAGGAGGACCTTGAACAATTTAAGAGTTGAGTTACTTCACTCTCCAGATTCCAACGTAAGATTAAAACGTCAACATCGAAAATTGTCCCACCCTTTTTCGGTACAAGAGGATGGGGACAAAACTTACAGAATTCGAAATGTACTGGGTCTTATTTGTGGCAAAAAAAAAAAAAAAAAAAAAAAAACGAATTTTAAAGAGTCCTCTCTTTTTTACTTTTACTTTTTTTTTCCTGCTTCTAATTTTGGGAGCAATCGCATGGATATCCAAATCTGAGGATAAGATATCCGCACACGCTTTAGATTTTCATGCCAATCGAAAGGTTTGGTTTTTTCTTACGTAAGATGACTTTCGTTCGAACTTTTTCCGTCGATTAGAACATCTGAAATATATTATTTTAACAATAAGGAAAACAAGATTCAGTGTTGTTATTTATATTGCTGGCGCCCATTTGGCTCAATTCTTTTGTTTCTTTGCGTTATCGAAGGTATAGAAGAGGTTTTTATCGATATTTAGATTTTCCTTTGCATTTTTTTTTTTTTTTTTTTTTTTATACATTACTGATGAATTTTCGATCACTGGTTCCGATTTTATATAACGTTTCACATTTTCAGCTTTTTTAGGCTGACATTTCGTTTTCCATCATGATAGCCATAAAATGGTACATTTTCTTAGGAACAATGGGGGAGGGGGGATCTCAAGTTTCCCACCCTCCCCCTATTTTTAAGCTACGTTTTTAAGTAAATTCCTTTCCTTTGGAGCAAAAAAAATCCTACAAGCTTTACATTTTTACACTTATTTACAGTAATGTTTTTCTTTTATCTGAGATTGTGTTAGCAGCTTTTAAGTCAAAAGATCGGTTGTAACTAATGTTTAAAAATCTGAAATCTACAAAGCTCCCGTATGAGAGAACCAGGGTGTAAAAAATTATGATTTTCTTATAGGTTTTTCAAAAATCAAATTTTTTTTTTATTTCTTGAAATAACTTTAAAAACTTCAGTTAAAAAATTATTTTTATTTATGAATTTTACTAAACTTGAAAATAGATAATTTTAAATTTTTCAAACATATTTAAAGTTGTAATCGGAAGAGGCATATTTACAAATGTGCCACCTATTGGCTGAACCAATTCGTCAGGTTCGTTCAATAAAAAAAAAAGTAAATAATTGAAAAGGGGGGGGGGATGGGAAAATGAAAAGAATGCCATATGGCAGAGTAGCAAAACTGAGGGACTATATTGAAAGAAAGAAACTTTGCTGCGCCACTGCTACCCCTAATGATAGTTTTGCCGAAAACATTCAATCTTATAATAACTTGAGATGAATAAAAGAAGTTGATAATAAAAAAAATGTAGGTAAAGGAAGAAAGGGGTGAAAATATAAGCATATTATTTAAAAATTAACAATTTTCCAATGGATTAGTGCAAGAAACCTGTAATATTTCTTGAGCAATAAATTTATCTCAAAAACATCCACTGATACGCCACTGGTGTACCCCATAATAATAAGAAACAACTTTCTAAAAAAATGTTTTTTGTATTTCAAAAATAATTAATTGTACGTGACTGCAGATGCGACCGTAGGTTCACGTACAAATCATTAGTTTTTAAACACAGTGAAACCTCGATATTACGTTCCCCGAATCTACGTTTCTCTCATTTCACGGTTTTTTCCCCCCCCCCCCATCAGGTTCTAGCTTTTCTGCATACTAACAATGTACCGATTGCAAGTTTCTTATTTATGAATTTCCTGCATTTTATGTATTCATTTAGAATACAAAAAGGAAAAATGTTCTAAAATAAGCAATATTTTTCATTTGTGCTTTTTTAAAAATAATTCACGTTGTTGGAAGTTCCATTATGAAAACAAATGCTACTAGACTTCTCGTAAGCCAATGAAGATGAACAAGAAGAACCGGAAGCACAGCTCGTCCCTTTTTTCAATATTGCATTGAAGAGCTTACAAATAGGGGAAGACTTCTTTTTCATAAAGATCTAGGGGAAAAAAAAAAAACTTGCAAAGTATTTCATACGCTGGAAGATACTGCATTTACTTTGAATTCAATGACTAAAATTCAATCGACTGTTTACGGACTATTTTCACAATGAACGCCCGGATTCCCAATTTAATGTGCTAAAATGATTTAAAATAATATGTATAACAATGTTGTTTTCGTAAAATATAGACATTATACCTTTTCAAAGATTTATCTTTACTACCTTTAGTTTCTTCTATATGATTTTTGCTTCCCAAGTATTTCCCGGGAAACCAAAAATCGGGGTTTCGCTGTGTAAGAAAACGTTTTGGAAAGTTGATACTTATATTATCGTACATAATGCCTCCATATATTCGAATATGACAAATTTCAAACCAAAGTTTAAAATTCCGAGAATAAAGTGCCAATATATGCGTAAAAACGACGCAATAGTGAAGATGGATTGAGAAAAAACTAATTTTTAAAAAATGCATTTCTTCTCACAACTAATTGCAAGAAACAAAGAAATTAGTACAAAAAAAGCGCCGGATGAGCAGGAAATAAAAGGATTACGCTGTTCTCCGCTTTTTACTGCTCATGAATTATGCAACAGGTGAAAGTTCGAGCTTCAGAGTAAAAGCCTTGGGAGAGTCTTGAGGTCAAAGACGATGGATGCACTGCAGCTAGAGACCAGCAGCGTCAAGTTCAAACTTCATTAAAAAATAAGTCAAGCTTCCGACTTAAGGAAGAGAGCGAAGTATCCATTTAAAGAGATGAACGGCCTTAATAAGAAGAGAAGTAAAATAACAAATGCAGTTCGCCAATTGGGTGATAACCGGCAACTTCTAGAACACTTGCATTTCGTGTCGTTGGCCCGAACTTTCTGATTCTCGTTTTTAATATTAAACGTCAGATAGTACCGGAAATTCAGTTAATTGGAGCGTCAGATGAAGACTTGTTGCATTTGCTCTACTAAAGAAACAAAAGGTAATTTCGAAAATCGGCGATTTGAAAAAATGGAGGTGGTAATTATTGTTAATTAACCAATCACTTGAGTAGGAAATGCTATTAAAGTAATGGAAATTCGATTGTTTTAGCTAAAGGTAATGACTTGAGTTTCAAAAAAAGGAAAGAAAAGAATGATCATAAATAGAACAGAAATTGCTGTTATCGAAGGGGGGGGGAGACTGTAGTGGCAAAAATAACTTTTCAAGTGTGGGAAAAATAACTTTTCAATTGGTTGGAATTAAAGCTAGTAAAAGTTTCAGAAAACAAGAAGACAATTTTACAAGAATTAAAAGAAGAAAAAAGAACAGAAGTGATAATTAATTGAGCAAAAGCTAGATCAAAAGTTTACGCATTGGCCCCGAAAAACTATCCTTCGAACTAATAGTCATTAAAGCATATTTTAAGTGACGAGAAAAGCATTCTAATAGCATTTAATTGGTTCTAAGCTGGGCCACTTACGTTACAGAAGGCGGCTATTTATTTATTGTTTAAAAAAACTAAGTATATAATGATATAATTTCAATTGCAATATAATTAAGCAAATTATCTCATGGTAGATTATTTGAATTACATAACAAACTATTTTATGTGTACATGAACGTAAATAAGAATACTAGAAAACCTATTTTTCGGAAACATGCCAACACGTGCTTCAGTGAAAGTTGCCATCCCGTGTCTGAGATTTCAATCCTTTTGTTAAATTCAATTTGAATTATTTTTAGCACGTGCAGAATTAACTCGGCTTATTCCACTTATCACTTCAATAATTTATTTTCAAACTTGATCTTAGCCATCAAAGTGTTAGTTATTACTCCTTTCTAGAGAAACAAACATATCCACACAGTTATTACTTTTCATTTGTTCACAAAATATATTTTTATTAAAAAGTTAAGATTTTTTACAAAATAACTTATTTATTTAATGAGTTTTACCTTATTCTAAAGAGGGATTATATTGGTAGTATGGCCCTATGAATACCGAACATGCACATTTTCAAAAGCTCCAAAATTTCATTCTTTATATGACCAGGTAAAGTCAGTCAAGTACGAGTGTCAAACTCAAATTTTGAAGTAATCTGCATTCAAACTATTGAAAAATAATAGACTTTCGCAAAAAAATTTAAGTAAGCAGTGATATTTTTTATCACGATTTAAACACATAATTTTGAAATCATTAACTATGCAAAAAAGTTATAAATTTTTTCCATTAAGAAAATTGTGATCCATTTTTATCACTGCAACTATTGTTATGTATTAATCATTACAAATGAGAGCGAGAAATTTGAATCATAATTTTTCTCTCACCCCTCTTAATTAAAAAAAAAAATGAGATTTTATTTTCCAAAATAATGCATTTTTGGATTAAATAGTAATGGTTGGTCACATTGGCATTCGGAAAACTTTTGGAAATTTTCCTAATCTGGTATTAGAATTCACATAATTTAAAACTTTGAAAAATCACTAACAATAATCTATACGTAGAAACTGTTCCAACATTTCTACTACTTTGTTTTTTCTTACTTTTTTCAGACTGAATTTTGAAAGTAACTTGATTTTTGATGAAATATTGGCCATTCAACAGTTGAATAATCACAAAGAATCATTGAATATTTTCCTACTTCTAAGCCTCTTAGTTTCCCACTTCTAGTTATACATTTAAGCAGTATCAGTGTATTTTAGAGTTTTAAGTGCATACTACACACCCATACGCATGACCTTCGAAAGTCTTAAAAGAGTTCATTTTAGATAAAACTGCTTGATAAGAGAGCGAACACATATGCAATCATAAAACTTGAAAAGACTGTATCCAAATTTCAGATTTCACCGAGTAGTGACAGTTCACACAATTTATCGGAATAATTTTGTGCTAGCAAATATTCCAAAGGAAAATCATTCCTTCTTGCGCACTATAAAGACATTTTTGATAGGAAAGTTTTCTCCTCCTAATAAAATGTTTTGCGATAAAACAAGAACAAGAAAATGTGATTAAAAATAATCGAAAAACTGAGGTGCGAAACATATTTTATTTCGACGTCAAATGCATGTGCATGTAATTTTCCCACCTGATTGATGCATTTGCACGAATTCGACAATTTTACACACATACAGTGAAACCCCGATTTTACGTTTCTCAGAGGACTGGGTTTAAAAACGGAAAATACGGGAAATATGTAGCAGCAAAACTGTTAATGTGATCCGATGAAAAAACGTTAAATGCGGGGAAAACGTAGATTCGGGAGACGTAAAATCGGGGTTTCGCTGTATTTGCATTTTAATCCTGGAATTTTAAACTTTGGCTTTTTTACAAATTATAAGGAACCATTCATTATGTATCATAAAATGAAGTATAAACTTCTTACTTTTCCCATTACTGTCACATGTATATTCAAAACGAAAAAGAGTGCATTCAAATCTACGCCCAGATTTCAAACAAGAGCCGCATTTATCGTGTCATTTGTGTTTACACTTACCTTTCAACTACAGGGAAAGGATAATTCCTTAGAGAACTTAACAAGCCTAATTACATGCATACACATAAGCAAGAGCCACATTTGTCATGTCATTTGTGTTTATACTTACCTTACTATAGGGAAAGGAAAATTCCTTAGAGAACTTAACAAGCCTACTTATCCGTTCACAAACATCGACTAAGTTGCATATGTTCTCAGAATCTTAGGTTGGCTATTAATTTGTATGTTAATTTACACCTATAAAAAAATTTGTTCCAAAACAAAATAACCCACCAGCAAATTTATTCTCTACAATTAATTACTCGTTCCATTTCTGAAAATTCTCATTAGTTTCAAGAAAATGAACCAAAGATATCAATACTTATCCTTAGCTAAAACATGGAGTAAAAATGGAAGATTTACATCATAAATCGGCAAATCCTGTCAGCCTTTTCCCTGCAAAAATTAACCCTGGTTGTGGCATGCTGAAGATCCATTAAGTGTCTATTTAGTTCAGGCACTGTCGGATAACTTAACATTTCATATAGGGATAGCTCAGGTGCCTCTATGCAGTGTGAACTGGGCAACAAAATACTCTTGGGTCATTGACATCCGCGCCTTAATGGTGACGCATGAAAGATGGGATGCCATACTAAGGATCTGCAAACCGCTGTTGTCCTACAGCAGTTTTCAAAACAATGATTATGATATCCCATTATTTCTATCAGATAATTTATGATTGACAAATTTTTTTTAAAGTTACTCAAAACTGATATAAAAAACACATTTAAAATAGCAGCGAATTTGAAGTTAGGTAATGATCAAAACATTAATCCTAAAAAGTAAACTCTCCATATGAGGTAGTGAGAAGCAAAGGGATGCAAGTGGCAAAATTAAAAATTTGGAGATAACCAGTACAAATGGTAGGTGAACCTCTCCTCTGTCTTGGGGCAAGAGATCTGTCTTGGGGTAGGGTGGTAGGTGCTGCTGTATAGCATGATTTAGAAAAAAATTTCAATGAAAGCCTACCTAGGATCTTACCCTTAGGGGATCTTTTAAACGTGTTTTACTCGAAACTTAAAATAGTTCACTTGCATCCCTTTGCTTCTCACTGCCTCATATGTACAAGTGTTTTTTTTTTTTTTTTTTTTTTTTTTTTTTTTTTGTGGGATTTATCTGTTGCAATAAAAAGTGTCCATTGAACAGTAATGTAGCCCAAGAACATTTGACCTTCACGGGATATTCTGCGTATTTGCACAAGTTTTTGCAACATAACTTGATTTTAAATTTACCACAAAACACATTGAGTTGCAGAATTGGTGACACTGTTGCGAAACACTAACAACAGTCTGAACAACTGCAAAATTCTCAGGGGGGCAAAGACTGAAAAAAGCTAGATTCTAGAATCAAGCAGCAAAGGAGGGAATCTCCAGGATTACTAGACCGAGGTTCTACCATCTGAGCCAATCTGGAAGTATTCCAAGTCTGCACCCTTTTTTTTACCTCTAAAAAGCTACTGCGGAGCATTACGGAAACTTATGACGAGTTAAAAACGCCAAATTCAAGAGGCAGAGAGTAACAATTTTTTTAAATATAAATAAAATGTCCCTAATCATTTAATAAAAGGTAAAGACAACAAATGTTTGTACAACACATAAGATTCATATTGCTTTTAACGCACTGAGATCAAGAACGTTTTATTAGAAATCAAGACTAAAATTGTACAAGAATGGGTGATGATTTTTTTAGCAGTACTAATATTCCCTTTTTCTAAGATTATTTATTTCTACGAAGAATACGATATCATTTTTTGTTAAAACTGCTGACAAACATAAATGTTCACATAAAATTCCATGTGAAACTTAAATTTTCACATGGAACGATTATTATCTTTCTCTTTCTTTTTTTTTCTTTTTCTTTTTTTTTTACGAGTCATTTGATTGAATGTACGAAAATTGGAGCCAATTGAATCATAAACGTGCGAGATATTATGCCCTGAACTTTAAGTTGCCCTTATTAGGCGCACTTACCTTGCTATTTGTTAGCTCTAATGTGTAATTTTGAAATTAAAAAGATTAGGGATTAAAGAAACTTTAAATTTTTCTTATGTCATATAGATGCAGATTAATATTGTAAACCTTAATTTTTTACTCTACCAAATTAAAACTGAGACAATTTTTAAAGCAATTATTGATCAAATTCATAATGAAGATGATAAAAAGTGCAATTCAATTTTCATTTATTTATTAAATTTTTGACATTAATTTATAAATATTAAAAAATTAGAAAAAGAAAGAAAAAAGTGTTCCAGGGTAAGTCAATCCCTTTTAACAAATTAAACACGATAACACAGCGGGCTCTCTCTATCTGAATCCTCCCTAATGAAACACCTCAATATTCTGAACAAATTTTGAAGGTCCTCTTAAATAAGATATGCATTATCCAGTCTCCCTCTATAATGAACCCTCCACAATCCGAACATTTTTGTTCGGTCCCATGAGTGTTCAGAATGAAAAGAATCTACTGTAATTTATTGCGAAATCTCAAAACCCGAATTTGCAAATGTAATTCCATTAGTACCAGTTAGGCACGTCATTTAGCAGGGCGGGAACAATTTCTTCCCGTCGACTTTAATAATTATAAAAGTATACACACAAAAGGAACACATGTACTCGCAGGAGCGGCTCCTGGGGTTGGCGACCTAGGCAGCTGCCTAGAGCGGCAGATTCTAGGGGCGGCAAATTTCGAAGTTGAAATATGAATATCTCTTTCAGCGTCATTAGATTCACTGCTTCGATGCGAAAAAAAAAATTAAAAATTTAGGCTTATAGAGTGTGTACTAGTGCTTGGACATGCAAAGTGTACTTCGGAATTTAACTAGAAATTCAATTTAATTTTAGAGGCGGCGTGACTTAAAAGCTTTTTTAAAATATTAATATCTGTTTCAGCGCCATAAGATGCACTACTTTAATGTTAAAAAAAGATAATTTAAACTGTGTACCAGTGCTTGGATATGAAAAATCCAGTTTGGAATTTAACTAGAAACTCACAAAATTTTAAGCACTTTACCAGTATTTCTGTCTTGTTAATATAGTATTATTTTATATTATTATTTTTATTATTCAATGGGAGGGGAGGGGCGGCACTTATCAATATCGCCCAGGGCGGCAGAACTACTGGAGCCGGTCCAGTGTACTCGCGACATTCTCCGCTTAGGAAAAAAAGATTAAATGACTGGTGCCAGTAAGTAGAACTTTGTTTTTCCGGACTAACTAGAACAAAAGCAAGCCGTATAATCCCGGATGCATGGAAAATAAGCAAAACAAATCCTTAAATAAGCAGACGTGCTTTTTATTACATCAAAAAACAATGCTTTGTAACAAAAACCACATTGTAGAATTGCATCGCACCATATGAACACTTAATCATTTACATTATTTGAACAAAACACTTAAATCATTTATAATTCAGTTGCAGTGGAATCGACCTGACGCACAAGTTTGCAATAATGTGTTTGTTAGATTGATATAATTTACTCCGTGATAGACACTGGCCTCAAAAAGTTAAGGTACAACATGTTTTTCGAAGCTCATCATTAAAAAAAATGGCAGTAACAACAAAATGCATAGTTTGCATGAGTGACAATAACGAACTTTGAAACCGTTTATGAAAAAACGATAGCTATCGCTTTTATTTTATAGAAAAGAACATATCTTTATGAGTGAGAAAAAATATGCAAATATCAAGCTTTCGTACTTTTGTGTGTAAGTTGTATTGATTTTCAACTGTTGTTGGCAGTTTCGGTGACAATAGTCAATAAAGTTTTGAAAATGTCTTAGAGATGTCGTTTACCCGATTCGTAAAGGTGGCGAGCAGTGGCTGGATGGAAATGGGATTGTCGCAGGCTGATGCTGCTAGACGTCTCAATGTGTCTCCTAGTGTTGTTCAGCGACTTTGGGATCAATACCAATTCGAAGATTCTGTGTCCAGAAGACCTGTTCCAAGCCGACCATGAGCTACAACACCTGCAGAAGACCGCTTTTTAGTTCTTTCGGTCCGAAGGAGAAGAACCACTACTGTGCCGCAGCTCGTTGCAAACTACTTTGTAGCATCAGGCAGAAGAATCTTTGCAACTAGGGTGCGAAATCGTCTTCACAATGCAGGTCTCTATGCAAGACGACCAGTTGTGTGTTCCCACAGCCAAGGATCTGCTTATGCTGGGCAAGAGAACATGTTTCCTGGACCCAGCAGCAGTGGGCTTATGTGCTGTTCACAGACGAGACCAGATTTACATTGCAGAATGATTCAGGGCATGTACTGATCTGGAGGAAACAGCACATTAGATACTATCAATCCAACACTGTTGAAAGGCACAGTTATAGAGATGGTGGAATCATGGTTTGGGCAGGGATCTCGCTCCGTGATCACACTGACCTGCATGTGCTCCATGGAGGAACTCTGACTGGTCTGAGATATCGGGATGAGATCCTTGATCCACATGTCCGCCCTTATGCTAGTGCTATTGGTAATGACTCCATTCTGATGGAAAGTAATGCACGACTTCACCGAGCTCGGATTGTTGAGGAGTACCTTGAGGATCACGGTTCGGAACGAATGGAATGGGAAGCTCGATCTCCATACCTGAATCCGATCGAACATCTTTGGGACTATCTTAGCAGACAGGTTGCTGCTTTAAATCCTCCTCCAAGGTCGTTACATGAACTGAAACAAGGTTTACTCTGTGTATGGTCTTCGCTTCTTATTCCGGTGTCCAACAACTTAATGAACAGCATGGAAAATCGATGCCGCCAATGCATTTAAGTTAGGGGGGATACATTCTTCATTAGAACCTATTTTTGTATTGTTTCTATGACATTTTACTACATAACATTGTGGTATTGTTTTCTTCAAGAATGAACTTTTCCGCAAAGATTGCTTTCTTTGCTATAAATAGTTTTTGCAATTCACTTACGCAAATTTCTATGACGCATTTAATAAAAAACTATTTAATGCACATATCCTCCAAATTTTTTGTTTCTACATTAATTCATTTGCAAATTAGACACAAAAAAAAACGGTTGTACCTTAACTTTTTGAGGCCAGTGTATAAAGTTGTACAGTTAATTAATCAAAATAAAAGCGAATGTTTGGAGCACTTACAGTTCAGCTGTCGTAATTTTAAATTCTCATCTGTTATCAGATAAAACATGTTTTAAACTCTACAAATGTTATCCGGATAAACGGTAGCCCGATAAACGAGGTTCAACCAGGAGTGCCCACCTAAATGGGTCATGGCGCAGACTGCGCCATTGAAATTTTTAGGGGGGTGTTTCGAGGGGCATTTTTTTCATTTTGGGGGGGCTCTTGCCTTTGAGGGGATCTCCGCGATATTGAGGGGGGTGCGCCCTTGCCCTTAGGGAGGGTGGGCACCCCTGGTTCAACTGTAATTAAAAAGTAGTAAAATTGCAGTACATCCTACGTTGGAATGATGAATATGATTCAGCTAAATTCATTTGCACATATTGTTTCCCATGTGAGTAAAAAAAAAATATCTTTCCGCCTACCAGGGCCGAACTGGACTGCTCAAAGGGGCGCAAACCTTAGAACTTCAGAGGGGCGCATGATATGTCTGCACTTATTTACCAATTGTAGATTAGATATAACAAGGGGGTGAGAGGGAGAAAAGGTTTTCATGATGTGTCATTGCTCATTACTTTTTCAAAAAAACGTCTTGAATACGTGTTCACACGAGAGGTGCATTAAAACATTTATTTGGGCGTTTTGCGGGGTATTTTCGGGGGAAGGGAAGTCGTCGTCCTTGTGTGTGTGTATGATTATAATATTTTGCCAGCTATGTTTTTTTTTTTTTTTTTTTGAGCAATCACGATTGCTTATTGTTCTCACTTGACCGTTTTTGGCGTCCGTGCCTTTTTCAGCTTGGACCAGGCCTGCAGCACCACCGTCCACCGGCGGTGGCGCGGCTGGTCCTGAGCACTGTCCCCCGAAATCCACTTTTGCTGAGGGGTGGCGTCCATGTCCCACACACACGAACACCTACACACACACACACACGAACGCCTACACACACACACACACACACACACACACGAACACCTACACGCACACGCACGTACACAACACTCACTCACACACTTGCATACATACACTTACGCACCCACACACATGCGCCTACACAAACACACACGCGCGTGATTGCGAAAAACATAATTTGAATTCAAGATGCAAAAAATTCAAATTAATTTTTTTTTGTTTTAATTTTTTTTTTTTTGATTGACCTATAGAGAGGGAATGGTATTAGGAGAGTAGTGCAGGGTTTTCCTTTAAGTGAGATATGTAATGCTCTAAAATTTAGGGTTTTCTCCTAACAAGGGCGCCACAAGAATTTTCTTTAGAGGAGCACATGAAAATAAGAAGAAAGATAAAAATATCTAGATCAAATAGGGAAGGGGAAGGTAGGAAAGGGTGGGGTCCAGGGGGGTTTCCCGCGGAAAAGTTTTGACACTTGTAGTTTTAAAAACTCAATTTTAGACTGTCTTTGCTGATGTTAGGAGGGAAAAAAGTACATTGGTCTCAGCGGATATTCTAGAAATTGAAGCCTTAAAAGAACGATTATAGGCCAGATTTACTGAATTTGGGTAAGGAATGGAGCTTTAAGGAAGTCGATCGATTAAAAAGCCGATCGATTAAAAAAAAATCAAAATCAATTATTCCTCCCCCTTAAAATTTTCGAAATTAAAATTTAAAAAACTCATTTGTCGACAAACTTTGGAGATTTTACGGAAAGGAGGTTCTGGAGCTTTTCCCTGGAAAAGGTAAGGAGGTAAGTGTAGTTGAAAGAACCTATTTTTTTTTTTTTTTATGCATCGATTCCCAAAGTGTGTTCCGTGGAACACTAGGGTTCCGCCACGAATTAGTTACTGCAAAACTTATTTTCCACTGTAAATTAATAAAAAATTTTAAAAAAAACATCAAAGATTTAAAATGCCCCGACATATTGTAGTTGTAGTCGTCATTGTGTTTCGCAACGCCATGCCAGCATGACAAAGAAAATTCCATCTGATTCGAAGCAAATTCTTCCTTTAGCTTTAACAGTTGTTTTAACCAGTTTCATGCCCTCCAGTTAAGACTATTCAGCTATATTTATATTATTCATATTAGAGACATGAGTAGTTAACACAAATAACTACTTTCCCAGACAGAAATATGCTTGCTTTCCGCAGGAAAAGTTTTTATGAGATTGAATGAACTTCCTGACGAACTGAAGCTTTTTTAACTGGAACAAAAAACATCAGTATCTGTAAGCTTTCAATGTTTTCCATGCGGAGCGATAGGGATAGCAAATATGTACCGAATTTCGTCCGATTGTATGCTTTACGTTTTGAATTGGAGTGTCCACAATAAATCAGTCAAATACATGAAGACGCAGACACACGGATAGATTCGAAAAATACTTAAAGTAGGTTGGACCACAATTTAAAACTGGCTAATATGTCAAAATATGAAAAATTTCTCGAAACCGAGTTTCTTTTATATAAGTAATTATGATAGCGAATGATTATTACTTTTCATTTGACTTTCAGATCGTTAGCATTTTGTCTTAGGGGTTCCTTGAAGTGCAAGTGAAGTACTAAGGGTTCCGTAGGTCCGCAACTGAAAAAGTTTGGGAACCGCTGTATTAGAAGAAGGAGGTTCGAGGACCCTTGCTCGTAGAAGTCTTAAAAACGCGATTGTAATACCATATTTTGTAATACAGTGGACGCCGGTTAATTGAATCAGTGGTTAATTGAATCAACCGCTTTAATGAATCAAATTTGCAAAAACAGAATAAAATCCAGCTTTGTTGAATTAGCCACTTTATGGAATCAAAACTGTTTAGAGCAAACGTAATTCATATAAGCGGCGGTCACTGTACAAGAGCCAGTAGTTTTTCGAAATTAAAGCTCCAAAAACGCAATTTTTAGCGATTTTCGAACTTGCTGAGTATTTGAGGCCTACCCTGGAAATTTTGAGAAATTGAAGATTTGGACATGAAATTTCAGACGCTACCTAATGCTTTTGGTGTGGGAGGGGGGGGGGGGGTCCGGAGGAGTAGCATTTTGAAGACTTGTTTATTTTCAGACGAACTAGGAAAAAAAAAGAAAGGAATAGGGGTTGGAGGGGGGGGGATAATTAACTGAATAAGCTGTAACTATTGAATATTTTTCATTCAAAGATTTCCTTAAAAGAAATTAAGATATTCCCCTACCGTATTATTACTATTATTTTTAAATTAAAATCACTTTGTTTTCCCAATACGTGTTCTTTGCTTCTCTTCAATAATAAAGAATAGTTCTGAAAAACATTCAACTCAGCGTTCTGGGGGGGGGCACCCTTCAGGTTGCGCCACTGACCTCCAACCAAAAACTCTAATAATTGCATAGAAATTTTGCAAAAGGAACCTGTAAAGCTTTTATGCCGTTTCTATTTTAACTGATTATATTTCATTGACTTTCTTGCTCTTTTTGAACGAATTAAAATATTATTGATTACCGATACTTGATAATATTAAATATTTCATTATAATAAAAGGAAAATATGATTCTTTTGGATTTAAAATTATATTTAAAAATTGTGATTACCGTATCATAGTGTACAAGAAATTGCTCTTTTGGTCAACATTATTGCCACATCCCAAGCTAAAGTAACATGACTAAACATAAAAATAAAAACGTAATATAATGGCATCTGAAAATAACGGAAAATCTATAAATAATCTTACTACTATTATAAATGCGAAAGTTTGTCTGTATAGATGGATGTTTGTTACTCTTTCATGCAAAAACTACTGAATGGATTTTGATGAAACTTAACAATAATATAGCTTATGCATCAGAATAACACATAGGGTAGTTTTCATCCCGTTATAGGGGGCAAAACCGCTTCAGGGGGCGATAAAACACAATTTTCGTATAAATTCTCTAATATGGGGATGAAAAAATACTTGCACATATTAACATTATATGTCCATCGAAAGCTCTGATTTTTCTGCTGAAGATGGCACCTGCTCGAAATTTCTAAGTAAACGAGTAAAAATAAAAAACGAGTTATGAGCTTTTTAGTTATATGTTCGAAGGCTTTCCTTAACTCAATACAGTATTTAGTGTATCATCTCAACTCCCTGTCGATAGCGACAATTGTTGTATTGTTGACTATTTTTTATTTTCGTCTTACTGTTCAAGGCTTTTCTCAAGTTAAATCTTGAAGTAAGATTTTTGCACAAGATTGGCAAATAATACATGGATTTGGCAGATTATTTTCAAGTTTATCGCAACTTGGAGGCAATTGGGGTTTTTTTTTTTTTTTTTAAATTTATTTGTGTTGACTGGGTATTACTGGATCGACCAGCAGGAATCTCGCCAAACTGTTTTAGCGGAATCATTTCAATAGCCAAGGCATTTGGCAAATTTTTCAGTTGTCGCTGTTTTAGAAGCTAAAGACTACGCGAATACTGTTTCTCGGTTTTCATCATGCAACCATGCAAAAGTAATTTCCTTAATATTTCTTTCTTTAAATCATTTATTAACATGTAAAATAATCCGCCAACTAAATTAAACAAATCCATAAACAGCACAAATTTGCGCACAATCTCAAACAATTTCCAAATTTTACTACTTATTTTGGAAACATTTCGGGTAATATCATTTTATGGGGTCACCAGAAGTATCTCACTATTTGGCGACACTATCTCTTCGATGAAAATTCGTAACACACAGTTTTACAAAGTAGGGAGGGAGGGCCTTATCCAAGGTAATCCAAAACGATTACCGCAAATTTGATAACATTTTTAATCGTAGTAAGGGATTACGGGCGGCTACATTTTTTTAAAAGTTTGTACTTCAATAGCAATATAGAGAAGATTTTAGAATATGTTTAAAAATGAGAGATAAATCTTTTTAAACAAGTAAAGTTTAAATTCATATTTTGGAAATTCCTCAAAATTGTATGTTCTTAAATACTTAAATGTCGTTTTTTTTGTTTCTAAAAAAGTACTATTTTGTTCTTCATACTTATTGCCATTTTACTTTTATGGGTAAGGAAAAAGCTCGATTTTTAATCACATCAAAGCGGAGTGCTTTGAGTTGTTTCAGTTACAGAAGAAAACGAATAAAAGTAAACGAGAGAGAGAGAGCAATTGTTTATTGTTTCTCATAATTATTAGAGACCTAGGCAATGCCGTGTGTTTTCGCTGTGTAGAATAACCTGGTAACTAAATAAAGTGATTAACTAGAGTCTTCCCCCCCCCCCCCAGTTACCGTTGAAAAAAGATTTATTTTTCGCAATGATGGGCCAAATACATGTAAAACATTTTCTTTATAGCATCTTCTGTTTGGAATTAAAAATCATATCTTATAAATACATAGATTAAGGAAACGTTTTACGCAGTTTTATAAACTTGGCAAGTCTCTGGCGAATGCATGGTACCGTGGTCCTTTGGCGATAAATAACGGATTTGGATTTATTATTTTACATTTTTACGCTGCTTTTAATTGCAAAAATAGAAAATGAAATTAAACAAAATGACATATTAAAAACTTTTTCGATAGGCAGAGTTATGACACCGCGGTTGGGACGAGAGTTAAAAAATCTTGGCGATACAGTCATTACAAAAACTGAAGACAAAACAGTTTTTGGTAACTATTTGACCTCTGTCTGTGTTGAACATTAACATGAATCGATTTAAAAAAAAAAAAAAAAACCTACATCAACGTGAGTGAAGTTGCGGGTAAAAGCTAGTTGTGAATAAATTTTACGAAATAAGAAAATGCGACGGCATCGACTGAAGTCAATAATAGCGATTGTGGAATCAGATAAGGGCAGATAATATATATACATAATGATGTCTCTTAAAAAGGAAACATTTTCCTCAAAAAAGTAAAAGGTTATAAACATCAAGTTTAAAGGATTAATTTAATAAATATTCTCACAATGATCAAAGTAGTCTCATTTCTTGACTACCTTCCCACAGTTCGTCAATAACTTTTTCATTGTAAATTGCAAGAAGTTTCTGTTGTCTCGAAATGTTTTTTTAATAAGTATTTTCAAAATTCAAGATAGCAAAAACGGACCCTTCAAGAAACTATTCGCCTACAATAGTGTGTAAAAAAATATTCTTGAAGACCTGAAAAATAGGGAGAGAGGCAAGCCCGGATTTACGTAACCGCACGCCGCAGTACGGGGGGTAGGCACACCACAGAGGGCCTCCTTTACCCTAAAATCAGCCTGACTCCGCAAACCTGGAAAAAAGACATTTTTGTCGCGTTGTTACGATAACGTGAAATTAAATAACTGAAGGGGGTATCTAAAAACGCAACAGAGTGCTTGACTGACAGTTACAACTGACTAACAATTACAAGTACGGGATGTTTGTCTTAATTCTAGATTGAAAGAGCTCTCTCATCTGAAAATGTTTTTCGAATGTCTCAAAATATCTGTTTAAGTAATTTTAAAATTAACGATCGCAAAAACGGGCCCCTCAAAAACTATTCTTTTAAAGATCTGAAAAAAGAAGGAAAGAGGGTGAGGGGAGTCACAATATGGCTGCAGGGCGCTTTAAAATGACAGAAGGGCGCAAATGGGCGTTTAAAAATTAACGATTACAGGTACGAGGTGTTTGTCTGCATAAGGGAAAAAAAACTACAGGGCTTTTTAGAAGGCAAAAGGGCGCAACAAGATGTTGCTTTCCGCCAAATAAAGATGAGTCACCTCTAGATGCTCAGTAACTGTGTGAATGCAATCGGGGAGGTACGATAGCAAGAAAACTGATGATTAAAACTGCAATGAAAAATATTGCGGTCCTAATACACTGTTACAGAAACAAAACGAGCTGTACAATTTTTATTAAGGAAAAAAGTGGAAGCAAAATTTATATTACTATTAAAAATGATAATATAATATATACAACTGATAATTACTTAAGGAATCACATAAGATAAAAACTGAACTTTCTTTCATACATGTCTACCCGCTCTCCTCCCTCCATCCAAATCACCAATGTAAAATTTCCCTGCCAGAATTTCGCAGGTGATTCTGGGTACAGTAACCGCCACTTATAAAATCACTGGATTATAAAATCAACCACTTTTTAAACTCAATTCTGGAAGGACAGAATCATTGCAATATCAAAGCGTGTTAAAACCATCTTTTAATGAAATCACTATCGCCGTTTTATAAAATCAAGTATTTGGAAAGTATTTGATGGAAATTTAAAAAGACAATTATAATTACAACAGACATAATATTGTTAAAAATTACAACAGACATAATAGATTCCGAAGTAATGTCGCACCAAAAAGTGGAGGAATCGGCTTCGGAAGATGAGGAAATTGAAGTGTCAAATTTGCCTCTCTTAGATGTAAAAAAAAAAAAAAAAAAAAAAAACGCTTGGTGAAACAAGATAAAATTGAGAACTATTAGAAAATAATGATAAAACTTTCATAATATTTTATGAACTTTCAATTAATGCTGAATCTGTATTTCAAATTCTGTTAATAAAACAAAAATAAGCCAATATTTTCAGACCTTTGTAAACTAAAACGCCTCATTTATGTTACGTCAAAATGTCAACTGTGTTTTGAAACACTAAAAATAAAATGTAAATAACCGTAATTCATTTCTTTTTAGAATAGTTGAATTTTAAGTCCTTTTATTTTTTTTTTAAGTGTAGCTATGCTGGTTAATAAAATCAACCGCTTTATAAAATCAAATGTCCTCAGAACGAATGTGATTTTAATAAGCGGCGGGCACTGATGTATTGAGTAAGCTATCAGCGATTCCTGGTACCGGGAATTTATGATACTCGTCAAGACACCTTAATCCAAGGCAGTGGGGGACCAGGGATTTTGACCGTCAAATAGTCAAATAACCTTTAAAGTCGCCCAGTGACGATGATTGAAAAGAAAGAAACAAGTTTTGAAAAGGAAGACCAAATAATTCGAGGCTACTCAGTGATTAGCTAAAAGGCTTTTATTGCAGTAAAGCTTTTGCTTGAAGAATTTCGAGGTGCCAGGAATAGAGAGTAGAAAAATCGACAGTTAAAGGAAAAAAAATATTTTTTAAGAAGCCAAAAAAAAAGAAAATGAAAGATTTTTTTTTTCCTAAGAACCTTTTTGAACAAAAAAAAAAAAATCCGGCGT
Source organism: Uloborus diversus (assembly GCF_026930045.1). Lineage (NCBI taxonomy): Eukaryota > Metazoa > Arthropoda > Arachnida > Araneae > Uloboridae > Uloborus > Uloborus diversus. The sequence continues at coordinate 161,627,314 of NC_072733.1, read as the reverse complement.
AGGGGCGCATCGGCCATGTGGCCGGTTGCCCGGCGGGCCACTCCGGGCCTGCCGCCTACCAAATTTGAAAAAAAAAAATGGATTTGCATAAAAATACTTTAAAGTAAGACCAGGAGAAATAAAATAAACATCAATTACAACAAGGTCAGTTTTAGACCGAAAAAAAACTATGCTTACACAACTTTCTCGAACAACCTATATTTCAAACTTCAGAGAATGAGCAACGGTTGCTTTAGTGTGGCTGCATAAAAACGCCATTAGTTCTCAGTCCGACAAAGGAAGGTAAAGGTGAAGGCTAATAATGCGTCACCTTTTTTAATGCAGACATGTTACTGGGTGTAATCCAAGAGACAACAAAGAATTTATCATGGCTATCAATCAGTATTTGTTGGTAGCTTGCTGTAATAAAAAGCAGAAAAATTCAGCTTTATAAAATTTTCATGCGTTTATAATGAATTATACATTCCGTTGGGAAAATATTCAACAAATACAAGGACGAGAAGAGCTCAGTGATTCTTCTATCATGGATATCCAGTTGGACTACTGCAGGATAATAGTCTAGAAACTGTTTCACATCGCGACCTTCAGCTTTTTTTACCACAATCACTTTATATATGCACACACATATAAATATATAGCGCATGTTTTAAGCTTGCAAGACGTCCCGGTTTTCAGACAAAATCCCGGTGTCCCGGCCGGTTTACTCAATGTCCCGGAAAAACATAAATTTGATTACAGATGACCAAAAAAGTAAAAATAATTAAATGGGAAGAATTATCTAGGATTATTACTTTGTCATTTGTAACAGTGACTTGAAAAAATAAGATCGGATTAGCTTATGAGGATTTTTAAAACAAGATTAAAATCAAAAAAGACTTTTAAAAAAGAGGCCTTACCAATGAAAAGTATATGCAAATATTGTTCAATTTTTAATTCCTCATTCCAAGTGTTTCTTCATACTAAAATATGTTGTAAATATTAAAATACAAGAAGGCATTTTTTTTTTATTTATGTGCTTGTGTCCTTTCTTATAACCCTAATTTTAGGTTCATAATTAGTAAACATTTAATTATAACGTTGAGAATGAACTACCCTGTCTAATATTCTAAAAATCAGCCAAACGTGTTTACCTGTTGGAATACTCGCAACGCTAGGGAGGGGGGGGGATTTCGGTGTCCCGATTGAACATTTCAGAAATCTGGCAAGCCTATTTAACCAGTACATTCAACGAATAAACAAATTTAAAATGCTGAAATACCAATGGCGCCAAAATTGAAACTCGCCGAGATTCAAATATGACAAAAAGGTCAACGCTAATCTATTCTTGTGCTTGCCAATCTTTTAGACTTGTGGACTGGCGAAAATAGAAAACATATTTCTCAAACCGGCATCAGTCGAACATAAAAAAACAGTATATAAATAGGTATTGTATTCGTTAAATCAAATCCTGTGAAATCCCGTTACAACGAATATCAATACAACGAAATATTCGTTTCAACGAAATAAATTTTCAGAACGAGTTTAACTGCCATTACATTGCTTGAACTCCATCACAGCAAAATTTCCGTTACAACGAAGAAAAATTGCGGTCCCTTGAAGTTCGTTATAACAGGATTTCACTGCATTATAGAAGTATAATTTTTAGTTATAGCGACGTTTTCTGCTGCTAATTTTTCAATAAAATTGACTTAAGTGACAGGAGATGTTTGATAGACGATCAACAGGGTCCGACAAAAACTAAAATCCTAAGCACACCAGGAAAACATTTTAGGCGCCAAACAAATCATTCTCAGAGTTTATATGAAAATTTAGTCTGACATGTCTTCTGAAAGAACTAGTCGCCAAGGTGCTTTTTGAGTCACCCGGGTGACCTGGTGTCCAGGACTTGTCGGAACCTGTGCATCAACACAAAAATTAATTTATTGTTTAGTTTTGATTGATGACATTTTCTCACAAACTGAACTTTTTCAAACAACCAGCACCAGCTGTAATATAGAGAAAAGGATGCTCTTCATCGAGACATATCCGATATATATGCTATTCATATGTGGTAGCAGGGCACTGGTGTCATTTTTGAAAATTACTGTATTGTTGCACCGAGAACAGAAACTTAAAAATTGTTTCAAATTAGGATGCATTACGCATATTTAATGTATTTAGCTTTACTTGTAAAAAAAAATGAGTTTAAAAATTTCTCGCAGACTTTTGAATACTACATGCCGTATAGCAGACATAGTAAATAATAGCCATAGTAAAAATCTTCACATTAACTCATATAATGATACAAAGAGTTCGGCTACGGACGCAAATGAATTCTTAAACCACGTCCGCTTACTCCCTCACAGGGTAGGTAACGGCCAAAGTTGCCATGGGGTAAAGGTTTACACCTACCTTTGCAAAAGAATGGAAGGCAATCGAATAGGTAGCTCCTCTACTTCTTTTCAGTACTAGCATGCCGACTTAACAACACCAAAGCAGGAAGAGAATTTTTGTTAATTTTAATGCAATTTTTCGCTATTTTAGTGTAGTTTTAGACCCCCTTTTTTTTTTTTTTTTGCGAAATGTTTTGGGCACATTGTGTCGTTAATTGGATGGCAAAATAAAATTTTGCAGTGGCAGTTTTTTAATAACGTTTAAACTCAGTCTTCTCATTCCTCATAAATCGTGGAAAAACATGAATTGGTTCGTTTTCCTCGGAGCAGCATGAAAAAAGAGTTGTAGTTACTAACTTGTAGCATTCACCTCACAATCATAGTACATATTTATATATATATACATACATACACCATATTTAAAAAAAAAACGACTCACCCATAAAGAAGTTGTCAGAAGAAACGAAATTTTACACATTTACGGATAACATTGAGAGGTGTAAAAAAATTATTACAGAATCAAAGCAATGTAGGAACAATCCCAAATGAATACAATTTCTTTCAGTACCGAATAGTGCATTATTCCTGGCCGATTTGGTACTTTTTATTGACACCCATGAAGTTTCAGAAAGTGTTCACACCCAAAAACCGTAAGTTCGTTCATAGAGGATGAGAAGGGGAGTTATTCTTCAGCATGACCCCCGTCGTCTGTATCCGCCCCTCGATCTCGTGCCAGATACTATAAACGCGCCACTAATACAATCAAACTTGCCGAATGTCCAACTAACTAATCCCAGATATGCTCGATCTTTGTCAAAGGAAACCAAGCAGGCCAGAGAAGGTGAAAATCTGGTGGTTGAAATCTTACGACACCCTTGCTGTGTGTGACCAAACATTGTCGCGTTAAAAAATGGCCCTGCCATGAGGGAAAACACATGTGACTGAGGCATGTCACGAACTTACCGTGGTGTAATGTTAAGGATTAGTATTAGAGATGATCGTTTATAGTATGCGATAGCCCCCCATATAACCTCCCTACCTGCAGGGGCGTGCACAGAAATTTTGGGGCCCATCATAAATGACTTTTCCGGGAACCCCTCTAAATTGTTTACCACTACGTCCCTACATATATTTTAACCCTCATTTCAAAAATTTCGGGCCCCTTCAGGCTTGGGCACGGGCCAACAGGTGCAGGGTTTGCCAGATTGGACCCAATAGGTTTTTTTTTGAAAAAAAAAAACATTTAAAAAAACCCATAATTTAGCCCACTTTTGGGTTTTTTTTAAATTTCTGAAATTTTTTTAACAAGATTAATTAATTTAAATAGTTTCACAATTTAAACTTATTATTTAATTGTTCTTCACGTCAGACAGTGGACATGAAAAAAAAACGAATTTTGAACTTTAATAGCTCTCATAATTATGCGTTGTACTTTACTTTTAGTCAAATTTAAATAAACCAATGTCCTTACTTTCTTAAGTCTTAACGGTATTAAAAAAAAAATATTTCAAAGATTTTAAATAAACATATTTTGCTTTTCACTTTAACTGATCAAGAAATAATTCAAAAAATCTTGACTAAGTCCAGTCAGGTCTGATTTTCTCAAGATTTGTGGATTGTACAGAGAAAACTATACTAGCCAAAATGCTTTCATGTGAATTATTTCCACCAAACCAACACATGTCACAAATCTTGAACAAACAAGATATATTTTTTAGAAATTAACAGGGAAACGGTCGACAGAAAACAGAATAGGATGAACAGCTTTTTCATTATCTTACAAAAAAAGTTTAATATTTCTTACTCTGTACAAAGAAATAGAAAAACAGGCAATATAAAATTCCAAAAAAAAAATGTCGTGATTAAGCTGGAATAAGGGGGCGTAAAAAAGGGATTTAAGCAGTTTGAGGTTCTACTGTAGTCTTGCATAACAAAATGAAATGCAATAAAGTAAAATGAAAAAAAAAAAAAAAAAACAATATATTTTATCACTTGAGAAGTAACTTGGCCTAAACTGTTGGTAATCATAGAAACTACAAAATCTGAAACCATTCTTGGGTTTTATCGTCTTTCATACTTTTCTTCAGAAAACGCTGGATTTTAACTAGTTTTCCAGCTTTTTCCACCCCAAGATAATTTATAAGCTTTGTTCATATGCTTACGCTACTATGTACTACAAATGCCCCGCCTTTTTCCACCCCAAGATAATTTATACGCTTTGTTCATATGCTTACGCTACTATGTACTACAAATGCCCCGCCTTTTCACTAAAAAAGACATAAAAACCCATACTTTTTTTTAAACCCAGTTTTAGTTTTTTTTTTTTTTTTTGGTTTCATTTAAAAAAAAAAAAAAAACTGGGTTCATGGGCTTAAAAAAAACAGGTTTTTGCCAACCCTGAACAGGTGTTCCTTCTCCCTTCCCCCCTGTGCACGCCTCTGCCCAGCTATAGGTGCAGTGTGCTGCTAAAAACAAAAGGCAGGACTAGGGCTTTCACGCTGTCGCTCCGTTTGGCATCGTGTCAGGTTCGACGGGAATAGACTGCAGCAAAATTGAACCAGGTTGATCTTCAGTGATGCATTTAGATTCGATTTGGGCAATGATGACACTAGAGTACGAGTGTGAAAGTCCCCTGGTGAACGCCTCAACAGTACCTTTGCTTTTCAGAAGCACACCGCACCCATAGCTTCGGTTATGCTATAGGGTGCCATCGCGTACGAGACACGGTCACTCCTAAAAATTGATTAACAATTTGACAGCCCGGTGGTACGTTCGTGAGATGCTTCAGTCACATGCGTTGGACCTCATGGAAGGGCCTCCAGGATCCATTTTTCAACAGGACAACGATTGGTCCCACAAAGCAAGAGTCACAGGTCTCCTTTCACCACATTACCTTCTCTGGCCTGCTTGATCCCCTGATTCATTACACATCAAGCGCATCTGGGATCACTTGGAATGGTAAGCCTACGAGTTTGATAAAATTAGTCACGATATTACAGCAAATGTATAACGAGATGAAGAGGGACATCGTACAAGATCTTCATGCCTCACAGCCAGGGCTGCGGAGTCGGAAGGAAAATGGCCGACTCCGACCCCGACTCCGACTCCTGGATTTTGAAACGTCCGACTCCAACTCCGACTCCGACTCCGGAATTTTTTAAGTGTATTTTTCAATTCCCTCTCTCCCTTCAGGAGAAGGGGGAAACCTTTAAACAGAGATTAAAATATTAATTCCTTTTTATGAAAATTTCGCATTTTTTTTGTAAACCCAAGATGCATACAACGTTAGAAATTCAATTTAAAAATCAAATTTTCCAACAGTTACGAGTTTAAAAAATGAAATGACTTAAAAATTCCTTTAAAAAAATTGAAAAGGATTACCTTGCCCCCTTTAATATTTAACAAATAGATATTGATCAAATCGTGTGTTTTCAATTTTTGAAAGCTGTAATTTGAGAGGAAAAAAGCTTTTTTTTTTCTAAGTCCAAGTTCTTGAGAGGGTGTGGTTTGCCCCGGGTGACACCCATGTGGTAGGTGACACCTAAAGTTAATTTCAGAGTTTATAAAAGGTATAAATACTTTAATTCTGAAAATTCTCCCGATTATATTTTAAATTATATTTCATCAATAAAATTTCAACGAAAATAGGGCACATATAAGTCAGGAGCAAATTTTACACAAAATGCGGCGGTATACAGATTTATACGAATAGTTTTTACTATACCTATATTTCTTCTTCGCTAAATTTTTAATTTCAATTTTATTGGCTGCTTTAGAATTAACCTTAATGTGAAGATTTTAAGATTAACTGCAATTATTTAGTATTGTAATCAAGAAATCATTTATACTTATTTTGCTCCAAATTTTTTAATGAGAACCAAACTTATAGAAATAGTCTTAATAAAGAAAAAAAACATTAGATTATTTCATCGGATCTTTTGTATTCGTGTTTTCGCGCAAGAACTTATTTGAATTTGTCGATCACTCTCAAAAGTTTCCATCTGAGGTACGGGCCCCGACTTACTAAATTGTTACGTCCCTTTTACTATTTTAAAACTGAGATCGAACAAAACACTATATTTTTATTTTTATTTGAAATTGATTACTTGAAAATGTTAGGCGATAAAACTGTTTGCTGACAGTTGCTATATATTAGTTAAGTTAAAAAGCAAGCAAACTAGGGGACGGCTACAGAAAGTTCGATAAGCACTCAAGCTAGCTGATTGCCATTGTAGCAGTTATTTTTTTTCATTAGTAACTTTTTATACATGTAATCGAACCAATTGCTAGTAGTCAGTTTTTAAAAAATGCAATGAGAGTCAGTAAAAATGAAAGACAAAAAAAAGCCCGGAGTCGGAGTCGACATGTTTTCTAACGACTCCGACTCCGACTCCTTTACCCCAAAATTAGTCCGACTCCGACTCTTCGACTCCGACTCCGACTCCACAGCCCTGCTCACAGCTCGTCTGTATCACCTCTTGTATCCACAGTAGAGATGGCTCAACAAGGTACTAAAACCTTCATTCATTTGGAATCTTTGATTTTGCTTTCATTTTGTAATCTCTGTCCTTTTTTACACGAGTTAAATGTTCCTCTCACAATCTACCTGATTCTACTATCTTCAAACCTCTTATTTATACAAAAAACGAACATGCATTTTAACATATTGCTCAGCATAATTTACGACTTTATCAGTTAGGATCATTATTTTGAGAACTATGCAGGTGATGGGAAACTATCCTTGTACATCTATTGTTACGACATACATTTCCAACAAAATAAACAGACCAGAGCAAATTCTACGTAAGAAAAACTACTATATCCTCTTTGTGGCACATATAAATTACAAAAACGAAATTAATGCAACGCATTTCGTGAGACATGGGCATGCATGTCCAGAAAGTACACTCAAAGTAAACTAGGGCCGTAAAGAAAGGTCAGTACATCAACGCGAGGCGTAACTTAGAAACAATATGTCCGAAACAATTCATCTTGTCAACTGCACATTTCAATTCCATTTCCAACTGCAGGTGTTAAGCGCCATAAGTCAATGCGGACAGGTAGTCAAAGAGGAAAAAAGATATTTTTGCGTATAGAAGTAAACGGATCGAAAAGAAAATAAATCTTTGGAATGTTATGTTCTATATAAGCCCACCTCACTAAGATGCCACTCGGAAAACTACAAAAACAATAATTTTATGTACAGGCAGTTTGTAAAATTTTAAACAAACAGAGACGCTTCGCAAAGAAAAAATGTTTCGGCAATGCTTGATTTTCGCAAGCCTGGCTTCGATTGTTCTCCATCAGTTTTGAAGTAAGATCTTTCGAAGACGAATGCTAAAAATCGTGAGAAGGACTACACTGTCACAAAAAAAAAAAACTGGAGTAACTATTAGAAAATCTCTAGGAAACTGAGATTCTATAAAATTTTCTAGTAGCAGATATAGCTTCTGCTTAACCCTTTGACGGTCCTGGATCATGAGTAAGATGTGTGAAATTCTTCCGCATATATATTTTTTTGGAGTAACTTACCATGTAAATCAAGTGCCATATCTTCTATCAATGCCTAGCTGCCGCGATGCGCCTCTGACTGTTTGACAACGAACATTTAGCATCAGAAAAATAAGTGTAAAATGCTTTTGAAACATGCTCACTAGGGCGTGATAAGACTTTCAAAACCATCAGAGTTAAGTAATACGTTAACGTAATTCAAAAAGAAACTGTACACTCTGGAAAATTATGGAAGCCCAGTTTCCATAAGATTTTCCAGTAGTACTGTTAGTTTTTTTTTTCTTTTAGCAATCACGAATTGCTTATTGGTTTCACTTGACCGTTGAACGACGTCCACGACCTTTGATTTTTAGTACTGAGCATCTGCGAGCACCACCTTCGACCAGCCCCTGCAGGTGCTGCTCCTCTGGTGCTGGTTCTTCACCAGCAGCACTGTCGACCGGGATCCGACACTGCTGGAAGGTTGCGTTTATAACCTACACACACGCCTGCACTTACACACACTTACACACACACACACGAGCGCACACGCCTACACTACACAGTCCACACACTACACTCGTGACTGCGAAAAACATAATTTGAACTCAAGATGTCAAAGATTCATTTTTCTTTTTTTTTTTTCGTAGACTTTACTTTATACAGCATGTTAACTTTAAACAGCCAAACATTCCGATCTAAAAAAAAAAAGAAAACAAGTCTATGTGGTCTTACGAGAGCATACATCATCTGAAATCGATTCGCCATTAAATTAAAATTTATCATAGGAACACCACCCTCACAACAACTAGTGTTATGTGTTAAATTTGAACTTATCATGAAATTCAGTGATCACAAAACAATGAATAAAGAAAAAATGGTTTAATAATCAATAAATAGCAACTGAATGGATTACGCGGCATTTCATACACATTAAAAAAGCAATACATGTTTATATACCAACGAAAGATGGGAGTCACTACTCAATGTTGCATGACGGGCAGTCGTGAGCACGGGAAAAGGCGTGTTCCATTCAAAACTACAACAACAATCTGTCTCAAACAAGGCTGTTATACAAACAATGAAAATATAACATCAACTTTGACATGCAAAATGTCATTCAAATTTTTTTCCTCTTTGTTTGCTCCTCTCCAAAGACACTGCAATAGATCTTACTGGTAACTTGTCAAACGTAATTTTCACAATCCTGTTACTTTACGCAGATATTTTCAAACTCCAAACCTAAGCTTTCAGCGATATTTAAAACTAAAGTTTTTTACAACAGTTTACATACAGTACTACACTTTGATGACGATTTAATACAGTCAGATCTGAATAGCTTCAAGTGAGTGCCTAACAAAAGTAATTTTTACAATGCTAAATATTCACCATTTAAACTTAAAAAAGTTATTGCAATTCAAAGTAATAAAAAACTAATATTACTCGAAATGCATTTCACAAAAGTGCATAACGCATGGAAGTACAATTCTCATGATATGTTGAAAATTTTGCATAAGAACTTTTATGTAAAATATCAACTCTACATTCCGCTTTATCACTGAAAATGTAAACTATCTGAAATTCAACACAAACAATGCATAAAAATCTTTGAAATTGAGTAGGATGAACTCGATCAAGGCAAAATATATAGGCAAATGGCTCAAAATATAGGCAGAAGTAATATTTTGAGCAGTGAAAATGTTATAAGAAAGCTCCATGTGTTGACAAACAGTTAAATTAGCTCAATGAAGTAACAACATTAAAGTAAATTAATTACGAGAAAAAATCCCTTCTATATATTTTTTCTTCTTCTTTTTCAGAAAAAAAGGGGGGGGGGGGATTCTGAAAGCTTGAATTCATTTATTCAGAACATGTTTGCGCAACTACACATGTAGGAAATAATTACAAACGAACAATCGTTTTTCGTCTAACGTTTTCAGTTCCAAAGAACATACCTTTTTTTTATGTTTCTCAAATTTAGAAGCAAATTCTGCTCCTAGCACTATTGGCAGGGAGCACTAGCCAGTTTAATTCGGTCTTTACAGCCGTTACAAGTATATAAACTATCGTATTAAAATCATTCTCCAGAAAACATAACTTTTGAACGCAAATATTTTTGAAATTCGAAACCTTTTGTTTTCCTTTTTTTCATTCTTACATAAAAGTGTTACCTACTAGAAGTAACAATAAACAATGGCCCAGCTAAGTTCCAATTATTTTACTCATAAATAAAAAAAAAATTTTTTTTCAAATGCCTTTTTCACAGAAATGAAAAAAAAAGAAAAAAAACTTCTAATATTTAAAAATCGAGGCCGATTCAATATCAAAGCAGTAATTTTGTTAACTGTGCAAACAATCCGCTATTTTAATGATTAGTGGGAATATAATATTAAGCTCTCTTAATTAAAGTACGGTTTAATTAGTAGTTTCAAATGTATGTTAAAAAATATTGTTTAGTAAATTTGAGAATATACTGGCAATTTATAATTTTGGTAGAATGCCTATTATTCATGTATTTCCCCTCCATCATTTATTTTCAACGCAGAAATAATGACATTGATAAGGTCTGTCACGGAGGTGAGATTCACGGAGGTGAGGAATTTTCCTTTAATATAGGCCTAATAGATACATTTTTCAGGGAATTTTTTTTTCCTTCGTTGTTACAATCTGCACATGTTAAGCATATGAAAACATGTTCACTTCTTTTTTTACATTAATTTACATCCCTGAAATTCAAGTTCACGGAGGTGAAAATAACCACACTAAGTTTTTAAAGCAAAATGTTTTTTGACAAAAATCTCATACCTTCAACTACGGCTGAAAATGAACAAGGGCGCTCCCTTGTATTATGGAAAATAAAATTTGATGTCATTACTGACACGTGTTAATGAGGAATGGCATTTTGTGTTCAGGTAATGGAGGTGAGAATTTATTGTGTGACATGACTCCTTGTCCTACTAAAACGAACTAGAACACAATATTAAAAAATAAATATACTTAAATAATTAGTATTTGAGACTTGTGAAAGGAATAATAAATAAATCAGTATATACTTTTAATTAAGCAAGTTATTAAGCAACATAAACAGTCACACAAGGTGTGTGACATGCCACGGAGGTGAGAATTAACATGTTGTGAACCAAAAATATACTAAAATAAAAATTATTATTTAAAAACTGTTGGTAGGTTTAAATAGATATATTTTTGATGAAATTAAAAATCATTGTTAAATGATTTGTTAATTTAAGGTTTTACTGTAAAAGTCGTGTGACGGAAAAGTTACACTTTTTGAAGCACGTCCCATTAGGATTGAAAATGTATGTTAAAACCAAGGGTTTTCGAGGAGCTACCATCCACCTCGCTGCGCCACTGACAAGGAGGGCTTTAAGTACAGGACAATAAAGCATTTGCTTATGGCGGGAAATAAATTTTGGTGAGCGGAAAATTCTGAGTTCCAAACATACACTTATAGATTTTAACAAAATTGCAAATAAAAAAAAAGATGAAAAAAATCATACTTTGTTTTAAAAAAATCAAAAATTACTTCAACCTTTCAATAATTAAGGAACATTATTGAGAGGGTTGGCGGGGAGGGGGGTTGTAGCATGTCCATTCCTCCCGATTGAGTTCGCATAAGTTCGCGGACAATAAGAATTTTAGTTTGCAACAAAAATGGACAGGTGATTTATTATTTATTCTGAAATTAATTATAACGTCCAAATTTGCGGTGATACATTTTTCTCGAGTGATCAGAACATCAGTTAACGCTAGATAGATTTAAATGCATGTCAAGAAACTTATTAATTTTAATTAATTTAACACGTCGTTTTTCAATTAAAACGAAAGCTATAGCATTTCGAACGTGATAAATTTCACTCGTAGATTTTTTTCTTTTTCGTTTACACCTTCAAAAATTAGAGTTAATATGAGGCAGTGAGAAGCACAGGGATGTAAGTGGCAAAATTAAAAATTTGGAGATAACCAGTACACATGGTAGGTAAACCTTTCCTCTGTCTTGGGGCAAGAGATGGAACAAGTAGCCCTGGTAGTTGCTGCTATGCAGCATAACTTAGAAAAAAAATTTCAATGAAAGCCTACCTAGGATGTTATCCTTACAAGCGTTTTACTCCAAACTTGAAAATATTCACTTACATGCCTTTGCTTCTCACTGCCTCATATGATATGAATTTTAAAAAAAACTTTCATTTACTTAATACGTTAAAAGGTCCTAAATCAAATATACCTGAATCACGAGCATCAAATGTCTGTTTAGTTATAAAGACATTGATTTATTCCATCCCATAATGATTTTGAATTTTAAAAAAAATTGAACGGTTCAAAAACTAAATTAAAACTGTTCAAATTGTTATTTAAAAAAAGTAAACATAGGGTGACACCTGTTCTCACGAAGAGCTTTTTAATTAAAATAGGTATGAAAATCAAATGGTAGCCTCTCAGGCTATCAGTAGTTAGAAGAACAGATCCACAAATCGACTGTATTATTTATTCTGTTATACGTATTTAGTGAACTTTAGCAAGAAATGTAGCCGAATTTGTTTGATCGGATTTTTTTAATCTACTTTTTTCTGTTATTTACTTATTTATTTACTTTTAATTAATCTACATACTCTTTATGCTAAATAGTCAAGTACAATAAGTAAAAGCACGATTTTTTTTTTTACTAATAACACGAGATTTTTTTCAAATATTTTTATTTAAGTACAAGATGAATCCGAGTAAAATACAATACATCATTATCCTCTTGCGTTTGATACACAATTTCAATCGTATCCTATTTCACCCTTATTATAAAAAGCAATTGTTATACCTCGTAGAGAATTTTAAAATTATGGATCTTTCTCGAGTACATTACTTTAGATAATTTCGCTCATTCATATACACCAGTGTTTATTCGTGTAAAAGACATCACACGCCAAAGAGAGCCATTGTTCACGAGTGTCGTATTTCAATCTCTCTGAAACTGATTTCTACAAGAGTCACGCTATAGACCAAAGACCTCATCCGATTCAAGTCAAAGGACTTTTTTTATATCATATTCTTCTCCGTCACACAATAAATACAGTCCCGGATGCGTATACTAAATGCATCCAAAAGGATTTCCCCATTCATAGCTGCTTAGTTCTCAAGCAATTATAAGAAAATGCCAACAGATTGAAATTAATCTTTCAAGAAAGTAATGTCACTTAATTTGAAAAAAACGACCCAAACAAATAACCATTAGATGGTGACATGTGACAGGCGACGAAATGCTCTGCATAAGTAGTAAAGAAAAGCGTTTCCATAAATAGCTTCCGAGACTGAGAATTCATGTCGTACAGACATGAAACACATTCAGATAACTAGTCAGCTTTCACCACCGTAGAATAAGTTAGCCTCGGATAGGTCATTTGCAACAGCTTCTGAGGAACATGATTAAAAAAACTCATTATTTTGCAACTTCAGATGCCTTTTCGTTGCATTTCACTAGAATATTAAGTAAAAAAAAAAATCTTTCAGCAACCTTGTAATTGACAATGTTTTGTGCGTCAATAATTTCCAGTAGCTGCATCAATTCATTCTTCAAGCAGCACTGATGGGCATTCAAACACATATTTACATTTTTGCCGGCTACATTTTTTTCAATTTTTGTTCAAAAAATTCTTACAAACTAACCCCATTTGCTACTAATTTATTTCTATAACTACAATTAAATTCTCTACAATAAGCGTTGTTGACCAACTAATTGCCACAATTGAACAATTTACTGAAACGAAAATCAAAAAGAAATTTTTTTCAATTATCAGTAGTATTTAGTAGCAAGAATTTTAAAACGTTTTCACTAATGACATAAAAAAACATTTTCAATTTTAAGTTAGAATGAAATAAAAATACAAAACCAACAGTTAAAAAGGTGTAACTAAATATTCAGTATTCGGACGAACATTCGCTTAGAATCTAACTTAATATTCGGAGTAAAAAAACAAACCACTTAAAACGCGAAATTCGCTGAGGCATCAGTTTAAACAAGGAATTTTGATTGCATGTATAATCTATATGCTGTTAAGAGTGTAGAGATAAATACTGTCTTGGCCAGGTAAAGGACAGTAATTGCATTTCTTTTTTTAGCAATCACATTGCTTATTGTTCTCATTTGACTGGTCCATATCCTACACACACACGCATACATACACCTACATACACACACACTCATGCCTGCACACACATACACAGACACACACACTCACGCCTGCACACAGACACACGCCTACACACATACATACACACACCTACACACACATACCCACACACTCATGCTTGCACACAAACACACACACCACCATACACACACACTAGTGATTGCGAAAAACATAATTTGAATTCTAGATGTTAAAATTCAAATTTATTTTTATTTTGCATTTTTGTCATCTATTGTACGCTAGCTTTATTGTACAAGCTTACTTGTTTGGTTTCCGCTGAAGAAAAAAGCGCGAAAAAAACGTCTAATAGGGAAGTTGCAACCTATTAAATGTTCATATTTTGACTATTGGATATTGTTAATTGACCCTCAAAACTAAAAAATTCATCATCGCCGAATTTTAAAACACCGTGATTGATTTTTAATGAATTTTTAAAAATCCACGCGCAAAAGTGCGCTTTTCTGAAACGTCACGAGCTTACGTCACAGGGCACTAATTGGCAGCCTTCCGCCGAAGATCCCTTGTTTTCGCTACGGACATTTTGAGTGCGCTGATATTTTTATTTTTTAGAAATTCAATAATCTTTTGAACACACTATGGGGGCCGGATTCGTTAAAGCACAATCTAATAATCTTCCTCAAGTAACATCAATGATGGTATTTGAATATTTCCGTGAGGATGAGAGGTTTAATGTTCCAGAAACGCGAGGAGTTAAATGCGAAGAGGTAAGCCTTACGTTTCGTCTTCGAAGCCAACTGCACGTCCTTCGGCTTCTCCCGCGCCGGAAGAGCGCATGACGTTACTTCCTGTACCATTTGACGTCACAATCGCTTGAACTTTAAAAATTAGTTTTAAAAAAACTACTTATCGTATCGCAAAAAATTTTTCACCTATGATGTTCATATATGTTACTCTATTACATAAAAATAAAATTGAAAAATCGAAAACTTCCCTATTCCAACATTTCCTTAATTGTAACTATTGAGTCCAAAACGCGTTTCTACAAACATCTCGAAACCTCATTTCTGCAGACACTGCCGTTTACTTGCCCACAGTAATATAACACTATGGTTATTTGCAATGTTCAAAAAATCACTCTTCACTAAGAAATATTTTAAAACCAAAGTATTTCAATAATTATTTCAGAAACGAAAGCTTCATAAAGCTATCAAAGAACAAATAATTTCAAAAATATTTCACAAGACATTTGATCTGAATCAAAGTTTCATAAGGTGTGATAAAACCTTCGACTCGTGCAGCAAGCTCATGAAAGTGTCATGAACCCCCTCCTCCCCTGCCGTGCACGATAACAGCTGAAACAACATTTACCTCTCAACACATAAGCGATAGTCAAGAATTAAGAACGCGGTGTGGATAAAAAGAAACATATCTTGACAATATCCCACTTCCAAGAAACGGTTGCTGAGTAATCAAGGTCAGACGAAATCCGTTAAAGCAATAAATGTATAGGTAAGAATATCACAAATCACTATAAGTGTACAGCAGGCTAAATAATTTAAACTGTACATTAAGATATGATAAACAGGGGGGGGAGGGCTCGAGCTTAAATTTCTGGGAGGGAGGAAATTCTTAATTTGCCGGGAGGGAGGAAATTCTCAATTTGCCGAATGGAACTCCAAATTCTGCCGAATGGTGATAATTTTGACGAATGGAGCACCAAATTTTACCAAATAGAACTCAAAATTTCGCCGAATAATGATAATTTTTCCGAATAGAACTCGAAATTTCGCCGAATGATGATAATTTTTCCGGCTTGTCAGACAAAACTTAAATGAAAAAATTTTTGGGAGCTCACAGTGACCTCCCATCGGGGCGCCTCTTATGACAAACTTCTATCACGGGAAATCATTAGTAAAACAACTCAACGAAATACGCATATTATCAGCACAATTGCTTGTAATCGCTATCAGAAAAAATCCATAATTTAGGTTTACTAAATAAAATTAGTCCTATATGTCTCCTCTTCAAAGTAGAAATAATCTGTGACCAGTAGGGTTGTTATTTCTAAGTACAAAACAAAGTTTCAAAACTGGACTAGTGATGCAGTAATTTGGCCGAGTACTGAATATTTGACCGAAGTAGAGGTCAAATATTCGGTCGCAGAATGTTGAACTCATTTTTGATGAGAAGCAAAAATACTATGAGGGCTCTATGAACAATTATTGAAAGGTTCAAGAATTGTTCATAGAGCATGCATTATTTTACAAAAAAAAAAGAGCAATTGTAAAGTTTTGAGAACGGTTGTTTGCAATTTAAATTATTTTGCTATATTTGACCAAAAAAATTACAAATCTTACCCACAAAATGTTTCGTTAACAATAGTTTCTCATGATTAACGTTAAGAAAAATATGTTTTCCCTGCTAGAATCATTTTTTCATTATAAAACTACTGAACTTAAAAAGTCAAGCGTTATAAGCAACTGCATCAAAAAGGTCTTGATCAAAAGCATTTGAAATACACAGAGCTCACTGAAAGCTATTGATATGCGTACTGCCCTGGGTATCTACAAAGTTTTCGTTTATCTTTTTTTTTTTTTTTGCATTTTTGTTATCTATTTTACCTTTGCAGTTTTGCCATTTGTTTCACTTTAACTTGATTGTACTACAAACTTACTTCTTTAGTTTCCGTTGAAAATAAAGAACGTAAATCAGCAACATTTTACTAATGTTTGCACTGCAGGGAATCAGAAACGCGCTTCTTCAAATACCGCAAAACTTCAACTTTGTGCTGCGGTTTACCTGCCCGGCTTACAGCAGGATAGACTACATTCAGTATTATAACACGTTCGTAATTTCGTTTAATATTACATTCGTTAACTTTAGTTGTCTAGAATGTCAACCGTGTTTACTACATCATAAAGATTTTAGTATAACAGAAAAACATTTATCACGTTTCAATAATTTTTTTTCTACTGATTTTTTGCTATCATGAACATCCTTAACAAGTTATTTTACAAATAGTCTGAGAACGAAAAAAATGATAATAAGATTAGAACAAATTTTGTGAAGTTCGATTCAGGTCTAGCTTGAGACCCTAACACGATTCGCGACTGCAAATATGAGCAAATGTTTGCCCTTACAACCAATCACAAATTCAAACAATCACCAAAAATAGAATACAAAATAGTCATCTTTTGTGAATAAAAATCATTAAAAAAAAAAAAACTTATTTCAAAGTAAGAAAGGAATTTAAAGTTTGAAAATGACTCTCCTTATTCTACAAGTGCTAGAAATTTGGCATCTGATGTCTATTTTTATTCTGAGACGAAAAAACTTTAGTCCTTACATAAATAAGAAAATACTTTCAAATTATGATCCAACCTTTGTTCATACTGTGCATTTGTTTATTTGTAATTATTTATTTATTTATTTTATCCAGTTTCATAATTTCCTGAGTGGGAAAAGACTATTTTTATTCTAAAAAGTGTTCTATTTTTTAGACATAAAAGTAGGAAATGCATTTTGTTTTTCCTAACCACTGTAACTAATCGATATGTTCACGAACCGTGACAGTTCGCGCCTACCACGGAAGAAGCAGCCCTAAGTCTAGGCTTTGATTGGACGCTATTCAGCGAACAGTTTTAGTAGAACTACACCATGAAAGTTACTCAACATTTAATTCATACTTGTGTGTCGTTGGAACGTGTGGCTAATTTCTAGATCTTCAAAATTGAGCTGGTATTTTAAGTTTAAAACAGGATTGTATTACTGCCGGAATGCACAGGATCGCAGTACCTGACAAGGAATCTCAGGGGGTCTTAGCTCTCGGTGGCCCTGCTGTTATAGCGAGTAAATATAGCGCTTACTTCGCATTCGTTATAAGCGAGTTCGACTGCATTAATTTAAACGTTAAAGTATGCCTCTTTCGGATCCAACTGTGATCAAATGAAGACTGGCTAAAAAAAGAGCTATAACCAAATTGTGATCCAACTGTGTGATCCAACTGTGATCAAATGAAGACTGGCTAAAAAAAAAGAACTATAATCAAATTTTTAGCGAAGAATCAAAGGAAATTCAAAGGAATAGGCAGTTTTAATAACTTATGATGGAATTGGAGAATGAATTACGTCGTACATCAGTCATAATGTTTCTAATCAGGGTGTCAATGATTTGAATCGATTTATGTCAGTTACTTGAACCAATTCATTCAACAACAAAAAATCGCTGATTTAAATCAATTGATTTATATCAGTTACATGAACCAATTCGTTTTTTTAAAAAATCACCGATTTAAATCAATTTTTAAATTAAATCTTAGCAATCTTTGTTCGATCTTGTCCCTAGAGTACATTCTCACTTACGGAATCAAAGTCTGTGTCCTTACTCATTCCGAAAATACAATTTTTAAAATAAAGTTGGCCAGTGAACAGAAGATTAAAGATCGATTGAGAAATTTTTCTGATCGCCAGTGGCTGGTAAAACGCGTATTTATTCGTCGACCTTCTTTTTTTTTTTTTCTTATCACCCCGTTTTTATGAACCAAAAACAGTAGCTTATCAAAAAATTAGCTTATTAATTGCTACTAAATTATAAAAATTAGCATTTTAAAAAAATCTTTTTTTTAAATTACTGGTATTAACGTTAATTTTATAATTATGTGTTAATTATAAAAATAGGGTTTTGTTTTATTTTGAAGAGAAACGTGTTTTCTGACAAATTAAAATTGTTATTCATTACTTCACTCCTCCATAACACTTATTATCAAAGAAGAAAAAAATCTTAAATAACAAAAATTCCAAAAGAAAAAAACAGGCCACTTTGCAAATGCTGTGGATTTGGTCGTCTGGTTCTGACAATATGAAAGCACCATAACCTCACAGCATTAGTTGTATTAATGATGAAGTCCTTCAACTGAACTGCTTTATTTTAGAGCAAAAATCTGGTTTTCGTGAGCTCCAAGGAAGTGGTAGCGAATTGTTAGTCTGGACTCGGGAGTTGAACACAAAAGCGAATTCACAAAAGTGCCGCCTATAGGCTGAACTAACACACTGCATTCCTTACGTATAAAAAGGAAATAATTGGGGGGGGGGGGATGAGGGGATAAGAAAGTTGAGCAATTCAAATGTTTTCAGCAATAAAATACCAGATGAAATTTCTGGGAAACGCTGGAATCTCCTTTGCACGTGTGATTATTTCTTCTTCATGCTTGTAGATATTTCATTTCGAAAGTAATGAAAGGGTGCAGTCAGTCCTAGTTTTCACCAGGGTATCATTAAAATCAAAGCAGTCGGTCGTTTCATATTAAAAAAAATGTTTCGGTAATTTTAGACAGGCTGCCTTTTTCCTCTCGGAAAGGCCAGCCCTACTAGCATTGAAAGGAGTGCCCACATGGCAGAGACTTCAAATTAAATCGAGTCCTGGACGACATAAACATTGCTACGCCACTATCGTTCTATACGAAAGTTTTTCGAAAAAATACACTGTTATAATAACTTAATATGAGTAAAAAAAACTTGAAATAAAAAGTAATACAGAAAAAAAAATCAGCGAAAACATTACTTCTAATTTTCGTGATATTTTTTGAAGGGCAGTTATTTTATGTATTTTGACATATATGTATAAATGCGAAAAATATTTCGAGTCAACTTGATTCTTTACTATTTAAAATGAAAAAAAAAAACGCAAATCTGATATAGTTACAAGTCCAATAGCAGAAACAGCGCTACGCTGCGACGTACGTTGCAGATTCTTGAGAAAGTCTAGAGACTATTTATTAGTTGGGACCGAAAAAAAAATTTATTTTAGGAAAAATTTCAAATTTCAGAGAGCGAAGATTTTTACCGCACTTTTTGGGATATAACCCACAAGTAGCAATGGTTTGCATTTTTTAAAGTTTAGCATCTTATTTTTAAGCATTTCTCTGTGCTCCTTTAGATTTTATGATATATCTAACGTGGGTTTATTTTGCACACTATTTTTGGGATTTTCAATTTGCGTAGCAGAGTGCTGAAAGAAATTCTGTTACCACGCTCAATGTAGAACTTGAGAAAATGGCTAAAACGGGTACCGTTATTGAAAGTGAATTGCTGAATTTACCATGACAAACAAATGCGGTCTAAACATGACAAACATATGCAGTTTGGTTAGTGACAGAAGCATCTTCACGTATTCTGCGGATCAACAAGTCGTGATGGCTTTATACGAACATAGGCGTCACGAAAATTAATGCTAAACTCCGCAAATAAAGCAAAGTATAGGGTGTAAAATTTCTGTGTTACAAAAACAAAAATACTAAGCCTAAATTTGGGTGGACACTATGGTAGAGTTTGAATTCAGTCACCTTCTCGAGGTGAATTCGAAGTTATTTTCCCCTATTTTCGGAAAATAAGCGAAGAACTGCTATAAAACAGCGACGCAAATAGTGCATCAACGGTCCTCCAGTGCTTTATTCTTTTATACTTTAGTTTTAATCCGAAAGCATCATGTTGTGTTATTATAATAATATAAAGTGTACAAATGGCTTCAGTTTAAAAAAAAAAAAGGTTTAATAAAAATTTTGCTTTAAAAGGTCAAAATAGTAAAAATTTTGCAAACATTCCAAATTTCACCGGTAGAGTGGGGGGTTTAAATATCGTACTCTATTTTTTTTTTTTTTTCACAAGCAAAGAAATTTACCAGGCTACCACTTTCACTACAGGTGATAGAAAAAAAATATACGCATAAAGACATTTAGAAAATAACAAATAAATGTCAATATTTACATATATTTGGCGAAGCTTCAACCAAAAACCTTTTTCTCAACACAGGCGATTAAAATATATATACATGAAAATTTTTATTTTTTAATTTTAAGAATGTCAATTTTTACATGTTTAACGAAACTTCAAGGGCCTGACACATATTTTAATTTCCCGAAAACATTTTACACAAACATTTGTTGCAAATACACAACTTTTTCCACCATAGACAGGGCCGATCCTAGGGTGTCGGCCGCCCGTGTGCAAAGACCTAATGTGCCGCCCCTGAAGAGCAATTTGCATGTTTTAACAAATATTTAACGCCCATATAAATCTTTCTTCAAATTTCTGTATCAAGTTCTAATTTTAAGAAAAAGCAGAAGGAGGATGAATTTATGTAAAAAATTAGAAACTCCTTAGGTACAATTTATATCTTTGAAGTAAGTAATAGGTACCGAAATTTACTAGTCGTAAAAACGCATTTTATAGTCTGTCTTTGGTGACATCAGAAAAGGGGGGGGGGATCGCCCCCAGAAAATATACGATATTGGCGCATGAAAAATAGCTGTAATTAATCTTTGGTTGTGTTTGGTTGCAAGGACAAAAGAGTCGGGGACATTTAAGGCCCATGGAGAAATTTTCAATATTGACGTCAAAAATTGCAATTCTAGGAAATTTTTCGAGACTTGAGGGGAAAGTAATGTTGGAGTTCTTTCCTGAAATTCTTTCAAAATTGATGTCAAATTGCAGCTATTTTTTGTGACCTTAGTATAAGAAAGATTGGCGTTCTTCCCGAAAATTTTCTGAAACAGAAGATTTAAACACGCAATTTTGGGTTATCTTTGTTGAAATTGCTGAAGAAAGGAAGATTCGGTCGTCTTCTTCTATCGAAAGTTTTCGAAATTGAAGTTTAAAACTCAAATTTAGGCTGTCTTTGGTGACGTTAGGGGGTCTGGCATCTTTCCTCCGGTAATTTATCGGCATTATTGTTTCAAAAACACATTTTTGGCTAGATTTGGACACGATAGGGGGAACGGGAAAAAATTCCGAACTGAAATATTTTTCGGAATTAAAATCAATTTCAGGCTATTTTTGTGAAGGGAGGATTTTGGGGCTCTAAAAAGCGCAATTTAGTCCTATCTTTAGTGATGTTAAGGAAACCTGGAAGCTTCAGCGGATCTTTCTGAATATTTTTCGATATCAATACAGTAAAACCTGTAAAGTTGACCACCTTTATAAGTTGACCACCTGTCTATGTTGACTGCTTTTGTCAGGAACGGAATTAGTCCTATGTTATATAATAAAGGAAAACCTGTGTAACTTGACCACCTCTCTATCTTGACCACCTGTCTATCTTGACCACTAATGAACACCAAATTTGGTTTGGAGTATTGTAAAAAACCCTTTGTAAGTTGACCACTTGGTTTATTTTTAAAATTTTACTTAGCAAATTATTATTATTTTTTTTTTAAAGCTTTCCAAGAATATTTTTGATACCAGACCAGCATTTTACTAACTAAATGGAACAGCAGCATAACTAAACCTCCTTTTGAGCTTAACCACATGGGAAAACTACTAAGAACCCTATAGAGAAGTACAAAGTATTTTTTTCCAGTTGCAATATTTTGTGGCAACAATGGAATTGTGCTAAAGAGTAAAGTTACTTGCATTGCAGTATTTCTGGTGCAAGGGATTAAGAGATACGACATTTTCATTTTCAACTGCTTTTTTGAACTATGAGTTTCCAACTTATTGCTCTTTGTGTTATAGTTTTACATAAAATGGCTTCAAAAAGAAAGTTAGTTGAACTTGAGATTGATAAAAGATATGAAATATTAAAATTATTTGAAAAGGGAGAAAGCCAGAGAAAAATAGCTGACACATATGGAATTTCTAAAACTAGTGTCTAATAAGTGCGCCAACTTCAATAAGGAGTTATTTTGTTGAAAAGTAGATCATCATGGGGTTATAAATGTATAAAAAATTTGTAATTTTTGAGAAGCTATGAATTTTTAGGAACTATTAATATCAAATGAGTAACTTTTCCTATTTTTTTTTTGATCAATTTACTGAAATTTTAAATTTGCATGACACATTATGCGTCATTCCGGGAAAATAATCTTTAAAAATATTTGAATAACATTTTAAATTATTGTTTCAAAGTAATGCTAAACAATGAAAGTGAATTGAACAGAAAGAGTAAGTGTCAATCAATCAAAAAATGAATACATGGTGCAAGAAATGACAAAAAAAAATCATTACCCCCTTTATAAGTTGACCACCTGTCTAAGTTGACCACCAAAGTACTGCACCGCAAGTGGTCAACTTACACAGGTTTCACTGTATCTGAAAAATACAACTAAAGACTTTTCTCCACCTCACCTCGGCGATTGATGGGGGATGCCGGATGCCCTAGCGCCGTGAAAGTTTACATAAGCCATCCGGAATTTTTTAGAAATGGAAGTCCCAAAATCATATTTTAGGCATTGTTTGATAACGATGGGACAAAGAGCGAGTGGGGGTTCAGTGTGCCCTCAAGAATTGTTTTTTGAAACTGAAATCAATTTCAGTCTAGTTTAGGCAGGAAGGTTTGGTGGCTCCACGGAACCGTCTAAAAACGAAATTTTGAGCTATAGTGATTACATTGGAGAAAATTGGGGATCCGGGGAATTTCCCCCAAAGTTCTTCGAAACTAATGATTGAAAAACGCAATTTTAGTTTGTTTTTGAATACGTTAAGTGAGAGGGGGTGGGATTGGAGGCCTCTCTAGAGACGCCAATTCAGACTATCTTTGGTAGTAATGTTAGGGAATGGATTTCAAGGATCTCTACCGCAAAAACTTCGAAGAAGAAATGCGAAAAATGCCATTGAGCAATTTTTGATGACGTTATGGAGGGCTGTCTCCAGAAAAGACATTTTGGAGCCATCATTTTTAAGCTATGTTTGATTACATTAAGAAAGAAAGGGTGAATAAGAGACCTAATTGGATCCTTAAAATCGGAGATTCAATCAGCGAAATTTTCCGAAATTAAAGTCCTAAAAACGCAGTTCGAAGCTTTCTTTAGTCTCGTCAAGGCATCCTTTTGGATCTTCGTTTTGGAGCCACACTTAAAATTTGTAACCCGGGGCAAAGGCTCTGTCCTCCTACCTGATCTGAAACTGGGCAGTTCATTCGTGATTTTAATTAGAAAAAATTGCTGTAAAGGGGGAAAATTAAAAATTTTAGTTCGTTGATTATATATGTTTGACTCTCAGGGGAGTCGCAATTTTCCATTGTCTCTCCAGTCTCCACGCATCCACGACTGAGGAACACAGAATTTGTTGTTTGAAATACTTGCGAGAGTATCCTATCAACATAGTTTTTTTTACACAAAATATGTCTTCATTGTTTAGGGATAATAAAAACTTGGGAAGCTGGGTGAAGCATTAGTGAGCTTTAAAAGGCACCCTTTCATGCTTCGGGGTGGGGGTGGGGGATTTTCGTCACTGCCCCTCCCCTGTATCCATGCCTGATTACCAGTTCTGTCACAAATTTTACAACCAAATGAAGCACGTGTGTAAAGAGTTGATATTAATGAATAATGGAGCAACACAATGTGCTCTAACATTCCATTTTTCTTAATATGCTATGCTGTTGTAAAATTGGCACTTTGATAATTGAACATTTAAAATTCAGCATATTTATTAGACTTATTATATTATCTTGTGAGAAATTCTTGAGGAATTTTGCTTGATTAAAAGAACTATATGATGCGGCCTGCGGCCGCCCCTTGCTTTGGCCGCCCTTGTGCGGTGCACACTCTGCACACCTGCTAGGATCGGCCCTGACCATAGATGATTTCGATTTTAAAAAAGGTTAAAATCGACCCACCCTTCAAATAGCTATTCGCGTTTCTCCATCAGTTGATACCAGCCATTTTATTTTATTTCTCCATCTGTTAGGAAGTGTTTTATTTAAAGTTTCTGCATGCATTAAATGCAAGCATTCTGGATTTGAACATATTGCACATATTTGAAAAGATTTAAGATACGAAGCTGACATTTTTTTCTACTTATTTGTAAATACATGCTGGCTGCCTTACATCAAACAAACTTGACTACTCGGCTCGATAAACTAACAAAGAATTAAAACTTGACAGTCTTTGCTATCTAAAAATTACTTTAAGCTCTTTATTTCTTAAATATTGTATAATAAGCTATGGATATAAAACATTAGAGGCACATTTAGGCTGTCCATGTGTGAAGTTATACTGTCCAAATATTGATAACCACAGAGTATTTACTAACAATAGAGAAAATGCTCTTTTAACTGGAAGGTAGAAGTCGATGCCAACATAAAAAAAAAAGTAGTGGTCAAATAAGAGAGGGGCGGTTCAGTATTTGGAGTTTTTCTGGCTACATCTTGGTAAAATAAAATTACGTGCTAAACTGAAAGTTATACTGTTCCGCTCACAAATGGTTGTAATCAAAACCGCATAAAGATAGCTAAAAAATAATCCTAAAACACTCTGGTCTTATAATTACTCTATGATAATAACCTTGTTTTGAGCCAGTAGAAACAAGAAAATCGTATATGATTACATCAGGAGTGTGGTGGTGATGAATTTATGGGAAACTACGACGAATAAAAGCTGATATATGTGCTATTTTTTAATGCAACATTTTCCTTCGCGTTGAAGTGTTATCAGTAAAATAGGCATTTTGACCCTTTTCTGTATAATTCAACTATTTACCAAACCTAATAAATTACAGAGCGTCTTACGCCTCTTAAGAGCACAGCTTCAAATCAGTTGATTCTGCGTCATAGATGTCTGAACAGAGCTTCAAAATTTTTGTTATTATTTCTTAAGTACAATGAGGGATTGTTCAAAACTAAGTCACGCTTTGAGGGGGGGGTGAGAATTTGTGACAAGGGAGGGGATAACAACACATGTGAAATATTTTTACAACAATATGCTTATGAAAAACCACGTGACAAGGGGAGAGAAAGGGGTAGTGTGACACTTTATGACAAAGGGGGGTGGGGTCAAATATGTTTAAAAAAAAGTGTGACACCATAAATGGAAAACCTTCTTATGCTAAACGGGGAGTAGTTAATGACCAGTTGAAGCACTCTGACTAGCGCAGTCAATATTCATGTTCACTGAAAAAAATTTAATAAGTGTTGCATTTCAAAATGAGAAAATCTATAATCCGTCAGCAGGTAATCATAAAAATGAAAATATATATAAAAAAAAATAGAGCAAATGGAAGAAAATTAATGATATGGCGGCTTTATGTGGAACTTGAGTTTAACTTGACATATAACGAATCAGTTCGCAGACGACAAGACAAGCGTTGTTTTCGAACATTAGCCGAAACCATAAATTTGCTTTATTCTTGCCAAGCACAGACTGATGTTACAAGAGGAAATGGCAATCAAAAATAGTTACGTTAGTGGTGAAATTAAGGAGAATGAATAAACATATTCGTTTCAAATCAGCGAAGATATAAAATTTCACCCAAAGGTTTTCCGAAAAAATACACCAAAAGCAATTATAAAAGCGGTCAATTATTTTATTCATTAATTCATTTCGTAAATTTCTTAGACACCACTTTTCTACCAACGGAAGCATAGTTCAGCACCTAAAAGCTTTTTCGAGCCTAATCCAAAATGTTTAATTCTACTAAGGAAATTTACAAACCTGCAGTTGACAGAAAAGAAGTTTCGTAGACGATGTTTCTCCAAGTGCAAAAAAGAACAAAATTATGTTTCGGAATAAACAACACACAAAGCAATTAGCAATAGGGCCAAACCCCGGTAAAATTTTTGAAATGTCACCTCCACAACGAAAAATTTTACTGCAGTTTGGTCCATACATATGTATGTGTCCATATGTTTCACATTGGCCAAAAATAATATACATTACTATTAATAAAATAATATACAACATGGGTCAAACTGCGGTAAAATGCTTGCGGTAAAATGCTTTTGAATGCATTTCAAAATTTTACTGTGCTTTTTGGCCCAATACATACTGCTCCCCAGCGACAATACTGGTACACCTCGAAGAGGTTTCAATACATAATACTACTTAATTTAAATTCTGAATTTAATGCTCTTTCTTGTCGCCATACTAACGGTATAATCAATAATGGGACATCTTTATTCAAGATGCGTCAGTTTATTTCTTTATTATAGATATACTATTATTGTTTGGATTGGGACATTTTTTTTAAACAATTCTAAATTTCCCAATTTAGAAGAAAATTTGCAAACTATCTTTTTACACACTATACAGAACAATATCCTCTAAGACTATCGTCAAAAATTCCAGATTAAATGGAGCATTTCAGCACAAAACAAATTCCCTCGATCCTGCCCAAGTCAATCGTGAATATATCATTCTATGCTTTTTTTTTTTTTTTTTTTTTAAGGAAAATTTTATAGCAGCTGCTATTTTTAAGAAAATTTAATCAATATAAACATAACAACTTCGATTTAAATACATTTAATTCAATTTAAAATTAACAGTATTACAACCAAACATCTACCTTTTCCATAATACTTAATGCAGAAAAATATCTGCCAAAAACATAAAAATAGAATAGCAAGTTATAGTAAAAAGAAAAAAAAGTCCCCGAAATGAACAACAAAGTCCGACATACACAAAGTATTGTGCTAAAAGAAAATTAAATGATATTATTGGAAGTTAACTTTAATTTTCACATAGAAAATCAGAGAAAACAATGACACGATTCCCTTCTGGAGTGCAGTGAGGAGTAAAGACTTTGTAATACCACCCTAAGAAAATTCCAAGTTCAAAAACCTTCACATATAAGTCAAAAAAACAATTAGATAATCTCAAAACACATTCCTGTAAAAGCACCATGCCACAATTATTAAACCTGCACAATTAAGCAGGAAAGGTTTACTCCCATAACGACGTAAAGAATGAGATAGAAGAAAGAAATGAGCAGAGAAAGTTGCCTTCCAAATGGGTTATAAAAAGGCCACAAGCCGAAGGTTATAAAAGTAGGTTTTTGTATCGCACATACCGGAAGGTTCATCGTGACCGTGAAGAACGTGATTTCATCACGCAGCAAGAAAGCGAAAATGCCTGAGTAAACACTATCTTGAAAATGAGGGGGAGGGGTTTCATTAATCATACACGACGCATTTCATATTGAGTACATAAAACATGATACTACCTGATTCTCTGTCACATTAGTTCACGAATAATTATCAATAATTAAAGCAGGGGTTCCCAACTGGGGGAAGGGGAGGCATGACGGAGGGTGTGCCATTGAAATTTGTAGGGTGAGGGGTGTTTTTCGGGAATATTTTTCTTTTTTAGAAGGGTTTGAGTCCTAGGGATTTTCGTGGTATTTGAGAGGGTTATTGAAGGTCCTGATTAAAGAGAGTAACGAAAGGTATTAAAGCCAAAAAGAAAAAAAAAGCCTCTAAATAAAAGTATGTCCTTTAAAGCCGCTTTTTAAAAGCTAGAATTAAAAATATTTCAAAATTCCAAATTCGATAGATCAATCAAATTTTTACTCCTGTGCAATGCAGAGCAGGCAGCAATACGTTAAATTTTCAACTAAATTTTATAATATCAATTATTTTTTGTGGTTAACTGCTTTATGAATTTCAGTTCAATTTTAATTTAACTAATGCTTTGTGTTTCTTATTAAATCATTTGATAATAAGTAACATTTTCAACTAATATTTGCATTCAATGGTAAAAGACATAACATGAGTTCGACAAGTTTTTCAAACAAAAAGAGGAAAGAATAAGCTGCATAAACAGAAAGCATTCAATTCAATTCTTCACCACGCATAAATGTTTCCCGATCTAACGACATAAAATCCGCGAAAAACATCTTAACTTCTTGATAAGACATGTTTCAATTCAAGTTGAATAGAAATCTTCAATAACCAGGACTTCACTTCTTTTCCGAGAAGATGACATACAGAATAATAGAAGCGTCGAAACAAACAAAAAACAAGAACAAAATTAGAGAAGTGTGTTTTGCAAGACCCTGGTTCATATGAGCTGTCTTCTGTCGCGTCAATAAATGGGGTACATTTTGTATTTTTTACAAACCTTAAACTTAGTTCTAATTGAGACTACAGCAAATTTTATTTTTATATTTTTGATGGTTAATATTTAACAGATACATGCAAAGACACGATAAAAAATATTTGTGGGAAAATTTACCTTATGGAAGGATGGCGAGCTTTTCAAGATTTTTTTTTTTTTTTTTCTTCTTTTTGTGGGAAAATGAGAAACGAGCACTATTTAACTTATCAACGATTTGATGCAGTTTGAAAGACGAATCGGATTATTCAATATTCACTGGTTTATTATTCACTATAAAATTGTACCTCCTTGGTTAACATAAAAAGTCATAACAAAATCATAGTACATACTTTGTCATGAGTTTCTTATAACTTAAGTTAAAAATCACAAATACAAATAATTTTCTGTTTAAAACACCTGAATGTATGTTCTCACCGCTTCATGAGCCTCGACCTGGAAACCAGTACGCTTAAAATAATGCGTAACAATGCGTAAAATAAAACGTTTTTCAATACCTTTTATTCTAAGTGCCAGAGTGCAATCGAAATTGGTATTCAGGCTATTTTAAGAATTCTATCTGTTTATATAGTCCAAACTAGGGGTTTCCATTCTAATTATGAAGTCAAGTGCTCATTTCAGTGGCGCAGAGAAGCGGGGATTTTGGGGGATGAAAACACCCACCAGAGCCATTGGTTTTAACACAAATGCAAATTCCAATACAGTAGTTTATGCATATGAATGGGCTGTTTTGATCAAAAACGGCCTTCGAAAAGCATTTTTGATAAATAAATCCGCTTTGATAAAAAAAAAAAAAAAAACCCTCTAGAAGGTATTTTCATCATCCCCTCCCCCCCCCCTCCAGAAGGCATTTTTCATTTTAAAAAAATACCCCTTCAGAAGGCATTTTCGATCAAAAAAACCCTCCAGAAGGTCTTTCTGGCTGCGCTAGTGGCTCATTTTAATATGAATACGACTTCTTTTAACACAAATACTTCATTTTAATAATTAAAAGGCAAATCAATTTCGATTGGCATCTCATTCGTTTTTTTTAG
This sequence comes from Uloborus diversus, assembly GCF_026930045.1. Classification (NCBI taxonomy): domain Eukaryota; kingdom Metazoa; phylum Arthropoda; class Arachnida; order Araneae; family Uloboridae; genus Uloborus; species Uloborus diversus. Next base: position 161,597,442 of record NC_072733.1, on the reverse strand, counting down.
TGCTCATGATAGATAATATTTTTTTTTCTCCTAGGATTTTACCTTGAGAAACGTCCTTAGAAAAAGATTAGGAAATGATATCATACAAAATTTATAGGACATCATTTGTAGAATCTAACCGCAACGTGGAAGAGCAGAGCTGAATCTACAAAATCAGTTTCGATCTTCTGCTCTGGACGGATGTTTGCGACATTTCTTGGAACTAATGTCTGAATCAAAGTGGATTTTAATTTAGCAAATTCGGGAGAAATCGTGCTATGAAGAAAATCAACTGTTTAAACAAGAAAAGGAGGAATCATACATAGAAAAATGTACTTGAACTGTAAAGGAAATAAAACTCAAATATATGTGTAGCTGCCGAACAGTTTCATAAGTTTAATTTAAAAGCTTTGGACGCTTTAAACTAGATTAAAAAGCTTAAACAAACTGGCCTCAATTCATAAAACCCATTTTTGAAGGTTCAACGGAATCCGAAATCAAGTGTTTTATATTTTATCGTTTAAGAAATTGCTAATTCGGACATACTCGACCAAACTAAGGAGCAAAAGATAAACTTTTAAAATATAAACCACCTTGAGGTATACTGCATCAGTATGCATTTGAATGAAAACTTGATTCTAGTAAAACTAGAATTTTTAAATACGAAAATTTAATGATAAAAAGCATTGTCAAGCCCAGAAGAAAAATGCGTTTAAAAAATGAATTATGTATATCGAAGTTAATGTTCATCATTTCAAACGGAAACTGAGCGGTCTAATGAAATACCGCAACCTTATAAACAATTACACGCACGGCGTCCCGCCCCCCCCCCCCCCACACACACGAGAGAGAGAGATAAAGCGCTCTGATAACTTAATCGATTTTGGGATAGAAGTATATATATATCGGCGGGTAGATTTCATTGCAATATTTTAAAAAGTCAGAAATGTGTGCGACTCAACAAAAATACCGTTGAAAGAACGCATTGCTAATGGCAAACTGAAATTGCACTAGGCGTAATAGGGGAATGTAGGGCAAAACGAAATGGTTAAGATGAAATTATTTAATAAATGCATGCGCAAGTGATTTAGTAATTGATTGAATAAGCAAACGAAAATGAACTTTTTCACTTTGCCCCTTCCACTTTGCCCTGCATGTACTTGACTAATTGTGAAAAATATTAAAATACAAATAAGCTAAAGATTAGCTAAATAAACACTGCATCGAATATTAGAAGGTCCAAATAAATGTTTAAAATGTTAATAAGAAAATCTTTATAATTTGATAATATCAAAATAATTTTTGACTGACAAAAAAAAAAAACAATTTGAGTATCCATTCTTGAAAATTGCTTGAATTATCATATGCTTTGATTTTTTCAGAGGTATTTTTTCTAAACTGGAATAGCCTACATATGTTACTACCCAGTTAAAATGTTACTAAGTGGCGGTAAAAGAGGAGTAAATATTTCACCATTTCACTTTGCCTTACATTTTCAAGACAATAACATGGCCTCATCAAAAAAAGACCACATTTTTCTTCATATCGCATCTTCGCGATGTTATTCCATAAGGTCCATCTTTCCGTTCCATAAGGTTTGATTTTTTTTTTTTTTTTTTTCGGGTGCGTTACAAAAAAAAAAGGGAAAAAAGAGGGGGGATTATTTCTGTAAGTAATCGCTGTAACGTCGTTCAGAGTAATAATAATTTGATTTTCTTCCAAGACAATACAGCAGTCAATGTAAATAACTTAGAATTATTTTTCTTTTTTTATGATGCCATAAAAAATTTTTGAACTTGTGAACTATTATGGCTAATCAATTATATCTCATATTGATACGACAATTTGTTGCTTTCCATGTGTCAATGACTTTTCATACACCCTATACTTCCCAGATTTTTCAGACACACTAATTAATTAATACGATTAACTTCTAGCTGTCATTATTTTGGAGGAGCAATGGGTAATTATCCGGCACAATATTTACCATCACCACAGCAGTTAGAAAAAAATATTTGATGGAATTCTCCAAGGGAGTGGGGGGGGGGTAGAGAGAAACTTGAAATCAAACGTACAAAAAAAGTGAAAATTATCAAAATTTTAAATTTGATTAAATTCATTAAAGTTTTAGATAATCGACTGCTCGAATAGTTCAATGCCTTAAAAGTTATTGTATGTAGATGAAGCAAGTTACTTTAAATTAAGTCCTTGAAACAAATAAAAAAAAAAGTTAGGAAAAAATTTTGAAAACAAAATAGCCAGATAGAGATAGAACTTGCATCTACCAATAATGAACCCTAAACAGTAACTTTCCACAAATGCTCCCTACAACACCCTCTTTATTTTAGAAAAATTAAGTAATTTCTTTAGTAAGTGGACGAGTGCATCAGTAGTAAAGGAACACAGCATGCATTTACATATAAAGCTCATTTGGAAATAGCAAGTCAAGAGTTTTAGCATGAGAAGATTGGAACCTCTTCTTAAACAACTTTTTGCTTACCAAGTCAAAATCCTATTTTCTTGTTTTTAATGAGGTTATGTGTTTCTAATTACATTTCATACATTAAAGATAGTTAACAATTAACATAAAGTCTAAAAGCAGGGGTGCCCCCCCCCAAAAAAGTGAAAAATACCCTTCAAAACACCCCCCTAAAAATTTCAATACCGAACTCTGCGCCATCCCCCCCTCCCTCTAGGTGTGCACCCCTGCTAAAAGAATTTCAGGAGATAAATACCTTGTTATATATATATATATATATATATATATATATATATATATATATATATATATACATATATAATCAATTGGTGAGTTACAACTTGCAAATTAAAGTATGATGAGTAAAAATTGCAAATTTATTCAAAGTATACAAAAATTCTTAATCAAGTACACTCTTGATCAATTGGGATCAGAATATTTGGGTTGCAGAGCATTAGGAACTTCCACCACCCTCAACGAAAAAATAGAAAAAGCAAAGGAAAAGAGTATAGTAGCAGAGTTCGGGATGGAAGGGACTTAAAGACTACATACCGTAGAAATTTGCTCTTTTCTTCGATAGATGATGGATGTGGCACTTAAAATTTCTTTTGGTAAAAACCTCAGTTCTGACAATGTTTTATTATGTTGATGTTGCACAGTAACTAATAAAAAGCACAAAAATTAAGAAAACACGGAAAGTTTTTTTGGATGACAATTTACCTACAGAAGATGACGCCGATAGTAGTATTGATTTGCAAAACAAATCGTAGAACATGTAGAAATTTAGACTACTGTGAAAATAAGGATGAGGGAGGTGCACTTGAATTAATAAATGAAGATTTTAAATGGAAGATGAGGAAATTTTAAGTAATTATGTTACTGTGTTGCATGTTACTTGTGGTCCCGAAAGGACAGCTCCTGAAAGTAGAGCTGAGGAGGAAAATCTGGTTACATACAACACAATCAAAACTTTTTCACACTGACACTTTACCTCATATAGAAATGTTACTAAATTATTTTGAACAAGAGTCAGCAAGCTTGCAGATAATACGATGTTCGGAAATATAGGGAGTAGAATTTGTCATAAAGAAAACGAAAAGTGAAAAACAATAGATCCATAGTTTCATTTATCACAAAACAAAGAAAACTACATTTCCATTATGCAGTAGTTAATCTATATAAACATAAAATTTCTCACTTTTTTATATTTATTTGTTTGATTCTATTAATTAATTTACTTTTTTATTAAGTAATGTACTAATGTACAATTTTACATATTATATCATTTTCAAAAGTTCTTCATAAAAATTTGCACAGCATTGATTACCTGGGTCTAGAAGCACCCATAGCTTGGGATCACTTGTCCTGACAGGGGCATTTCTCAACTATTTCAGTTAACTGGGAGTCTACTGAATGGAAAAAGAAAATGAAAGCCTTCGGAATATAAATTGCCACTTTGCTATAGAACGAAACTAATTCAGAAATAGTTGAAAGTATACTACAAAAATGTGAAAACCAAAAAGTTTCAATTGGCTGTAATCCAGAACGATTATGCCTTTCAATTAAAAGCTACTAGTTTTCGAAAGAGATGGTGTACACAGTTAAGAGTTTGTAGGACATACAAAAAAATTTCTCACATTCATAAGTTTTGCAAAGAGTGCACAAACCTGAAGTGATGAATAGTGTTAATAGTAATCAGTTGAATGGGTCACAAACAGTTTCTATCATTGTACTTATTGATTAAGTACAATGAATCAAAATAGATCAAAACAATACAGAAGAAGACAATAGTACAAAAAGATCTTATTGATTAAGTAAACTGACAACTCCACACTCTTCCCATCTGCTTTCTTTTCTTGAGTTGAGCAACTGTTTTTGAAAATTTCTCTTTTACAAATTATATATAATGAAAATATCCTGATCACCCACAAAAAATTCCAGTGAGCAGAAGAAAAGCAGCTTTTTATAAAGAACTATTATTCACTGTGCTATATCTATTCAGTTTGTAATATATAATTTGAGAACTTCACCTTCATTTTTCAATGCGCTGAATCTCATGGATCACAACATATTAACAAAATTTAAATCCATTGCAATATTTTTGGATGACATGGGAAAATGCAAGAAAAAGAAGAAAATTACAAACTAAGAATTTTTATTATTATTACATGCTAATTTTATTAATATGAAGTTCCATCTGATATTAGAAATCAATTTCTGACTATATGGCTTCAAATTTGCCACAATCATTCATAGCACCAAAGTAGATAATCAGTCATTTTGGAAGGTTACAGATCATATTTTTCAGTTACAGTAGAAGACCATTATAACGCACACCTTTTTTTGGACCACAGCTTATTGCGTTATACAGGTTTTAGCATTTGAAACTAATATTCAGAACATATCGATATATTAGCACATCAGAATGAGTTTATCTGCAATAAGTATTAAAGCACTATTACAATTAGTCATTCACAAATAAACATGTTTCACAATCAAAAGAAAGTGAATTATCCTGCATTTCTGCTAGCTTCATGGCTTGCATAATAGCTGCATTTTCAAGAGCCATCTGGTATTTTCTGTTTACTGTGAGTACTAATTTTCATTCAAAAGCTTTGAATTAAGATGAAAAACTTTCAAAATTTAATTTGCCTAACTATTTTTATATTTGCAAAGAAAAACAGAGGGATATTTTAAACTTCAATACCTATTGTTTACTCCTGAAAAGCTGTGCAATTTATAGAGAATTGCGTTATATAGGTATTCTACTGTAGTGACAGAAAATAACGGACCACATAGATTAGTGTCGCAAGCTACGTACATCCCGCAGGTCATAGTCAGTCACCACTGCCCTAAACTAAGATTAATGTATAATGAGAGTATAATTAGCATTCAAGAGTATACCATGAAAAAAAAAACCCAAAGAGAAAAGCTGCCACCATTTATTACCATTTTCTGCTGTGTTTTAACTAGCAATATCATTTGGACAATACAAAAACGTTATTCATGAACATACTGAATCAAGTAAAAATATAACGCCATGATGCATACAAGTTGATCTATCAACAACAAAAATACTTAAGAGTAGCATTAACATAATTCAAATTTCTGGACTAAAATCATTTACACACCGACTGGGAAACTTAAAAATACAACCAACTATGCTGAGAAAAAGTAACTGCATTAATGCATACATTTGCTTACATGGTAATCAGGTCGACCATTTCAAATTTTGTTAGGGGAGGCTAAAGGGTATATACTCAATACATTTGAAATTGAGAAACAACAGAAACCATGCCCACAAAAATGGAAATAAATTGATTTCTCAAAGTCAGGAGGTCTATTTCCCCCTCCTGGCCCTCTTAAATAGTGCGCTTCATTTTAAAACGTACAGGAATCGAGTAGTCATATATTTGTTAAAGGGCCTCAAGTTTGAAAACGACCCCAAATTTTACAAAATTAATTCAATGAAAAATAAGAGTGCAATCAATAAGCTCCAAACAGCATGGCTTTAGATATCATTAAGATCTAACTCAAAAACAAAAATTTTAATGAAATTAAAAACAAAACTGTAACAAAACTCAACTCATCAGATTTGGAAGTCTCATAGAAAATTAAGGGTTTCAAAACACCAATTTCAGAAGTATGAAATAACGCAACAAAGTTTAAACAGGTGATTGCTTTTTTTTTTTTTTAATTCAAATATTTTTGGTGTTTTGTTAAATGTGTTTTATCTGAAGTTTTACATAAAATATATATAACTTGCCCCTGATGTTTTTTTTTTTATTGCTGACTAACAAACGTGATTTTACCCCATATTTTAAACATACTGAAATTATTAAGATACTAGTAATATTATTACAAGTAGTAAAAGACAAGTTTTTGTTTTTTGTTTTTCCAGCACGAAAAACACAACTGAATGTGTGTGTGTGTGAGAGTGTACCATCTGATTCTGTCATGCTTTGTGTTCAATTTTCATAATACTTAACTTGAATATCACTGACAAATATTAATTTAGCTTTAAAAAGACTGAAAACCTTGACTGACATTCATAAGTGGAAATTATAGAACTTCCGACAAAGAATAAAAACAAAAAACTGCAATCTATACTCCTTTAAGTAATATCTCATAGTTGTTTCGATTTTTATAAAAACATATAAAATTAAGTTTTGCAATCACATGAATCTAATAAACTGAATGCTCCCTTTCTTCCGCATTATAAAAATTTCTACAAACAAACATGAAGTATTGTTTTGAATTGTTTATTATGCTCATAATTCATATTTATTGCAAATAAGCAACATTTCTCTGTGCAATATTCTTGAAGAAAATCAAATGGAGTAATTTACTGAATATAATGTAATCAAGTTCACATATGATAGTAAATAAACACTACATACAAAGATAAACATAGAAATTAACTGATTTTCAGATTGATTTGTAGCTTTTGCTTCTTTTCGCATATAGTGCAATAAGACAACAAAAACAAAACATGCGTTAAAAATGCAAAAAAACAAAGTTCAACAGTTACTAATCAAATTACACATTTGAATTTTCACTATCTTAGGATTTTAAAATGATGCAGATGAGAATGTACGATCAAAAATCGCTTTTAAGATACTGTTGATGTTAAATGTCTGCAGTTATAAGCAGATTTAAATGAGCCCTTTAAATTGACATTGGAAGAAAGGTAAACATTACGTGATATTTTTACTTCAAGCCCTGAATTTTTGACATAAACTGAGTACCAAAAACAGGAAAATCATCTTTATAACTAAGAGTACTCTGTAGTGTAGCAATTTCGATATCATCTGCAGCGAAAGACCGCAATATTATTACAGGGGTGAAGGTATGAACACGTTATTACCGATGACGCAAGAATATTACTGGAGAAAAAAATGCATATATTTTTTTTTCTAATCTTCCTCTACTGGATGATACAGAACAGGATCCTTATCAATGCTCAGAGATCCGGAAGTAAAAATTGAAAGGAAAGGAATCTAGGATATTTTGTGACTTATTTTGGAAAGCAGCCACGGTAATGGGGCGGAGGGATCCCCCGTGAAACGCTGCTTCCGGTCGGTCTTTAACCCTAACGGCGTAAAAAAGCGCGAGTCAGCTTACCTGCGATTTTTAATACGGCTCGATCAGCTGGATCGAGCTGCAAGATGCTCAAAGGTTTATCCTTGGCCCATTCGGATAGACTCTGACTGAAATCCATTGCCTCTGGATTCTCACATTTAACGGAGGAGAAGCCGGTTTCAGAGGAGACGACACATCTTCCGCCCGCTGCGGCGATAGCCCCCATATGCTCTATTTCGGTCCTCCATTAAGCCTAATAACAAATACTCTACTCTGAGGTATGAGCGAGCGCCGCCAGATAGCCGCTGCCGACGGCAGGTTCTGTCGCCAAAACAGCGCCAAATTTTCTTCTGCTTTGCTGTTATTAGTTATGTGAAGTTACATGACTCATCAAGAGGGGTGGGGAAAGAGAGAAGAAAACAATCGCTCCTCGTTTCCACCTGGAACAGCAACTAATGATGCTTTGAGAAATTTTATCATCAAGATTGTGAACTAAGATTTCTTAACCTTCACAGGGAACAGACTTATATTTTGCTGGAAAGGGAATTATTTTTACTCCCCTCCATCAGGTAGCGCTAACAATCAGGACGAGGGCGGATCCGGCTTCTGGTTTTTGGAGAGAAAAGCAGAATTAAAAGATGAGCAAACGAATCGGAAGAGGCTCATAAGACAGTGGTACCCATCCCCCTCCAAGCGCAATGGTACACACTCTCCCCCTCCAAATGCTACAAAACCTCCTCAGAACAAAAGCGCCACCCCAAGAGACGCAAAAAGTACCCGAAAAAGCACCCCCCCCCCTCCTAAAAATTTCAGTGGTACATTTGGCGTAGGGATGTTCAAGGGCGGAAATTTTCATTGAGAAGAGCTCCATTGTGTGTGAGATCTCCTGCAGAAGAGCGATGGCATTCCAACATTGCCGAATGCAGGCCCGTAATTTCGAATTTTTCCAGGGGGTGGGGGACATACTGTGTACATTCAATTCAAATTATATCGGAAAACAACAAAAACTACTCCCACTAATACGTAAAAGCACAATTTTTTTTCAATGCCAACTATCCCCCCTCCCTCCCTTTTGTGAAATTAATGTTATTTGTTATGGTCATTTGCAGTAAGAAGGGACGCGTAGAGGCGTATTCTCCATTAAAATATTTGGAAAAACCATGTGAATCGATTTTTTTTCCTGGAGGGGGGGGGATTACTTTACAATTTTTCACTTATTTTTTGGTGTAAGACGAAACCAAACTATCGGACTTACTCCTATGAGCTGCAATTATTTTTCTTTCGAATCTTGGAAACATCACGTATTGGATCCGAGTTGCATCGCAGATCTTCAGTAAAAAAAACTTCCCGTATTATTTATATTAATTCAAGTTATATTCATACGTGTAATTAAGATCAAAAACGAAATTAAGTATGCTTATATAAAGCATTCATGGATAGTATTTGTATTTCTGGGGATGCACTGCCCCTTCCCCCATTGTTTGTCACTTCTTACTGTGGCGGCGATTCGGGTGGTAAGGGGGACACCCCCCCCCCACTATTTATGGTTAATTTATTTATTTTATCTACCAGTTTAGGAACCAAAACTAGAAATTGTTTTTTTTAAAAAAAAGGAGAAATGTTAAAATTTTCAGATCATAATTATTTGTTTTTACTTTGCATATCTGTTTACAAAACATTATTCAGCACAAGCAGTAACTTTTAGTTTATGTATTCATTGTTTAGATATTAGTAAATCAATTGTTTTACTTCAACAAGCCGTACTTGCTTTATGAAATTATTGCCAATGTTAAGTGTTTGCAACATCTCAAAATATTTTGAGGTAAATTGTAAGCCTAATTCATGTCTAAGTGTTTCTTCGGGAAAAGTTATTTTGTGCACAATTCATCACTTTTTTGGTGCAGAATGTAGCAAGGAGCTGAATTTGGCGCATATTGGCATTTCTTCTCCCTACCCCTTCCCATTTGTGGTTTGTATACAGCCACACTTCCGTCATTTTCCAGTTTTCTAGCTCTAGAAAATGAAATTTATTTTTTCAAGTACCGTAAAGTGGGGCTACTTGGACCCGAAATTTCATACTTTTTTCCGAGTTTTACACTGAATACTTTATTAAACCTATAATGTGAACTGATAACCTTGTTTTTACCACTTTTCAGACGTTCTGCTACCATCTACAGCCTTTTTTGAACAACAATTTTAACTCTTTGTACTTTTTTCTATTTTTAAAAATTGGGTTCAAGTAGCCCCGCACTGGGGCTATTTGATCCCACTCAGCAAATCCATTGGAAAAAGCTGCAAAACAGGTGGTGGTATCAAGAAGGACCAATGATTTTGAAAAATAAACTCAAAACGTACATTTTAGTCAGCAAACTATTTATATAAATTGCAAATTATTTATATAAATTATATAAAATCAACGTATACATAAAAACATATTTTTAATCAAACATAATTTCTCAAATAGAAACATAATCTAACTACAGCTAAAACCAATTGAAATGTTCATTATTTTAACATTAGAAATAATGAAAACCTCTCAATTTAATGGCTTGAGTGGATTTTTTTCTCTGATAGTATTTAATACCTCTTCTTCCTAGCTACTAAATACTATAGGATGCCCAGGCTTGTTTTGTGAACGATCTTTTAATTTCCTTTTTAGAGTTCATATACTTAAGTCGAAATGGGCTGATGCCACTCTCTATATAAAACATTTTTCCGGAATTCAAACTCCGGATTATCCGCGGAATAGGGTGGCACGGTAACCGCGGATAATCCGAATAATAGGTAAAAAACGATACTTAGTGTATAGATAAAAAATATTAATGACACTCACATTCATTCAAATTATAACTAAAAACATTGCTATACATTGCATCTACTAACATTGAATAAAAAAATATATGTAAAATCTAAAAATTAAACAACAACACAATCACAAGTTTCCAAAAAAAAAAAAATGTGAAAGGGCCCGCGGATAATCCGACCGCCGATAATCGGGATTTTTGAATCTGGACACAGTTGCAATTTTTCCTCTTAATAATCCGCATTTCCTACTTCAGGGGTTCTCTTTTACTTTCGAACCCTTTTTATAACCAGATCTGCAAAAAACGGGTATAATTAGTAACTAACCTCTTTATTTTAAAAGATTACGAACCTTGCTTAACATGATTTAGTGATGAAATGTGGTTTGGGGCTGTTTGAACGTTGGGTTCAAGTTACCCCATTTTAAGGCAACCAGTGCACTTTTACTAACTTATATTAGTTACTGTGTCAATTATATAACCTTGAAACACTGTTATTTTATTAAGAAATAGAATGCAAACATAAAACTATCTTGACCTTGATGAAATCAGATGTTTCCATGAACTTATATGTGAAAGTTTTCAGAGGCAAAAAACAACTGTTAAGACAACTTGCTATCATAACCTCAATCATCAAAAGGCGGGAATAGCAGAAACTTTGTTTCATGCTCCAGTCTCTACCTAGTACTCAGGGCTGATCCTAGCAGGTGTGCAGCATGTGCACCGCACAAGGGCGGCCAAAGCAAGGGGCGCCCGCAGGCCACATCATATAGTTCTTTTAATCGAACAAAATTCCTCAAGAATTTCTCACAAGATAACTTATAATAAATCAAATAAATATGCTGAATTTTAAATGTTCAATTATCAAAGTGCCGATTTCCCGACAGCATAGCATAGTTTAAGAAAAATAGATTGTTAGGGAACATTGTGTTGGTTCATTGTCCATTAATATCTACTCTTTACACACATGCTTCATTTGGTTGCAAAATTTGTGACAGAACCGGAAATCAGGCATGGGTACTGGGGAGAGGGGGGAGATGAGGGAAATGCCCCCCCCCTTGAAGCATGAAATGGGGTCTTCTAAAAGGAGCATTCAGGGCCCAGGGCGGCCGCTAATGTTTACCCCCCCCCCCCCCCCAAGCTTTTATAGACCCAAACAATGAAGTCATATTTTATATTTTAAAAAAAGCTATACTGATTAGATATTCTCGCAAGCATTTGAAACAACAAATTCTGTTTTCAACAATCGCGGATGCGTAGAGAGACAGTGAAAAATTGCGAGACTCCCCTGAGAGTCAAACATATATGAATGACAAACTAAAATTTTGTAATTTTCCCCCTTACAGCATTTTTTTCGAATTAAAATCACGAATGAACAGCCCGGTTTCAGATCAGGGCTTTTGCTTCGGGTAGTAAATTTAAACGTAGCTCCAAAACGAAGATCCAAAAGGATGCCATGACCTTGACGAGACTAAAGAAGGCTTAAAATTGAGTTCTTAGGACTTTAATTTCGGACAATTTTGCTGTTTGAACCACCAATCTTAAACCCAATTAAATCTCTGATTCACCCCTTCCACCTTAACTTAATCAAACATAGCCTGAGAACATTGGCTTTAAAACCCAAAGTGTGTTTTCAGAGGACAGCCGTCTCTTCTTAATGTCATCAAAATTTGCTTAATGATATTTTTCGTATTTCTTTTTCGAAATGTTTGCGATGGACGGCCCCGAAAACCGTTACCAAACATTACTACCAAAGATAGTCTCAATTAGCGTCTTTAGAGAGGCCCCTAATCCCGCCCCCTCAGTTTGAAATTGACTTCAGTTTCAAAAAACAGTTCGTGAGGGCACACTGAACCCCCGCCCGCTCTTTGTCCCATCGTTATCAAACAATGTGTAAAATACGATTTTCTAAAAAACTCTGGAGGAGAACTGCCTGACTTATGTAACTTTTTACGGCGCTAATGCATATACCTATCAATCGTCGAAGTGAGATGGACAAAAGTCTATAGTTTAGTTTTTCAGATATTAATATCGAAAAATATCGGAAAGATCCGCCGAAGCTTCCCAGTTTTGTTAACGTCACCAAAGATAGCATAAAATTGCGTTTTTAGAAATATCCACTTGGGAGCTGCAAAACCCTTCCTTCCCAAAAATAGCCTAAAATGGATTTTAGTTCCGAAAAATATTTCGGTTCGGAATATTTTCGCGTTTTCTCCTATCGTTTTCAAATACAGCCAAAAACGGGTTTTTGAAACAATAGTGCGGAGAAATTACCGGGCAGATGAAAGCCGCCAGATCCCCTTCCGTCACCAAAGACAGCCTAAACTTGCGTTTTAAACTTCAATTTCAAAAACTTTAGATAGGAGATAATTGAATCTCCTTCCCTCTAGCAACGTAAACAAAGATAACCCAAAACTGCTTATTTAACTTCAGTTTCGGAAAATTTTCGGAAAGAGCGCCGATCTTTCCTAAGCTACGATCACAAAAAAATAGCTTCGAATTGATTTCAATTTTGAAAGAATTTTAGGAGAGAACTCCAACATTGCTTTTCCCCTGAAGTCTCGAAAAAGTTTTTAAAGTTGCGATATTAGCCAACAATTTCGAAATTTTCTCCATGCAACTTGAATGTACCCGACTCTTTTCTTCTTGCAACCAAAGATTACTAAAACTATTTTTCGTACGCCGATTTCGCTACTTTTCTGGGAGCAATTCCCCCTCCCCCGTCCTTTCTCTGATGTCATCGAAGACAGACTATAAAATGCGTTTTTACGACTAATAAATTTTAGTATCTATTACTTTCTTCAAAGATATAAATTGTGCCTAAGGAGTTTCTTATTATAAAACTTTTCTTCCTTTTTATAAGTTCATCATTCTTGTTTTTCTTTTTTAAATTAGAACTTGATATAGAAATTTGAAGAAATGTTTATATGGACGTCAAAGATTAGTCCAAATATGCAAATTTTTCTTGAGGGGCGGCACACTAGATCTTTGCACACGGGCGGCCGACACCCTAGGATCGGCCCTGCTAGTACTGCTACTTCTCATTGAGAAAGTTTTTTAAGTCATTGAGTTATATTGGACCAGGACAGGTTTTAAACACTTTTTTCTCATGGGTTCAAGTAGCCCCTGGAGGCTCAAGTAGCCCCACTTTACGTTTTTTTTTTTTTTTTTTTTTGGAACGAATCATGCTAATTTTTAGGAGTTGGGGGACCCCTAACAAAGCGGGGACCCCAAGCTATAGGTTGCTTAGCTTGTACGTAAATCCAGGCCTGGGTAGACCCATACCACTTGAGGGGAGTCCGAACACCCCATCTGATTGATATGCCCTCCATTTAAGACGCATTCCGATAATTAAAAAAAAAAAAAAAAACGGTTAAATTTCGTCCTTATCAAGAAAATGCAAGTATAAATTACCACTTATTGGCAGTGATGGTAACCAAAGGCGTTAGTATTGAAATACGCATGATGGTAAATAATTTCTTTAAAAATCTTTTAGCGTCATACAATTCAGTTTCGGTAAATTACTCACGCGGAGAAAGGAATTCACTCTATAAGTCTATACCTCCTGTTTCTTTATTCAAAACTAGGTTATTCAGATCTTTTCTTTCCTGTTTTGGAATTGCTTCATCAAATACATTCATTTGTGCTTCTCGCAGCTCAAGGTAAGTTGCGGCTCATGAGACAAAAACTATTGTGGTGAAAAGAATCTATCTATTTTATTGGCATTTCCAGTTAATAATTAGCATTTATAAAAATACTTAAGAAAGAGTGAGGAACAAGTATCAAATAATAATAGCTGCAGACATATTTAACTATATGAAGGTTGTAAAAAGGAACTTAAATTTTTCATTGATATTTAAACCTATAAAGCATTTCAAGGAATGTAAAAAACAGTACGATCATCCAACTGACGTTCAAGATACATGAAATATCAGATTTTCCCCTTGTGTTTTGTTCAATTCATGTAAAAGCGAAACACGACAAAAACACTAGTACATTGCAGCTGATTAAAAAATTGACATTAAATATGTGCATATTTATGTTTACAATTGGCTACATGAATTGAAACTTGCACTCAACGACTAAGTAATACATCCAAATTAAGCATTTTACCAGTGATAACATACCCATATAATTACAAACAAATACCAAATACCTCGTTACAGCATCCAGAGACTGCAGTTTCACCCTTAGTTGGGCTGGGATCTTTAATAGCGATAGCACAGCTGGAGGCAATAAACTTCGCATATTGACCGAGATTGCCTTCTCACTGTTAGTTACAATTATTTAGCAGAGCACACCTGCAAGGGGTCCGCAATCATGATCCGGCTCCGTAAAAACTAGAACTAGAACTCCATGTCAAGTGACCTAGGGGTCCCCACTCGACCATCTCCTATTTGGATGAAACTTTATAGAGGTGTAGAGATGTATTTGAAACTAACCTAGGCAAATTTTCAGCTTCCTAGATATAAATCTTGAGGATCTAGGATTTCCGAAAAATATGATTCAAAATGGCGGATCAGCTTTTTGTGTCAAATTTCCACGTTCAAACTAAGTTTACAGAAAATTTTATCATGCTAGAAGCCTGAAGTTTTAGCCACCTAAAGTACAATTAGTCGTTAATATATTCAAGTATTTTTGTGAATTTGAGCTCGTTAGATTTTGTGTAGCATGCGCGTAAACTTGTGAAAATGCGCGATATGGAAAAATTTTCCGGGATTTTAAGTTGTCATAAAATCTGAACAAAAATAATTCAAAAGCTCGTGCTTCGTAATTCTATTGTAATGATGCTTGTTTTTAATGGTTACAGTTGCAGAGCTTAAATATGTATTTTCTAAAATATATTGTCATCCAAAAGTGCTATCAAAACGGTTCAAGTGAAAAAGAGCCTGTTTTCAAAGCGCTATAGCTCAAGTTTGTCACCTCCGCATCTTCGTTTCGTTAAAATAGTAGAGGGGCTATGGTAGAAAACAGAGCCGGAAACTGCATTTTGTGATAAAATCATGAAATTTGGCATGCATATAGACAATGTCTTTCTAAACATTTTTAGAAGGGGAGGCATTTTAAAATCCCCCCCAAAACCCCCATAACGGCCATTTTTGGTCAAAAATCCAAAACTACTTTTATTTTTTATTTTTTGAAAAACACCCACTGTTTCTTCTTTTGTGATATCTATTATGCTTACTAAAGCGTAAAAAGCCATTCAAATATCTCTTAACCTTGAACATTTCTGGACGAGTTGTTTGAGAAATGCTTTTTTATGTATTTTAAAGTACTATGTTGAAGAAAAATCAATTCATTTATAGTAGAACCCAATAATCCGAACCCCAGAAATCCGAAACATTAGAAAATCCGAACATAAGTTTTAAAATTTACCGATAAAAACCGATTACAAAACTAAGAATAAAACTAGAAATAAAAATCATAAACAAAGCTAGTGATTTTTCAAAATTTGTAACAAACATTTTAATTGTTACTTAAGAATGAATATAATACCTTGATTAGTTAAAACGAAATCAATTTTCACTTTTAGCAAAACAAAAAAGAAAACTTTTCGAAATTTTTTGGAAGTTTGACTCACATTCTGCAGTTTTATAAGTTATATTTGCACTAGCGAAATGAGGGCGGGGGGGGGGGCACGGATATTTTATTCATAGAACACCAAAATTTATTATTAAGCGCTTTAAAACAAATTTCAAGTTTTTTCTCAGACGATTTGAAGCGTTTGTTCTATGCTTTAAACGATGTAGGAGGAATAAATTATTAATTACTGCAATAAGAAGTTTAGTGCTATGTTAATAAAGATAAAAATATTGTTATTATTAATAAAATTGTTATTTATTGAGATATAACTCACTATTGCAAAAACTACGACTAAAACTACAACAAATCTGAGTAAGTGATATGTACAATGATTATACAGAAAATAATTTTAAAACGTTTGAATTTACAAGTCATTTACACAGATACATAGCCTTTTCCTTTGCTGTATTTACACATCGATGTGCAGATAAGTTCATTTTTGAAGCACCCACAAGTTATTTGAGAGCAGTTGTTTTTACGCATGCATGACATAAATTCGCTTTAAGCACTTGAAATTGCGGGCAAACTCAAACAAACAAGAACGTGCTTCTCATCAATTACCGTAACAAAATCATGAATTTAAGTTCAGACTAAATTTTTAGGCACACTGTCCCATTGATATCTACCTCGATAAGCACTAAATATGTTGCCAAAGGGCTTCAGCTGTGGGTGATAAGTTAATCATTGATCTTTGTTTGCTGGTGGAAAAATGTTTTCCAGCTTCATTTACAGACGGAAATTACATGAAGACGAGTAGCAATGATATTTGAAATTTTTAATCAGGTATACTTTTTTTTTTTTTTTTGAGGTTAGGATAGGTATAAAAATGCACTAATCAGGATAGTCTTTCCATCTTTTCTACATCGTCAATTTTTCCCGACTTGCAACAAAGAGGTCGTGTCACATCCTGAGAATGAGTCGAACCCTCTTTAAGCAACTGCTTTTTGCTGACCGAATTCGTGACAAAATCTTGGACTAGTATTACTCGAAAGTGTTTTCCAGCTACAAATGTAAGCCCCATCTTTCTCCCCTTTTTGTACAACTCATGGAAGTATGATATGCCTAAAATGACAGCGGGCGCCAACAGTTCTTACGCATATGCTTCTGTATCCTCTTTCTGCAGCATCAAAAACATGTCCGAAGATCCTACAATCAGCTTCCTCTTGATTTGATGGCGCTAGAGGTGTTGTATTCAATGAAAATCTCCGTCGAATCTTTAAGAGCAAATCAAGATGGTATAGGCAGTGCAATCATGAAAAACAATTCTGTCTTCTTATCTGCATTCCGGAGGAAAGTGATCCAGTTCTCTGGAAGCAAACCATTTTCTCCAAAATGATATCTTTCTCCTATTCCTCTTATATGTCTTGCATCTGTATCCTGAATAGACTTCAGTACTAAAACAAAAAAATTTCGGTCCTAGATCGTTTTATGTGAACAATGAAAGAACCATCACAGACAATAGCATCACAATGTATCTCTGCGCTTATTCTAAAATTAGCATTCATAATTTTCATCTCCAGCATCCTTTCTCAAAACGTTTTCGTCTTCTCTCGCGTAGTCTTCATCAGTAGTAATACTATTACTTAATTCATTGAGCAGGAATGTTAATAACTAGACTTATTTCCCGTTCAAAGAGCTCCATTTATTGAAATCGATGGAGGGTGAGGTTGATTTTCATAGAGGAGAAATTCATCCAGGTTTAAATGTACGATATCGCAAATTATGAAAAACTTTGAAAATGAATCTCCATTGAATTTTAATCTTTTCATTAAACAGACTTACTGGTTTTTCTGTAAAAATGAAAGACCAAAAGGTTTTCTTTTTCCTAACCGTGAATATGAAGTGACTTTTGAGTCACAATTCCTTTCTCTATGAATTTGTTGTAACTTTTTTTCCCAACTTGCCCAATCTTCATGAGTTGCTCCACATTCTACGTCTACTGCCATATTCCTCTCTAATGAGAACAATTCTTTCGATGGTTAAAAAATGGATTTCCATGTTCAGCTATTACTCTTCAAGGCCTGACTCTTCAAGACTTTCTTGAAAACAGGCTTTGGAAACTTAATATTTCTTCATTGCGTATATACAGCGTTTCTTTAAATGAGCAGAGGTAACTTTTTCAAATTGTGTAAAAAATCGATAACTTCAAGACCAACCAACATCCATCTTTTTAATGCAGTTTGATCTGTAATAGACCAATAATACCCCCGTCTCCTTTCATCACCGCATTGTTTTGCTTTTGCATGTAAGTATGGTCCAATCCAATTACAGAAAATACGTTTATTGTCTTTTTTACAACAAACATTCCTTCTTCGAAGGCTTTGTGTACGTCTGGAAGGTTTGTGGGTTAAAGAAGATCTTTCATGAAAACTGGTAACCATCGAGCATATTTACTAAAAAATATATGTATATCGTTAAAAATAGCAATAAAATGTTAAAAAAACACAGAATCAACTCCTTCAAAGGTTCAGAAAAGATATAAAGTTGGTTGAAAGCTGTGATCTAATAAACATTAACATTAAAAGCCCCAGCTTTAATACGGCGCTTCAAAATTTGAACATTGGGATGCTGCTTTCTTTCTCGGATTTTTAAGTTATAAAAACTTCTGTGTCAAAAGTGTCTTCATTGCATCGATGTAAATCTCTTTGTAAGAAGTAGTTACATTTTATAATACTTTAGGCATGTTTTTTTCCCATAAAATGAGTAAAAGCTTACTAGTGATCAATCGGGTAACGGAGAATTAACAACAGCAACAATAGTAATTATAGAAATAAGAAGACATTTTTAATTCAAACTTTAAATTTCTTTCTATTAAAATTATGTTGTCTTGACATTAATTTCACCCATTTTCCTTCAAATCCTTATTCTATTATACCCTTTGGAAATAGTTTCGATTATGCCTGATCAGTAATAAAAAACGAGGTGCATCATGGCCGGATAATTGGACAGTTCGGGCAATTAGAGTTCGGATAACTGGAACCCTATTTTGATATAGTCCTAATTAAATTTAGAAACCACTAATTATGTAATGAGGGGGAAAAATTCACGTCAGAGAATTTACAAATTAAAAATATCGATTTTTTTTTAAATAACCAGTTTTTGTGAAGTTGTTTCAGAAATTAGACGCTTAATGGAGCTTTAAATGGTAAAAAATATAATTAACATCTATGGAGTGATACAAGAAATAATTTAAAAAATTATAATATTTTTTTATTTTTTTTTGAACAAAATCGCCATTTTTGGTTTTGGACCAAAAATGACCGCCAGGGGGGCTTTGGGGGGGGATTTTGGAATGCCTCCCCTTCCTAAAATATTTCTATATACAATGTCTACAAATATGCCAAGTTTCAAAATTTTATCACAAAATGCAGTTTCTTCCCCCGTAGCCCCCTGACTAAAACCATTAGAAAGAACAGATTTTTTCCTTTCAAAATTAGTTTTTTTTTTCGATGGTGTTCTTTCATTTAAGGATGAAAAATTGAGCTCGAAATTCTGTCTCTCGTAACGAATTGCCATGTTTAAGAGCAGGTTGTGGAATATTTTATTACACTGGAAGACTGAAATTTTAGGAACTTAAGGGGAAGTACTTTTGGTTGTCAACATATTCTAGTATTTTTATGAATTTGAGTTCATTAACATTTGTGTTGCATGCATGCAAAGTCGCAAGAAAAACACAGTGAAGAAACTTTTTCCTCGATTTTACAATGTCATAAATTCTGAACAAAAATGACTGAAAAGCTCGTACTTTGTATTTCTATATGTTTTTAAGGGCCTATAACTGCAGAGCGTAAATATTGATTTTCTAACAGATATTTGCATCCAAAGTGACTGTCAAAATCGTTCACATGAATAATAGACTATTTTTAATGCTCTGTAGCTCAAGTTTGTCACCTTGAATCTTCTTTTCGTTGGTACTGTTAGAAAGAACATATTTCTTCCTATAAAAATAGGCTTTTTTTTCCGATGGTGTTCTTTCAGATAAGCGTAAAAAATTGAGCTTGAAATACTGTTTTAGTCCAGTCAATGAACACATTGTAGCGTGCATGGAATATGCGATAATTTTTGACTTCAGAAAATTGTTAGGGGTAGTTAGTAAGTAAACATACTAAAGTCACTTGTAGAAAATCATCGTTAGACTACTCTGTCGCAAGCTTGCATTGCAAGGGTAGTTGCAACAACGGAATCAATATATTTATCCAGGACGAAGGGAACTACGATGACATCAATACATTACCAATTTCTAAGAACAACTTTTCCACTGCTGGTGACATGACCCTTCCGCCTCAGAATAGAACCAAGATGTCACCTTAAAGATGATACAGTAAAACCTTGTTAAGTCGTCACTCAAGGGACCAAAAATTTTTGACCACTTATGCGGAGTGACTACTTATGTGGAGTGGGAAATTAAGGAAGAAAAAAAAAAGACTTAGAAATATTTATGAATAGCAGTAGAATTCTGTGAGAAAAACAATAGCTTATGTAAGAAATGTCTATAAATTAGTGGAAATTTTAAAAAGGGGGGAAAATACTAATGATAGTTACTTTGTTTTGTTTTCTCTTACTTATACATAACTTAATAACAACAACTTATTTTAATGTAGTCACGGTACATTAATACAATCCTTCAATGTTGACTGATGAAGAAATTGCTTACAGAAAAGAACTATCTCTTCTAAACGTACATCAAGCTTTAAATTTTGTGTTTTTTGTTCCTTGTGAACGGATGTTAAATACTGACTAACTTTCTCCAGGTATTAGATTTTGTCTGTCTTGCTGGAAGGAGTTAGATTCATATTCTCGGCACTTGGCAGAGTCACAGCAAGAATTATGCTTTGAATGACCAGAACCCAGGATCGAGATTTCAAGGAAAATAAATATCAAACAGCCTTTCAACTAAGTCCGACACTATTTTCTAAGATCCGATAAGGAAAAGGAATTTTATAAAACAACTTTTGAGTGACTAGTTAAGCGGGTAAAATTAAATTTGGTGACCAGTAAAGGAGGGTCATTTTACATTACTGTGAATGAGACCTTGTCGGGACCAAAGAAAAACGACCACTTAAACGGAGTGACCACTTAACCGGTCGACTACTTATTGAGGTTTCACTGTATTTTCATTTTCTAATTACTGTCAGTCCATATTTTATATAAGCACTTTCAAAATATGATTAATAATAATGTAATAAAAACTATAATTACAAAAACGTGCTGCCGGTCAGCTTTACCTTATTTCTATTATTAAAATTTTCATTATCGTGTTATAGCGTCACATATTCATTTCAGTAAGAGTAACGAAATTTAGTACATGCTAGAACTTCATAGTTTTTTATTACTTGTCAGGTGGGTGTCGCTGTGATTGGGCATAGGCTTCGTATTTCTTTGGTATCAGGTTTGAATCTGAAGTTCAAGTGTTCAGCCAGTGGATTTTCAAGACACAGAAAACTGTCAGGGTCCTTGTCACATGATTGCTGCACAAGATCCCTTGAGCGCCTACTTGGCAGAGACACTCTGAGACAAAAAGAACGAGATAATTTTTTTCCCGAAAAGTATTGGTTTTCAAGAACGCGTACCTAAAATAACACTGGAAATGTGACATATATGTATGAAAACAATTTCAGAATAAATTTAGTTAACTTTTACTTTTATTCGAAACACATTTTTCCTGCTGTTTCTGAGATATAATCGAAAACCAAAAAATTTAGCCCCCTCTTCCCACCTTTAACTCCTCTTCCCCCCCCCTCAGAGTCGGGGACTCTTTTAGTATATTTACCTATTAATTACTTCTAACAAATTTCTTACTGAGGAAATGTTGGCTTTCTGCACTTCCTCAGTTCACTTTCGTTAAATAATGCAATGGGTATGGAGCTAATTCATACTGCATATACGTAGTTCTGCAAATCTTCGTCCGATTTCTCGGCAAGGTCTTGGTCTTTGGTTACACTTTTCTCAACATTTTTGACCCCTTCCCCATTTGTCACAAAGTACTTTTCATAAACTAATTTTTATAAAGATATTCGTATTAAAAAATGTTTGATGTCACACATCTTACTCTTTCCCTCCCCCTTATCACAAAGTCACAATTTTACGAGCCCCCCCCCCCCCCCAACCCTTAAACATCATTTGTGTTGTAGTAATCCACAAATACTTCTTTATTGTCCATCAGGACTGTCGAATTCATTGAAGAAAGAGGAAGTGCGCTATCCTTTCGAGTCGGTTTGAAATTTGTGAATGGCAAGTGTTCCATTTTTTGCCATGAAAGTGCGTATTTGAAATTCTGTAACATTTGATTGGTTGAATAAAATATAACAAAATAGCATATCAAATCGAAGGAAATTTAAAGGTCTATTGAAAAGTACTATTAAATTGACAATTTTCATGGATACTGATCCTGGAAGGCACTAGGAGCAAATGGTTGACAAAAAGAGAGCATTTTTCGGAAAATCATCGATTTTTCATAACATATACCCGGAAAATTATAGGAAATTTGACAACTATGTGTAGAAACAGTTTCATACTAAGTTTATTTAGCTTGAATTTTTATTTTAAACGCATTTTTTCCACCGTTTCTGACATTTTCTCGAAAAACCCAAAACTTTCTTCCCCCTCCCTCCCACCTTTAGCTCACCCCCCCCCCAGGATGGGGGACTTTTAGTATGTTTATTTATACTTACTAACTACCCCTAACAATATTCTGAAGTCAAAAACTATGGCATATTCCATGCACGCTACACCCCTGTTTTGAGCAGTCATTGACTGGACTATTTGTCGAATGCTAGAAAATCTCGTTCTACAACAAATAAAGAATGGTGAATGCCGTGGAAACTGACTAATAGCGATTTTGCAACTGTCATTAGTCAGAAATAGTTTTTTAATTCTCTTTTTAAAAGTTCCTTTGCAAATTAAATATGATAGAAACAGAAAAAGATCCTGTTCTGAAAGCAGACTGATACATCAGACAGAACAAGATTATTTTCTTCCATCATATTTCATTTGCAAAGCATCTTTTTAAAAGAAAAATAAAAAATAATTTCTGGCTTACATTAGTTGCGAAATCATTATTAGTCGGTTTCCCCACGGCATTCACCATTCTTTATTTATTGTGAAACGAGAGTTTCTCGCTAACGACAAATAGTATTTCAAATTCAATTGTTCAATTTTATACGCTTATCTGAAAGAACACCATCGTAAGGAAAAACTATTTTTATATGAATAAATATGTTATTTCTAATGGTACCAACAAAAAGAAGATGCAAGGTGACAAACTTGAGCTATAGCACATTAAAAATAGGCCATTTTTCATGTGAGGAATTTTGACAGCCTCTTTGAATGCCAATACCTGTTAGAGAATCAATATTTACGCTCTGCATTTATAACACATTAAAAACATTTATATTGACAATGTAATTACAAAGTATGAGCTTTTGAATCATTTTTGTTCAGAGTTTATGACGTTTTAAAATTCGGGGAAAAGTTTCTCCACTGCGTTTTTCTTGCAACTTTGCATGCGTGCCACACAAAAGTTAATGAACTCAAGTTCATAAGAATACTAGAATATATTGGCAACCAAAAGTACTTTAAGTCCCTAAAATTTTAGGCTTCCAGTGTAATAAAATATTCCACAACCTGCTCTTAAACATGGCAATTCGTTACGAGAGACTGAATTTCGAGCTCAATTTTTCATCCTTAAACGAAACAACACCATCGAAAAGAAAAAAACTAATTTTGAAAGGAAAAAATCTGTTCTTTCTAACAGTTTTAACGAAAAGAAGATGCGAGGTGACCAGGGACTGATTTACGGCGGGGCATTCGGGGCCCGGGCCCGGGGCACCAAAGGAAAGGGGGCACCAAATTTCTGTCGTCTTTTTTTTTTTGAGCAAAAAGAGTGCAAAAAGATAGAAAAAAAACCTCCGAAACAGTTTTATGATGGACAATGTGAAGAAGTCATATTAGACTCTAAGCAAAGTTTCAAGGTTTCCTGTTTTTATGTAATCTGTGAAAATTTGATTACAAAACTAAAATTCAGAATGTCATCCTATGATGGCATATTAAAGTATTTTTCTTACTTGTTTGAATGCGATAAGCAAAATATTCGTGAAAGTGCGAAAGATCTTCAAAAATCTTACTCCTGGTGATTTGGAGGAATCGTTTCCTGATGAATTTATTCATATTAGTTCAATCATCGAAAAAAAATATCAGTCACCGAAAAGTTAAAAAAATCCATAAACTTGGTAAATGGATACTTTTGCCAATGTAGATACATTCCTGAAATTGTTTTTGACTTTGCCAATATCCAATTGTAGTGGAGAACGATCATTTTCGCTATTGAAGAGAACTAAGTGTCCTTTGCGCACTCTCATTTCTGATAGTTAATTATCTTCATTAGCTCTATTATCAATAGAAGGAAGTTTGACCGCAAAACTTGGTTATAATGACATTATAGAAGAATTTACTACAAGAAAACAAAGGAACGCAGAAAGCACATCATGATTTACCTTAACAATCACAGTTTCTCCATCTGCGACTGTAAAAAATTTTCTCACATGAAAATCAGGAATTTACTTTAGAGTTTTCTTTCTATCAAAATAACATCCAAAAATTACCTTGATATTTTTTTTTGGGGGGGGGGCACCATATTTGTCAGTGCCCCCCGGGGCACCCAAGTGTGTAAATCGGTCCCTGGAGGTGACAAACTTGAGCTATAGCACTTTGAAAACAGACTATTTTTCCCTTGAAACGTTTTGATAGTCACTTTGGATGAAAATATCTTTTAGAAAATACATATTTAAGCTCCGCAACTGTAACCCATTAAAAACAAGTATTATTACAATAGAATAACGAATCACGAGCTTTTGAATTATTTTTGTTCAAATTTTATGACAACGTGAAATCCAGGAAAAATTTTCCATATCGCGCAATTTTTACACGTTTACGCGCATGCTACACAGCTCAAATTCACAAGAATACTTGAATAAATTTACGGCTAATTGTACTTTCGGTGTCAAAATTTCAGGTCTTCAGCGTGATAAAATTTTCTGTAAACTTAGTCTGAACTTGGCAGTTTGACACAAAAAGCTGATCCGCGATTTTGGGTCGCATTTTTTGGAGATTCTAGACTCTCAGGATTTGGATCTAGAAAGCTGAAAATTTTCATAGGTTAGTTTCAAAGACATCTCTACACCTCTTTAACGTTTCATCCAAATCGAAGGTGATCGAGCGAGGACGATTTGAAAAATTAGGTCAGTTGACGTAAAATGACTCAGCTACAAGTAATCGCCTCCTTAGCTGGAGCTTAAGCAGAATTACAAGAAAATGCCAAACAACTAGTTACGACTTCCAGAGATCCTGACTAAGCTCCAGTCAGGGGCAGACTGTCCCGTCGGCTCATCGGCCCGTGCAGGGCCGTCGACAGGTTTTATGGGCCCCTATGCAACTTTCTTCAGGGCCCCAAACCTTTTACTTAACCTTTAACCTCTTCTTTCTAGACTCCGTTTTCACATAAATATTTAAAATTGACTAGCAATTTTAGGTATGGGGGACCCTTTTTGTAGTTCGGATAACTTTATGTCGATAGCAAAACAGGCCATTTTATAGTTTTTTCCTCACGACGTGTCTTTTCCTACGCGCACGCGCGTGTGTGTGTGTACTTAACAGAAATGAATAAATAAATAAAAAAACATTTCTGTTTTGTCTGTCTTTTTTTACCTCCTTGGAGGAGGAGGGATATCAGGAGAGTGATGCAGGGATCTCCTTTGGGTTAAGGGTAGAATATCTCCAACTTTAGGGGATCCGGGGGTTTCTCCCCCGGGAAAATTTTTGAAAAATACACTAAAAAGTTTGCATTTTGAGGCCTTATACGGGATAATAGCAACTACAAAAACATGAGGAAAGAAAAAAGGAAGACAAAAAAATTCTTAAACTTTACACTCTTTTGCAAACTAAGACTATCTTCTATACATATAATAAAACAAGATGTTTGTGTGTGTGTGTGTGTGTGTGTGTTTGTGGCGCGCATCCTGGGAAAACGGTAAGGCCTAGAAAGATGAAATTTGGTACACAGGTGCAGTTTTTGCTGAAAATGTGCACCTCGGGCTTCGATTTCTGATATTTTAATTAGAAAAAAAAGTTATTTAATGTTCTATGTTATTTTTAGCACTTTTTAGTACTCTTGACCTCACAGATCCCAAACCAATCGCGCCAGACGGATATTTTTCGTACTATTGTGTAGGAAATTTAATTTTAAAATATGATGAATGAAAAAATTTTGAAGATAGAGCAATTTTTGTATTTTTTTATAGATTTTTGAAAAAACCTTTATTTTACATTTTTTTCTGGGTTTAGTTTCTTTCGAAACCCATCCTGCGACAAGTATTGAACCCTCAATTCTAAAATTTTAGTTGGTAATAGTAAAAACATTCCGCCCCCTTCAGAAGAAAAAAGTTTTGAAAAATACGCAATAGTTTTTTTTTTTTTACAATTTTTTTTAATGGCAGAACACAACGCGAGCTGTTCGCTTGCCGGCTGAGTTCCGAGCGTACCTCATCACGTGATCCAACTGAAATCGTTTGCCTTCTCTTCACCTTTTTTTTTTTTTTTTGCAAGCGCTACTTTTTGAACACTACGGGGAACATAGAGCCTTTATTTTTGAGGGCTATTTTGATTAAATAAATAAAGCCCGCGATTTTTTGCATGATCTTCGTTTCTGTTACGAATTTACCGGTTAGGTTAGGTAGATACAGAGATAGATAGAGGTTGAGTGGACAAAAAATATATTTGTTTTCGAATTAATACTTATATAAATAAAAAAAGATTGTTCTGTCAGGAGGTAGATATGCGCAGATCGTATAGATTGATAGATAGCCAAATATAGAGTTCGATATAGCAGATGGACAGCAAGAAAGAGGCATGCCCGTCATTTAAGAAATTTCAACGGGGTGTCAGTGCCCCCCCCCCCACACACACACCATGACTTTGAAAAAACAATGCTTTCACATAAAAGTGGAAGTGCTTTTTGTTATTTTTCGACAAAATTTGCATGAAGAGTACGTCGTTTGTGTCTCCCCCTCCTTTAAAAATATTCCAAACGACGGAACTGGAGATAGATCTAGAAAATATTTTATTCAAACTACTAATGATATACATAGATATAGATTGATTGATACCGCCACGAAATTTGTTTAAGCAGCAGCCGAAGGCGGCAACATCGGTGTAAAAAGGCGAATGATAATATTGAGAAAAAAGAGAAAAACATTGATTAATGCCGTCGCTAAATTGTCTAAGCAGCCGCCGAAGGCGGCAACTCTGGAGCAAAAAAGTGAATGGCGTAAAAAGGCGGACCAGCTGGTCGCCGCAGGCGACTAGTACAAAATACAAACTGCTCGTGGTTCGACAGATCGTTGATATTAATCGACAGAGAGGAAGAGCGACGAGGGAGAAACGATGACGCTTGTCACTTGCTCACATCGACTCTCGGTATAATTAGTTTTTTATCATTCCTTATCAACTCACCAACAAACGGAACACTGAATTAACTGAAAAATGATCAAGATTAAAATATGCTTTAAAAGAAATGGTGGAAATATCAGCCTAACCATTCGAACAAATCATACTTTATACAACTGATAGGAAATAAAATTGAAGCACTTTTCAAGCAGTATCAGAATTTTTTTAAATTATTTTCAAGGCCTCTAGAACAATTAAAATTATTCAAAGCAGTTCATTTGTACTTTCCAATCTCTGATACTTTAATACTTGATCGTATAGTTTTACATTCTAACTTAGTAAGAAACCCCTGTTATTCTGCATTTCTTGTATTTTTAAACAACAAGTAGTGCAGAAAACGAAAAGGAATAGAGGTAGTGTAGCAATTTTTCTCATGCGAAACAGATTGACAGTATGCAGTAGAAGTAGAAGTAATATAAAAGCAAGCAATAATAAAATAACTTTCAAAATACGAAATTCAGGTTTAAATAAATAGCAAAATGTGAACATGCTAGTCACGAAAATGTATCTCAAGCAAGAACGTCGTTACCATACTTTTTTACATTTTTGATGCAGAATGTAGCGAGGAGCTGAATTGGGCACATTTTGGCATCCCTTCCCCCCTCCTCGCAGTTGAAGAAGTTTAAAATGTCCCAAGTTCTTTAGGTTTTTAAGCACGTGAAAATGAAATTCATTTTTTAAAGTATTTTTCCTTTTTTTTTAGGATTGAATAATGCAATTTTTTCGAGAGTTGGGGGCCCCCAAAGAAGCGGGGGACCTAAGTTATTATAACTTATTTAGCTTATAGGTAAATCCAGCACTGATTCTAATTAATGGTGACATAACTGTGCCCTTTTTAGATATGTAAGGGCGTTTTATGCACTTTGATGAGGAAACATCTTTCAAAGTGCCGCCTATCCCCCCCCCCCCTCCCCGTTTTTACTCTAGAAACAACACTAGAACTAGTTTCAATTTGTATCACTGTACTCATAACTAAATCAACTCATATTTTAAATCTTTTCATCGAACTGCGTCGCTTGCCTATGTTTTGAGTTTCGAACGCTGAAAATGCAAGCGCTGATATTTATAAGTCTTTTTTTTTAATTGCTTTGCCCCTTTTCCATTTTACTATAACTCTGTTTAGCTTTCAAAAAGAAGCAATTTTTTTTAGCTTTGGAATTCACGCAAAAAAAAAAAAAAAACTCACATTTATTTTTGGTTCAATGCGTCGATAGTGGGCTATGAAGATAAGGACAAGTAGAATTTCTCACTTTGAGCCTGATCACTTTCACTCAGTGGTTGGAAACACTACATTTTTTTTGTAGCGAACTACAACTACTTTATTACAAATGTAGTTAACTACAACTACTTTTTTTCAAAATGTAGCAACTACAAACTACTTTTGAAAAGTAGTCGCTACTTCGCTACTTTTTAAAAAAATGAATAAATGAAAAGCATTGGATTTAAAATGTGAAAGAATTCAACCTTCAAATTTTTAATTCTTTCCTGACAGTGAATTTTTAATTCAAGAAATACAACTCGGCTACTTGAAAATGTAATTAGATGCAGGTGTAATTTGATTTAAATTTTACATAGGCATACATATACATAAAATTGATTTAGGTGAAGAAAAATATATTTTAAACAAAAGAGAAAAATTTTAATTTCCATCATAGGAGTTGATTTTATAGGAACTTATATTCTGTAGGAGCTAAGTAATTGATTTTGAGATTCAAGTTACGGGTCTGGACATGGACACCATCTCCTTTCTTACGCTACTGACAAACTGAATAAAAACATTATTCATTTTTACCGAATAACCTCAAAAACGTACAATATTTAATAATTGACTTTTTTATGTGTCATGTCAAAACTCAATCAGTAAAAAAGAAAAAAAAAGAAATAGGGAAAATATCCCAAACGGTCCTAGTATTAAAAATCAAATATTAACAAATATCCGAAATATGAAACAGAACTAAGAATGTTTACTTTTATATGTAATTTTAAACTGCAGTGTATTCGCACTGCAGTGCAATTCGAAAAACGCGAAACGGCTATATAGCGAGTTCTTTTCTAAGAACGAATGTTGAAGCTAGCGAGAATTCTTCACCAGCAACACGGAAATTTTCGGAACTGAATCGATGGGCTTATGTATTTTCCTTTTTATTGGGTAATTAAATTTTTTTGTGCCATGAATGGACTTTTTCTTTAGCATCACTGAAAGCGGAAGTTCTCACACAGTACTAGTCGAAACATCGCTTTGTTGATGTACAAATCACCACTCCATATATTTTTCATTCTAAACATGGGTTTGATGGAACTTAATTTCATACAAGTGGGCTGTTTTGCTAAAATCTGAAAATGGAAGGAAAAATAGAAAGTTTCTGACAACTAAAGAAATTTAAATGCTTGAACAACTAAAAATGCGTCGAATATAATTACTGCATCTATTGTACAGTACTATTTTTATGCTTATGCTGCACTTTATTATTGCTACGTACTATACGTACCGTACTGTTTCATTTTACGCCATTCTCTCCCATTGATTATGTGCATCCTAACAGTATTTTTATTCAATAACACAGCTTTTTCACCTATCCTTCGTTTAAGTTGATAATTGACTGTATATGTTGATGACATTGATACCGAAAGCTTTTTACTGGACGGGCAAAGTTTGCATAAAACAGAAAAATTTCCGTTATCATAAATTTCTACAACACTAATATTTATTGTTAACCTGGGTCAGGGCCTAAAACATTTTAAAATGGTCATCCACGGGACATTTTCTGCCGCCAAAAGCACAAACGCTGCACTAAATTGGCAATTATAGCTTATTCTTTTCTTTCTGTGCATGCTCTATTCAAGGCGAATATTGGGGAAATTTAAATATCTCGATGCCAAACAAATTAATGGCATCAAGCAAAGAACGTACGGTATCATATGTCTCAGGTATTTTTCAAAGTCTTACGTGAATCTGATTGGTGTAACTTTTACTCGATTAAGACTTCCACTTGTCAGATTCGTTTGAAACCTCGTTTCTTTTTTTTTTTTTTAAACTTTATTTAAAAGTAGTTTTTCGAAATCGCTACAAACTACTTTTTTTTTGTATCGAACTACTCGCTACTCTACTTTTTTTCAAAAGTAGTGCGCTACACTACAAACTACTAAAAAATGTAGCTACTACAGTAGCGTCGCTACTTGTAGCGCGCTACTTCCAACCACTGCTTTCACTGAATTCACTTCGATTGAAAACTAATAATCTTAACTATTAATCTTAACTCTAGGAGAAAGACTTTCTTCAAACCAAAAAGTTTTTTTTTAAAGGGAGAGGGGATTTATCTTTATCTTACGCCCGCTTCGCGGGCCCCTCAATCTCTCACGGGCCCCTGTGCAATGCATAGGCTTGCCCCCCTCTCTCGACGGTCCTGGGCCCGTGGGCCGATGCCCTCTTGCGCCCTCTAGGCTGAACACCTTTTTTTTAATATATATTTGTTTAATTTATTTTATATTTTAATTTTTTTCATGCAACTTCCTTGCTTTTTTTTCACTTACAAACCTGTGCGATCGCTTTTTTTTTCCTTTTCTTTAAACTCGTAAACCCTGTGTACCAACCTTTTTTATTTTTTTCCCCACCTTTTTATTTTTTTACACCTTTTTTTTTTTTCCTTTTGCACCTTTTTTCGTCCAAGGTTGGCGCCCTCTTGCGGGACCCAGTCCGCCCCTGGCCCCAGTTCGAGTTACAAGTGCCTCATATTAAAATGATTCTTGCGGTGAAAAACACTTATAAATATCAAAATGTACAAACGTAAATAACGCATGGAAAAATATGGAAAAGGGAAAGATATTAAAAACCAATAATTGTTGTTATCAATTCCTTTGCTTCTTTTATTAAGTAAATTTGTTCTTCAGACACCAATTTCTAAATATTTGGTTCAAAATTTGTAACATTGTCATTTTTCGTGCTTTTCGATTTGTAACAGGAGACAAAACAACGGACCACACGAATCAGCTTCGACGGTCAGATGTGACCCACCGACCATAGGTTGGGCATGCCTTACGTTGCCGTTTTTAATCTCATTGTTCTTTTCCATAAAATAAAAGTGATAACTATAGTTTTTGTGTAAGTTTTTTTTCCCCAAAGTTCGTTATTGTCATTCATATAATCCAGCGTTTCTTAAATTGTGTTTCGCGGAATCTCAGGGTTCCACGGAGCTCTCTCAGGGGTTCCATGAGACTTGCATGTTTTCATTTCACACCTTTTAAATTTGTTCTTTAAAAAATCGATTAAACTAACGCTTCTTCAAAATTAAAAATTAATTTACTTTTACTTTTGTTTACTAATCTGAGTGGTATTATTCATCAGGATTTGTCACTATAGGAATACTTTTATTTATTGCCTTCAATAATGCAAATTTTAGACTATCAAAAATAGCCCAAAATTGTGCCTTCAAGATTTCAATTTCATAATTTTTCCTATATCAATTCCAAACCACCCCTTCTCACCTAATGACTCCAAAAATAGCATAAAATTGCGTTTTAAAAACTTCTGTTTCGAAAATTTTCTAGAAGAAGCTGTTGATCTCCTACCTAATATCAACAAAGATATTTTAAAAGTAATTTCAGTGTTGAAAATATTTTTTTTGGAGTGTACACTAAACACCTTTTCTTACAACATTACCAAATATTGAATAGAATTACGATTTTTGACATAAATTTCATATATTCTGCTCTTTGATACTAGCCACTCTCCCTGTATCTATAGCAGCAGTTGAAAGGACGATTTCAACATTTAACGAGTGAGGACCAAGTTAAGAAGCAGTACTAATCAAAGGCATCTGTATGTTCTAACTCTGTCTGACGTCAACACAAAGTAACATCCAAGTCCATAATTCATAAGTGAAAATTGTTGAAAAATTAAAGACATTTTAATTTTTAAGGTTCAAAACTCTTTTTGTGTAAATTTAAGTGAATTATTATTACTATTGTAGGTAAGTATTTCTTTTCCTAATTGAAAACATATTTTAATCATATAACTCATTCATAAATTCTGAGGGTGCTTGCCCCTTTCAAAATACTCAGAGGTACAAATAGGAGTGCATTGGTGTTTTACAATAACAAATAGGGTAGACCAGGGCACGCTTACGCAGTGCCCTTTTCCCAAAACGAGTTAAAACTGGAGAACCAATAGTCATACCAAATTGATGCTGCTCCGTAGCAAATATTCTCACAAGATTTTGAGCATCAGTC
Organism: Uloborus diversus; assembly: GCF_026930045.1. NCBI lineage: Eukaryota > Metazoa > Arthropoda > Arachnida > Araneae > Uloboridae > Uloborus > Uloborus diversus. The sequence goes on along the minus strand of NC_072733.1, from coordinate 161,564,793 downwards.
GAGCTTCAGTTTAGCATGCGTATAGAAAAAATCTGTTTTCTACCAAGTTGAGTACGTTTTGTGTTGAACGTTTTGAAGCTTATTGTGAATAAATAATACTTCGTTAAAAACAAATAAATGTGTAAAAATTAGCAGAATTTTATCCTTTTTTTGAGAATTGTATTTGTTATGAACAGAAAACTTTATTAAATTTTGTTTGCACTTTAAAAATAAATCCAAACTTGGCGACGGGGGCACATTTACGCACAGTCTCACTACTCTGTCTGACTTCTGAACGGGCCCCGGATGGTTTTTCCGCTCTGTACTGCCTTAAACCTCTAGTATTTTCAAGTTATTTAGTTTTGAAAATCACCATTCATTTTTATTTAGGTAACAGACTCGTATTTTTTAGCTTAGAATCAGTGTTTCAGTGTTGTCTTCATCAAGGGCGTATATAAGGAAGGGGCTGAGGGGACCCGGGGCCCCCTCCATAATCTGGGAAAAAGATTAAATAAAGGTAGTTATTTTTGGCTTTAATTGCTCACAAATAATTTCCAAACTTTTAGCTACAAAAAAAAAAATAATAATAATAATTTATACATATAATAAAATAAGATGTTTGTGTGTGTGTGTGTGGGGGCGCGCATCCCGGGAAAACGGTAAGGCCTAGAAAGATGAAATTTGGTATACAGGTGTAAGTTTTTGCTGAAGTTGTGCACCTCGGGCTTCGATTTTTGATATTTTTAATTAGAAAAAAAGTTATTTAATGTTTTATGTTATTTTTAGCACTTTTTAGTACTTTTAACCTCACAGACCCCGAACCAATCACGCCAGACAAATATTTTTGGTACTATAGTGTCGGAAATTTAATTTTAAATATGATGAACAAAAAAAATTTGAAGATAGAGCAATTTTTGTATTTTTTATGAATTTTTGAAAAAACCTTTAATTTGCATGTTTTCCCGGGTTTTACTTTTTTCTAATATCATCCTGCGAGAAGTATCAAAGCCTCATTTCTGAAATTTAAGTTGGTAATAGTAAAAACATTTCGCCCTCTTCAGAAGAAAAAAGTTCTTAAAAATACGCAATAGTTATTTTTTTACATTTTTTTTAAATGCTGAACACATCATGTCCTTTCACGCATCAGTCGAAAAAAGCGTTCTTCAATCTTTTATGCCTGTGACGTCACTACTTGGGTTTCGATTCGATATTTACGATGGAATCTTAATCGCAAGCAATGTTAATCTTTTTTTTTTTTTAACCGACTTCAAAAAGGAGGCGGTTATCAATTCATGCCGTATGTATTTTTTTTTTTTTTTTTTTTTTGTTTGTCCACTTTATAGCGTCTCACCTAGTGAACCGATTTTGATGATTCTTTTTTTAATGGATAGGGGATGGCTCAACTTAGGTCCCATTACTTTGTTTGACCATATTTGTTCTTTAGAAAAAAAGTTACGGGCAAAAAAACAGTAAATTTTATGCAATTTCCCTCTTAAATGATTTAAAATTATATTGTAGCGAAGTTCGCACTTTTTATCCATGGATAACGGTGGCTCAGTGGTAGAATTCTCGCCTCCCACACGAGCGCCCCGGGTTCAAATCTCGACTAGGACAAAGTGAATTTTACTAAAATTTCGTTTCTACTGTTTCCCGTATTTTCTCGAATGTTCTATTAATTTCTATATCTTTCCAAGTTTGGAAAGTTCCAGCACTTTCTCAAGTTGTATATAAGGAGATGTAACGTTCATTCGTGGTTCTGAATAAAGATCTCGAGTTGAGACTAACGAGTATTCGCTTCATTTTGCTTTCACATTGTCTTCGCTATCTTCATCTACACGACAATATGAAACTCATTGTTATAAAAGTTTGGTGCCATATAACAGTAACATTAATTGTAATGATAATTTTGAATGAAGGCTTCTTTGAAGCAAGCATCAAATTTCTTCAAGGGATATTTCGATAATGTGGAATCTGGCGCTGTCGTCTCATTTCTGGCGTAAATAATTTTATTTTAGTAACCCTCTGATTTATAGTAACCCTATGTGAATTATCAAAATCTTCCTTTCTTCTGTGCTATTGCTCCATAGTAGGGGTAAACCTAACCTGGAAGCGAGGTGATGCAGTGATTAGGATCTGCTTAGCCTTCACAATGCTATCATTAGGTTTGACTCAACTACTCTGTAGTATTTTTATCGTTATCATCTATGCCGATAACAGATGATCGGGGCTAAGTAAGAAAATATAGGATTGCATCATGAGCAACTTAGATGCTGTGGAATGTAATTTAGTTAGGAAAAACGTAATACTTAAATGGTTATAATTAAATTAACTACGCATGATTTCCAGAGAGGAACAAAGATAAGTTTTTAGTGCCAATCGCTTAAAGTTTAACGCGTGTCAATAGTTTTTTTTAGTATGGAGCATTTTTAAGAAAAAAATGTGAAGTTTCGTGATGGTAACTTCTTATTATTTCTGAAATACCTACATTTACACTAAAAAGAATGAAATAAAAAAAATTTGAAAAAAAAATAGAATCGACTTCAAAATTGCTCTAAAAAGTGAAAAATAATTTTATTCTTTAAACACCATCGATAATGCTTTTAAACATAATTTTTGAAGTTGGCGCAAAAACGATGGATAAAATCATTCACAGCCATAACTCAAATACAACTATAAATTTAACCAGGACCAGTTTCTTCACTATCACATACATTAATGCATTGATGACAGCATATTTGAATAGCGATATAAATGTTTCGTTCGTAACCTTTGGATGCTTTTCTGAAAAAAAATATGAACGAAGCATGGATACACTGGATTTTACGTTTTGTTTTTGCGCCAACTTCAAAAATTATGTTTAAAAGCATTATCGATGGTGTTTAAAGAATAAAATTATTTTTCACTTTTTAGAGCAATTTTGAAGTCGGTTCTATTTTTTTTCAAATTTTTTTTATTTACTATATAGCTTACTTCTACATTTTCTGACGTGATGACCACGTGTTTTTTCGGCAGCGCTTGCTTTTTTTCTTTCCTTTTTTTGTTTTATTTAGGGATTGCTGTATTTCTTTTTCCTTCCCCCCCCCCCCAAGCTGGACCTTTCGCTGTATCTATATTACGTTACATTTCATAGTTGTGCGCATTAATTCAATAAAAACAGCGAGATTTTTTTTTATCTTTGTCAAACGCTACTTTTTGCACACTACGGGGAATTTGAGCTTTTTTTTTTTTTTTTTTTGCTCTACTTAAATTTAAAAAAAAAAGCGGTTTTTTGAATGTTCTTTGTTTTTATTAGGAAATGGGCGAGGAGGTTCAAAATAAATAGAGATGGATAAGAAAATGTAGAGATAGATTGTAAAGGTAGATAGCCGCCGAAGGCGGCAATCTTGGCGTAAAAATGTGAATGACACAAAAAAAAAAAAAGATAGAGATGGATTGATTAATACTGCTGCCAAATTAATTTAAACAACCGCCGAAGGCGGCAAACTTGAAGTAAAAAGGTAAATGACAAGTTAGCCAAACAGCCGCCGTAGGTGGGTGCTTGCACATTGGGTGTCAATGCCCCCCTCCCCTCCCCCACATTCACCATGACTTTGAAAAAACAATGCTTTCACATAAAGTGGGAAGTGCTTTTTGTTATTTTTTCGACAAAATTTGCATGAAGAGTACGTCGTTTGTGTCTCCCCTCCCCCTCCTTTAAAAATATTCCAAACGACGAAACTGGAGACAGATCTAGAATATATTTTATTCAAATTATTAATGATATAGATAGATATAGATTGATTGACACCGCCACGAAATATTATTTAAGCAGCCGCCGAAGGCGGCAACATTGGCATAAAAAAACGAATGATAATACTGATTTATAGAGAAAAACATTGATTAATGTCGTCGCTAAATTGTTTAAGCAGCCGCCGAAGGCGGCACCCCTGGCGTAAAAAGGCGAAAGGCGTAAAAAGGCGGACCTGCTGGTCGCCGCAGGCGGCTAGTAATAAAATAAAATAAAAAGAATAAATAAATATGGTACTGATAATAACAATGTATAATATGTAAAATCAGAGATTTCCGAACTGAGTGCCGCAGGAAGAGTGGGGGGATGCCACGAAGTGTCCCATGGTATCAATAATAGGTATAATAAACTAGACTAGGATGCTGTGAGAAAATTCTAATTCTTCAAAGGGTGCCGCGATTCGTTTAAGTGTGGGAACCCTGCGGTAGATAGCACTAGGAAATAGTGTTCAGAAGGGGTCAGGTGATCCGTACCCCTTACTCAAAAAAGAACATGTCTTGGGAAACCAAAGTTATTTTAACAAAAAGAAAAGCAAATAATGTAGGGAAAAAATCTCAATTCTTTCACAAAGGAATCTTTAAAAAAAATTTTTTTTTTAAACAGATGCAGCTTATTGCTTAGCAAATTAAGTTCCCCTCTCTTTCCTTCACCTCCCCCCTTTTTTCCTTCCTAGTCAGTCTGAAAAGAATGGTCTTCAAAATATTTCTCTCTTTAACTCTCATCCCTTGCAAGAAATTTAAAATACGTTTTAGTTGTTTGGTTTAGAGTAATAATGGAAATTGATATCCTAAAAAACGCATTTATTAAGACGTTTTTCGGACATCAATTTCAAAACATTTTTGGATGAGGGCTCGCGAACCAACACCCTTTCACAAAAGAAACAACCAAAAATAGTCTGAAATTGTGGCTTTAAAAATTTCAATTTTGAGAAGTTTCGGATTAAGGTCCCTAGAACCGCTCCTTACCTCTAAACGTCTCCAAAGATAAATGAAATTGTGTTTTTACATTTCAGGGGAGGATTGTCGAACTCTTTCTTTCCAAAGATTGCGTACTGTTGCGAAAAAATCTGAATTGATTTTGAAAATAACATTTAAAAAAAAAAAAAAACTGACTATTGATCATGCAATTACATCCAATACCTCCTATTTCTTTCACCCCTCCCCCACCCCATTTTTCCCCCCTTTTTCCTAGTCGATCTAAAAATAAAGAAGTCTTCAAAATGCTTTTGCGAAGTTAAACAAAACCACCTCTGTCCACTAAAACCGAGTCCACTAAGCAGTCACAACCACTAAATAGTCGAGTTTTTATGACTTCAATTACGAAAAAATTTCGGTTCGAGAGTTCGACTGGCCCCATATGAAATCTGAAAATGAAATAACTACAATTTCGAAAAATTTAAGATGGAGAGCAATTGAATCCCTTCACCAAGTATCATTGAATATCTCTTTAATTTCAATAGTTATTGGGGAGAGTCCCAGAGCTGCCCTGTCCGTAACATCATCGAAGTTAGTCTGAAACTGCGTTTTTAGAAATTTAATTTCAAAAAATTTGATCGGTGGAGTGATGCATTTCGCTCTATTTTTTAAAGAAATCAATCGGAGGCAACTTCTAAAAAATTCCATTCTTTTATCACACTAATGTTAAGAAATATAGTCTATAATGGCGTTTTCAATTTCTAAAAATTTCCGCAGAAAGCCCCCGAATTTTTCAACCCCGTAGCATCACCACAGGCCGTCTAAAACTGCGTTTTTTGGAATGCAATTCCAAAAAATTTCCGGGGGAGAGCCCTCGGACCAACCCATCCACCCACCAGAAGCGAGAATTTTTTAAGAGTGCTCTCCTAAAACTATTTTTTGCGTCACTAGGTGACAGTATGAAAGTCCTTGTCCTACCTCGAAAACAAATAAGATAAGGGCACTGCTGCTCCCCCTAAAAATGAAATTACAAAAAAGGGGGGGGGAGATCTAATCTTCATTATATGGGCGCCCTCCAAAATAAAAACATATATACGCCACTGGTCCTCATGCCTGTTCAGCTTTAACTTTTTCACTAATACACTTACTTTATTTTAAAGATGGTAAGACATTACGTTCAAAACTCTAACAGGACCACGCTAGATGCCAAAATAACGAAAACCCTTATCCATAATCCAAGTACAGTAAAACTTGTCTATAACGATATTGTTGGGACTTAAAAAAATATTGGTATAGATAGGTTATCGTTATGACAGTTTCATTATTTATGCTGACAATTTGCTGGGACCAAGGAAAATATCGCTATAGACAGGTTTATTGTTATAGACAGTATTGTTATACTCAGGTTTCACTGTATTTCTCTCAGTAGGCCTTCCACATCGTCACATATGGACTACCCTAACTGAGACCAAGTTTTAGGAAACAGGAAAGGAAAATAAAAGGGGGATGTGCACAATCCTAACTGATACTCCGATTAAAGAAGCCCTCAGACAAGAGCAGTTAGAAGCTACAAAAAAAAAAAAGGAGAAATTACTTTAAAATTTAAAAGTTTCTATTGAAGCAGAAATAGAAGACATCAAAGAAAAAAGTATGAAGACGTGGAAAAAGTTAGTACACTCTGTAAAAAGGAAATTAGTGAACGATTCTGTTTACGAAGTAGAAAATTGTGCTTGCATCTATTGTTTGAATGTACACAACCAATCGAAAAAAGGACGACAGGGTTCAATGTCTTAGATGTCAAAACGCAGTCCCATGACAAATATGCGAAAAGAAATATTTTATTTTTCTTTGTAAAATTTAACAGTGATGAAGAAGATGATTAAATAGTTTCTGTTATTAATTAGTATAAAGCCCTATGATTTCAGTTTAGCCTATAAAATGCTCTTTTAATTCGTAAGTTCAAGATATCAGCTACAATCTAGTTTTTTACGTTTTTTGGCAATCCGAGCATCAATTATATACGTTTCGGTTGGTCTCATTCAGTTTGTTGATAAAGAAAATATTGATGCAAAAATAGGAAATATTTGAAAAGTAGTAGTTTGTTAGACTTAGTTTGTGTTATTCAGTTTTCCATGCATAAACATAATATACAATGCACATACTGAACTTTCCACGCAATCAATTTACTGCATTACCCCTCTTTAGCTGACTTGCCGAAAAGAGCCGATATGCCGTGAGATTGACCAGCATGCCAAGAAATTCGAATTTTGAAGCATGCTAGATAATTTGGGGTTCATTTCAAAAAAAAAGAAATCAGATTTAAATTTTTAAAAATGCGATTTAAATCAAAAAAATACGGTACTCTTTTGTTTTCCCAAATTCATACACATGATTCATATTCAATATCATGATTTTTTTTACGCCCTGATCATTATCATTACAAGTTTATACTCCAAAACTGATAGTATAGGTTTATGGTAACTAAAATAAATGGGTACGGTAAGAAATAAAAAAATTTGTTTCGATTCTGTTTAAATATCTTTATATCCGTTGTGCTAAGACTCAAAATCATTGGCAAATCATCAAAGCTCCAATTTTATCTTGAAGTAATGCAAAAGCGCTCTTTAAAATAAATAAATACACTTTCGTACAGAAATTCTCATATTGCGCTTGAAGACTTATCCGGTGAAATATAAACCGCAACCATAACAATTAGATGTGAATTTTCATAGTGGCAACGGCAAACACAATGTCTCACCGATATCAGAAACGATCTTTTTTCTCATCTCAAAAAATACCCAGCGCGCCTATAGAAGTTTTCACTTCAGAAATGTTTTATAAAGGTGAGGATCGAACTCACGATGGGCAGCATGTTCGGTTCTTGAGACTGACGCACTGCCGATCGCGTCACTGAGCTTCGCAACCTTGACGAAAAAATCGCACGTAAAGGAGCAGAGAGAAGCCGCGCATGTGCTGTATTTTAAATGTTAGTGAGGTGACGGCCTTTCGGTGCCGCCAAGGCTGCGTTCGGAAATAATCCACCGGCTTCACCGACTGGTTAGTCCAGTGTGGTTATGACGTATCTGGAATTTCTCTAGGAAGCCTGGTAGAACAGCTGTGTTTCCGAACGTCCGTGGTCACACCGCGGTAGTTCTAGTTCAGCAGCAAGCGACGCTCCAATTAAAGCGTAACTTTCGTAATGGCAAAGTCATGTGCGTTACGATCAAAACATGAAACACGACCGGATTGGTCAACAGACTTTGTGGTTTTTTCCCCAGCTCAAAAATGCTCAACGCGCCTAAAGAAGTTTTAACTTCAAAAAATGATTTAACGAATAACGACTAATCAGTGAATCTGTATTTATTTTTAGACCCGTTGCTCAATTTTCAGAAGTTCTTGAATGCATTTTAAGTATCACCTCCCAAAAGGATGTCAGCTGGTGCAATGCTCCCTCTCACTCCCCCATAATGATGCTTGATAGGTTAAATACACTCAGGAACATCGAAAATAGCGCCCCAGGAAGGAAGCATTGAATTGAAGTGAAATTTAATATGCATTATAATGCTGGTGAGAGGGACACTTGATCCAAAAATCCAGGCAATTAAACAAATACGGGCTAAGAAAAGAGGTAAATACCGAGCTACTTCAATAGCGCGTTGGACCCCCTTTTGCTGCAATACATGCCGTAACACGAACCGGCATTGAGCTAATTTAACGTCTGATGTTGTCCTGAGGCAGATGGACCCCAAATTTTGAACAGCCACTTCTAAATCTTGTACAGCGATACACGGCGGCGTCTAGCGTTACAGCTGATCCCATACATGCTCTATACGGGACGAGTCGGGGGAGTAGCTGGCCATGGAAGAGTCTGAAAAGGACGTAAGAAGTCTTGAGCAACTGTAGCTGTATGCGGACGAGCATTATCTTGCTGGAAAATTGCCCCTGGGAGACCATTTAGGAACGGTCCTACATATGGTTGCAGAAGTTCATTAAAATAACGCTGACCCGTTATGGTTTTACTTACCACAGCTAGAGTGGATCGGCTATCAGAGGCTGTGGTCCCCCAGACCATTATGCTCACTGTTCGGGCATTGTGTAGTGCGATAAAATGGGTTGAATGGTACCTTTCTCCAGGGCACTTCCACATCCGGGCATCTAATGAACCGGGATCCATCACTGAACACCACCTTTCGCCAGTCAGTGACATCCTACATCGCTCTGCCTCCGTACCATTGTAGACGGCATTGCCTATGCTTTGGTGGAAAAGGAAGTACGCGAAAAGGGCACTTGTACTGCAGATTCAGTGCCGCAATACGTTTAGAAATGGTTCGAGGAACAACTGCTACCCCTACTACTGATTGCATGGTGGAACAGGTCACTGCGGGATCCACGAGTGCTTGCCGCACGATCCTTCGATTATCTCTCCTCGTCGACTTCCTGGTCGCTCCAGACCCGGTTTTTTGCTCGTGGGTACCATCTCGTGTCCACTGCCTACAACAGTTTCTAACGGAACACTCCTAACGATCCGACTGAGCAGCAACACGGCTCGTCGACCAGCCTGCAATTTTCATGCCGATGATCAAACCTCTCTCAAACTCGCTTAACTGTAAGAAACACTTTCAAACTAATCGACCTGGCATCCTTCACTCATTAAGACTCTCCAACAATCGGGATGTAATCGTAACATTTATAAATCTCTAATTATGCACTGGTTTATATAGCACATTTTTCCCGATTGAAACGATACTGTAGGGTAAACGGTCATGCGCATTGACACCAAACTTGGATCATTTGCATATCAGATGTCACTCTATGCAAAACTTCGCGATTGTACCTTTCTTCTTTCTTGGGGCGCTATTTTCAACGTTCCTGAGCGTATAATTTAAAATGTTGGAGAACAAATTCACAACTAAGGTTATATTTTTTATAAACTCTTAAATCTAAATTGGCATCACTACAGAGGGTGTTTCTCAGAGCAAGCTCCCCCGCCCCCCACGTGGTGATACAACTGCGTTTGATAGAGTAATTAAAATATTGGGGGACATTTTCTGAATTGAAATGGTTGTATTTTTCAAAAACTTGCATATTTACTTTGGATGTCATCCGGGGAGGACCTCCCCCCCTCCCCCGTAGTAACGTCACTGCATAAATGATAACTCTCATGAGAAGGAACATTAGGCTTCATTTAAAATCATTTTTAAAACTTTTTAAATGAGAAATAAAAAATTTCAATGTCGTAATATTGTCTCCAAATTTGCCAATCCGTCAGCAAAGTTTGCCGAATGAGGATTTTTTTGGAAGGTCGCAGTGACCTTCCGTAATCTCCCCTAAAAGGTGCTTTTTGACATCGGATTAATTGCTACGTTTCTGCTTCTGCATGACTTCATTGATTCTGCTCTTTTTCCTAATTGAAATCTTTCGTTGTCACAAGAGTAGATGTTTGCAGGAGGTCTCTGATGGTCCAAGACCGACACTGCGCTCTAGCGCCATTTTCAATGAAAATCCAGTTTCTCATCACTCATTTTTCCTTTACTAAGCAACATGTAATAAATGAATATACCAACATAAATCTTAATTGAGGGGAAAATATTGTGAAACAATATTAAAATACATTTTATTCACATAAAATACAGTTTAACAAACAAATAATAGTCTTCTCAAACTTCTATCTGTCATTTACATCTTTTAATCTTTTCGCGCCTCTGGGCCCTTTTTGAACTTTTGAGCAATGAAGGATGACTTGTTGAACTGGAAACAAAATTTTTTTATAACATCATACTTATGGTTTGTCTTTAATTTAATACACATAACGTTCATTAAGCAAAGGTTTCAACACATATATACATGGTTTGTATAAAAAGTAATCGGACTGAGTTTGTGACGCCCAGGTAAAACGTTTGTAAACCGGTTGTTGGTGCTCTAGTGGTGGTGGGGGATCGAGGGAAGGGGGGCGGATCCGAGTCAGTTGCCTCCAAACGCTTGGAGGGTTAGCATCGTGCGAGAGAACAGTGCGTGTTTAGTGATCTCGTCGGAGTGAAAATGGAGCGTACCATCGAGCAACGTGTTAACATCAAATTTTGTGTCAAACCCAAGAAAACGCCTACGGAAACTCTTTAAATGATCAATGAGGTTTACGGTAAGGAAGCTTTATCCAGAACTCAAGTCTTCCAGTGGCATAAGAATTTCCGAGAGGGCCGCGATGAAGTCCACGACGAACAGAGCGCCGGACGTCCATCAACCAGTCACACGGACCCAAATGTGCAAAACGTGCGTGATGTGTTGAACACTGACCGTCATCCGAGCAATCGCAGAAGAGGTCGGGATCGATAAGATGACCGTTCAAGACATTGTTAAGAACGATCTGGGCATGAAGAAGATCTATGCAAAGCTGGTGCCAAAACACCTGACGGCCGAGCAAAAGGAGCGTCATGTGCCGGATACGGCACCACCGGATTTCTTCCTATTCTCCAAGGTCAAGAGCAGTGTTTGGAAAAACTACATTTTTTTTTGTAGCGAACTACAACTACAACTACTTTAACACAAATGTAGTTAACTACAACTACTTTTTTTCAAAATGTAGCAACTACTAACTACTTTTGAAATGTAGTCGCTACTTCGCTACTTAAAAAAAATAAATAAATAAAATAAAATAACATACACATACACACCGTTTGAGGATTGAATGACAAAATTTAAAAAACGCTCAGATTGATATATTGGCTTATTTGAACATGGAATATTGCTATAAATTATTTATTCTTTCTTTCCTTTACTGAAACGAATCGTCAAAACATTTCTTTACCATTCGCACGAATATTTCCTGCAAGAAAGGATTTAAAAGTGGAAGGAATTCAACCATCAAATTTTTAATCCTTTCCTGACAGTAAAAAGTATTTCATTCAAGAAGTGCAACTCGGCTACTTGAAATTGAGATAAATCCAGTCATAATTTGATTTAAATTTTACATAGACATACATATACATAAAATTGATTAAGATGATGAAAAGCATCTTTTAAACAAAAGAGAAAAACTTTACTTTTCATTATATGAGTTAATTTTAAAGGAAATTATATTTCGTAGGAATTAACTGTTTTTCAGCTTCAAACTAGGGTTCCGGACCTGGACACCATCTCTTTTCTTACGCTCCTGATAAAATGAAATAAAAGCATTTTTCTATTTTACCGAATAACTTCAAAAACTCACAACATTTAATAATTGACATTTAATATGTTAATATATCAACACTCAATCAGTAAAAAAGAAAAAAATTAAGAAATAGGAAAAAATATCCCAAACGGTACTACCAATTATCCGAAACATGAAACATAACTAAAAATGCTTACTTTACTTCAATGTGCAATTTTTAACAACAGGGGACTCGGGTTACAACGCAATTCGACTAATGCAAAATGTCTATATAGCAAGTTTTACTCGAGAAACGAATTTTGCAGCTGACGCAAATTCCTCGCCCGCTACACGAAAATTTTCGGAGCGGAAGCGCAGGGCTTATATCACCTTCTTTCTTGGGTACTAAATATTAGTTTCGTGAATGGAATTTCCCTTTAGCATCACTGAAAGCCAAAATTCCCCGCACCGTACTACTCGAAACATCAGATTGTTAACGTACAAATCGCATTTTTTTCGTTCTAAATATGAAGTTGATGAAACATAATTTCACATAAGCGGGCTGTTTATCCAAAGTTTGAAACGCATCCCTAGCGTAAGTTGAGGTTCGATTGCATGGGCAAATGGCATTGATACCGAAAGCTTTTTGCTTAACGGGCAAAGTTTGCATGAAACGGAAAAAATTCGTTTATTTCTTTCTAAGCCTTGCTCTATTCAAGGTGAATATTGGGAAAATGGGAAAGTTTCTATGCCAAACAAACTAATATCGTCAAACAGATACAGGCGTCAAAATAATGTCAGAGGTCAGCTCGTATTTTTCAGTCTCACGAATTTGACTGGTGCAAGTTTTACTCGCGTAAGACTTGCACCAGTCAGATTTGTTTGAAAATGCGTTTTTTTTTTTTTTTTTTGCTGAAACTTTATTTAAAAGTAGGTTTCAGAAATCGCTACTAAAAAATGTAGCTACTACAGTAGCGTCGCTACTTGTAGCACGCTACTTCCAACCACTGGTCAAGAGAGTACTAAAGGGGACGCGGTTCGGAACTCTGGAAGCTGTTCAACTCGCTACGATGAGGGTTCTAGAAGCTTTACGGGTTGCTGACTTCCAGGGGGCGTTAAGGAACTGCAAAATCCGGTACCAAAGGGTAATCGACTTGCATGAGGACTACTTCGAAGATTTCTAGAGAAAAGGTATAGAAATTCTGCCAATAAATATGTTTTCTAAGCTCAGTCCCGTTACTTTTTATACAAACCCTGTAGTAACAGGAGATTCAGGATATAGGGATGCATAAATATGTACCGTAATTTCGGTTACATAAGCCACGGCTTATACGTGTTTTAAAGTTGAAATTTAACATCTGCGGCGTATCTGAAGAAATCCCCCCCCCACCCTTCTTGCTTAGTGTTTCTCATGTTTGCGCAATCGAGCGGCAATGTTAAAATTCATTAAAAAACGATAGTAGAGCTGTCAAATTTTACCGCTGTTCGTTTTTGTTCTTTCCAGTGTTGCCAGATTCGTGATGGTACTATACGTTTCACAAGGCTGAAAAATGGAGGAATCGCTAGCTTTTCTGAGTTAGAGTCCCTATAGTCTGAGTAATGTTTTAAAATGTCTCAATGATGATAAAGTAAAAAAATAAATCAATTGATAAAAGTTAAACAATTTTTCGATCAACTGCAACACAATGATTTGAAAACTTCTCACCCAACCAAATGTAGATGTCATCCGGCAACACTAGTTATTTGTTTAACCGTAGCATTTTCCGATCTTTTTTTTATTTTATTTTTTTACTCCATTTCCATCATCAACAAGTGCAGTAGCTTTTTACAGTTTCGTTCAACTATAATAAATAATCGCATCCATACATATGCATATAGAGATATCAGGGTGGGTGCTTATAAAATAACGTGAGGTGTTCAGAGCCCTCTAGTGAGTGGAGTATTGGACAAAACATTGCCAAATTTCATGGGCATAGACAGTAGACCATAGGATTTCGATTTCTGAAATAAAAAAAATTAGTACCAAAAATCACCACCAGGGGGAACTTTTAGCGTTGAAAAGGTGTATTACTGCGACTCTTGAAGGATTTAAGGCAAACTGATAAAATATGCATCAATTTTATTCAAAAAATATGATGTTTACCAACAAATGAGGTTCAATATGACCAACATCGAGATTTTCCAGGTACTGCATAGAATCCACACTGTTTTCCACACCTCTGGGGAGGGGGGAAGGGGATTTATTTCACTTACCTGCAACATTTTTTTAGTTGAAAGTTGTGATATCGGGAACATATCGCAGATACACAATACCGTTATGAAATCCCCATGGTTAAAAACCATAAGATGAAAGATTGGGCGATTATGGTCTCCATACCGTAGGAAATGCATGACTAATAAAACTCCTATTAAAGAAATGTTGCCGCCATACATTCAGTACCTAAAACCTAACATGGGGTGGTGCACCATCTTACATGAATATTATTCAGAAAGAAATCCTTGCTGCCGAGTCGAAATTTCTGCATGACGACTATTCGTAAAAATCTTCTCTTGTTACAAATTGAAATTTCTTGTTGGTTTTATTGAACCTCATTTGTCAGCAACAATTATTTGTAGCAAAAAATTGATGTGTGCTGCATTTTTTGGCATTTAGTTCTTTAGTATTTGCAAGTAATACATTTATGAAGTGCCAAAACTTGACTTTTGGTAATATTTATATTTTTTTATTGTAGAAATTGAAATCCCATGGTCTGCTATGTACGCTCAAGAAATTTGGCAATGTTTTGTCCAATACTTCACTTGCTAGAGGGCTCTAAACACCTCACGTTATTTTATAACCACCCTGTGTATACATATATATATATATATATATAGAGAGAGAGAGAGGGGGGGGGCGCCATGTTTTGATACGCTCTTCTGCGGCGTATACGACGGGGGGCTTATCCGATGAACTTTTGTTTTTAGTTAGTAAATTATTGCACGTGCGGCGTATACGATAGGACTACTTATCTATCCGAAACACAGAAGTAGAGTCCTTATAACCAACACAGCTTGAAACTACAGATCGTTTCTTTCACAAAGAAAAGATTTGAAGTCTTCAAATTCCAAAATGCGCTTTTAAGTTTTCTTTAGGGAGACAATCGTAACAGCATGGCAGTCAGAAAGGTTTTCAGATTTAATTCCTACTCAGAACCTTTGCATATACAGCGTGTCCACGTTAGATCTACACAACTTTAAATCTACACAACTGATTTTTAGAACTACACTACTAGTTTAAATCTGATTTTTAGATCAAAATTACTTGCTGATTTCTAGATCATAATTACTGGCTGATTTTTAGACCAAAATTACTGACTGATTTTTAGATCATGACTATATACTGATTTTTACATCAAAATTACTTACTGATTTTCAAATCTACACTACTCACGCACAAAACGAGTCATCAGACCAGTTTTGTCAAAAAAAAAAAAACCTCGATTCCTCTATATGTTTTAGGTGTAACCTAGCTTGATCTGTTTCAGTTTATTTGCTTGCATGATTTGATTATGTATCTGTGTAATTCAGTTGCGAATATATCCTTGTTTAGCTTTTACATACATTTGTTTATGTTCACTGTAATCGTTTTTAGCTGTAGTTTAAATGTATGCAACTGTTATTAATTTTTTAAAGCTATTGTAAACACTAGTTTTGTTTTTTACCGAATTTGCCGATTCTCAAAATTTGCTTATCCACGGTTATCATGTCACACTATTTCGCGGATAATCAGGAGTTTACTGTACTGTGTTTAAGTGTGTAAATTAGCATTAAATGCTAAAATTTAGACGATTAAATAAGGTGCCAATTTCAAACATAATTCAGTTTACATTTTTATTTGTAAAGATATGATATTTTGCGGACATTTTTATCCATTTAATATAAAATCAAGATTTTCAAAATTCTAAAAAATACGATCTTTACAGCTTTAGTATTCCAGAAAGGCAAAGTGAAGCTTTGCAATTATTATGTTTTGTAAAGATGAGAAAAATAAAATTAAAATGTTATCAATATCGCAATTCATTAAACGGTGATAGCAATTTGATGAGTTCTAAAACCATTGAAAATGAAAAAAATGTTAACAAAAATTTTAATTCACACATTAAATATGCAATAGAAGGACCAGCACAAAGAGATAATCTTTAATTTCCAACATATAGTGCATTTTTAATCATAATGGCATTTATCAAATTCAGCTATGACCTGTAAAATCTAAAGTTTCAATCGCCACAACCACAACGATTCCAGATTTTCGAGACTACAGTATCTGCAAATGAAGCAATATACAAAGCGCACAGTGGCCGCCGCTTATATGAATCATATTTGTTCTAAACAGTTTTGATTACATAAAGCGGCTTATTTAATAAAGCTGGGTTCTGATCTGTTTTTGACACTTTGATTCATTAAAGTGTTAAATTCAATTAACCAGTGACATCCACTGTAGTATCAAACTTAATGTTATACATATCCAGCACAGATTTTGAAATTTGGGGAATGAACAAATTTTTCCAATATAAGTTAGGAAAAATAGAGGTGAACAAATTTGGAAAACTTTAGCTTAAGTGAAACTAAAATAAATCAGTGAATGGGAAAAAAAAGATAAATGTTATCAATAATGTGAGACAAAAAATGAACTACAAAATTGGCCTTTAGATATAGAAAAAATTCCCAAAATATATACAGCAAAATAATTCTCATTTCATAAAATTTTTCTTGGAAAATTTCTGTCCTCACAGTACTAATGCTGTTACTTAGACTCAGGAGGAAAGATAAAAAGATTATGACACAGTGAAAGCACACATCTGTATTACTAAAAAATTGCAAAAATTCATATGCACTTTGAAGTCTGAACATCAAATTCAACAAGAGTTAAGTACTGTAAAGAGAACTGTTGCATACTGCAAGTGCTCAAAAGCTTTCTGAACATATAATTATGAATTTTAGGTAGTGAAAAACGTTTTAGTTAGATAATTTGTTAAAATTATCTTACAGATCATTTTTGTTACTTACACTGCATTGAGGGGATTGTTTGAAGTCATAATTTCATTGAATTCTTGACATTTTGTACTGGAGCTCTAGAAGCATAAAAACAAGTAACAACTTTTAAATGAAAATACAGAATAGATATGTTTATTGGAAATACTTACACAATGAAGCTATTTTTTTTAAATTTATAATATTGAGAGACAGAGAAATGTGCAAGAAAAGTAAATTTTAACTTTACTCACAACAAATGGTTTTGCTAAAAACACAAAAGATACAGCTTGGATGAATATGGTAATTCCTAATTGGAATTAAAAAAAAAAAATGTAGAAAAAAAATCAAACCAGGCCCGTCACTTCGATTTTTTTCACGAATTGAGGGCGGGGCGTACGCTCAATGTAAATGTAATCGGCAAAACCACACCCATTTATATGCAAAAACAATATCTTTTCTCAAGGGAGAGGGAAAATTGACTCCCTTGATGGCAGGCAGGGGCATAGCTAAGGGGGGGTTTTGGGGACAACCCCCCCCCCCCCGAAACGTTAGTCTCAAAAAAAAAGAGAAAAAGAAGAGGGAAGAGAAAGAAAAAAATCATTACGACTTTTTTCTGTGTAACAAAGGTCAAAAATTCACTTCGCTCCCCTCCCCCCCAATGCCATTGAAAATCTGCTCCATGAGTGACCCTCAAGTATAAAGACCCCTCCTTCTGCTGCGACAATTTTTTGATAATTGAGTGAAATTTGACACTTCGCTTTAGAAATGAGATTGTTTGTTAAATCCAGGTATAGGCCAGCCTTTCTTTGTCATAGATTCTGCAAATTGTTAAATATGTTTAATTTTATGAGCCGCGCAGTGAGAATATTGCATACAGTCAAATCTGTATATTTCGAATTTCACATTTAAAAAAAAATCGAGATAAAGAGGTTTTGAATTACGGAGGCTTTAAGAAACTTTTTATAGAAATTTGAAATATGATGGTGAAAATTTGAAATCGATACTAAAGACAATATGGGCTCTTAATTAAAATTCCTCTTTATTAGTTTTGTTAGGTATTTATTCTATTATTACATTATTGAGTGCTTTATTGCGAGTTTAAGGAATCATTTTGACAGTAAAAGAAACTTGAAGCATATCTTTTTCAAGAAAAAGTCTTTTATTGCTTTTTGGTCCCTGATTTTTTTTTTTTTTGGATTCATTATTTATCCTCTTGAGGTTAGCAATTGCAGCAAATCTAACTTGGCCAGTAGTCTACGATTTTCCTTTTTTCATCACTTGAAAAAAAACAATTTTTCTTTTCACTCCTTTCATTTCGGTTTTCTAAGGAATCACAATTTTAAGAAAGAGAGCAACCAAAGAACAGTACTAATCCAGATAACAGAGCGAAATGTGTTTTAACTTGAATGACCTTTAATCATGAACTTTAATGTTCATCTTAACATGCCAAACCTGTGAATTTCACCCCTTAACTCTTCTTTCAAGAAAGTGCGCGAAACGACTGTCCTTTGGTTAATCTTCCTGGAAAGCCGATTCGTGGAACACATGTACTGCCTCCTCAGCTCTTGAAGACTATTCCTCTGTTTCTGAGTTGAAGAAAATGTTTTTGTTTGCTGCTTTGAAGACCATTGGGCTTCGAATCCGAAAATGATAGCATAACCGGAATTCGAGACGATAGAGGTTTTTGTTGGTCTGGTCTCGTGTGTGTCATAGGTCATAGTCAAAACTACCTTTGCTAACCAGAGTATCCATTGCAATCACATTGATTCTTCAGCCAGTATTTACTGCGTATTCTTTTGGAAACGTACAGTCTGTTTAAAATAGTACATTCTAAGTGAAAGTTGTTGCATAATGAAGCGAGCAAAACCGATAACAAGCTTTTTTCAACTCAAAGAAAAAAATTAAAATGACCAAAAGGATTGCTCTAAAAAGAGAAAGTTAAAGTCGTCTGAAGAAAATGAAGTACAGTCTGCAAAGCAGCGTTAGTCCCATCGGACCCTTCTGAAGGTAATTTTATTTTAATTCATAAGAAAAACTGCATAGCATTACATTAATAAAATGTTTAAAAACGAGATGAATCTAGATTATTTCTATTAGCTTGGTTCGGATTAAAAAGTAAAAAATAAAAGAGGCTTCTGTTTATAATACCCGAAAATTGCTGTTGCTCTCTCAAATAGATATTTATGTAAATTCTAAAGCAGCTAATAAAATTAAAAGTAAATATCTTTATAGATATATCTTTATAAATATAATATCTTTATAGTCTGACCACCAGAGTCTGAGATTGAAAGTCAAACATCCAGTTTACAGGCGGAAATGGAAGTATCTATTAGCTTTCAGGGATGGAAGCTTTTGTAGATGTGTGTTAGCCTCTTAATTAGGCAGTCACACTGAAATGAACGAAACACGCTCATCAGATATTTGATTTCCCCCTGATTTCGATAGACTGGTTTTGACAAGACGTTGCTAGAAAATTTCACTTTAAATTAAATGGAAGGAAAAGAAAAAAAAGTTGAATTTTCCATAACATTAAAAAAATAAAAAATTCTTTGCTTTTGTTTTGTTTGACACAAGTATCGGAATTGGGGCACCCCATTCCAAAGTATGTAAGATTCACCTCCCTCTTATTTTTTTTAATACTAAAAAAAATTTACACACACACACACACACACACACAATATATATATATATATATATATATATATATATATATATATATATATATATATATATAAGAAGAACCCCCCCCCCACCCCGAAAGTCGGGTCTAGCTACGCCTCTGATGGCAGGTCTGATCAAAATAAAGAAAACCTTGAAATTTGACTAACACTATACATAATAATTAAATATAAATTGTATGCATTCTTCCTGATATGTTGGAATATCTGTGGGCTATGGTATGGCTTCCATCTTCCAGCAAATTTTAAAAAATACTGAAAGTAAGCATGAAGAGGCCACAGATAGGACTGAATAGAAAGTTCAGTATCAGAAATGAAAAACACATAAACAGAAATAAAAGCATTAAAAAAAAAAAAAAATCTTTTAAAGCCCACTTTTAAGTCAGTCGAAAGGCATTCTCTTAATCCTAATTTTTCTGCTTTTTTTTCCTTTTTTATATAGATTTAGATTCATTGTTTACTATAATTTTCCATAGACCATGCAGCAAATAAGTACATCATTTCCACATTTTGTTTGAACGGTTGATGTCTAAAGTTTGTCCAATGTAAAGGCTTTATTGAATAAGTCATATTGCACTTCAACTCTTTTATTTGACTTCAGTTCCTCTTCTGATTTACTAGGCAAACAGATGTTAGTTTAAAATCAAGGTTGTTTCAAATGTTTTTACTGTTGTTGATGTTGCTTTTAATACTGAGTAGGAAGTGCCAGCTCTTCTATCTGAACAGTATTGCAGCTGTTACAATTGTTCTTTGGGGTATTGCGAAATAAATACCAGTGTTTTTTTATTCATTTTCTTGAGTTCAATTTATTTGGTCATATAGTAAAAAGGTTTGTCGGCATTTACCTTTCACTTTCATGCTGTTTTTGAAGTTATTGTTAAAAGTCAGTAGCATTAATTCTGGGTGTAGTTGCACTAAAGTTCATTTAAGGCTATTGGAGCTTGAAATCTATCAGTTTCTTCCTCTTCACCCCACCAATTCAGAAGTTTAAAAGAACCAGCATTTAAGCTCTAACCTTAGTTGATGTTAAGGGTAGGATAAAAAGATGAAAATGACCTTATTGACAATAATAGTATTTTAGTTCAATAGTGAGTGTTTAACTTTTAAAATAGGTCACAAAGAACCACCTGGTGAGTGCAACTCAATTTTGATAAAAAGTGTAGATTCGACTTTTGTGCTTAGCATGGCAGTACTGCCCAGGTGCCATAGTGAAAAGGCTAAGTTGGACAATGAATTTCATCCTTTTCTGACACTTCTAAGTAAAATCTGAAGCTCATGGTAAATTTTTCTCAGCATAGTAAGCGGTATCCATCCTTTACATTTTGTGAAACAATAAAGCACACAATTTTTTCAAAGCAATGTGTCATTTATAAATTAAACTTTCTGTAACACGAGCTAATTTCAGTTTCACTTTGGCTAGTCTTTTCTGCTGTACCATAAAAGAGAATTTTGTGCTTGAAATTCTTACTCTTTACCACTAGGTTGCATATATTTACGATCCAATTTGTATTTACTTTGATACATTTCTTCATTGTGCAAAATTACCTATCAAAATCTTAAATCTAAGAAACTAGTTTCAGAAATCTTAAATTTAATTTCCTGGGTAATAATATTGAACCCCTTTGCCTGACTACTATTTATTATTAAAAGTCATGAGTTATTGCTTTTGCACCCTTCCTTTTTCTTAAGACTCCCAACTGTGCCAAACCTTGTTTTACTCTTAATCACAAGTTCATCTTTAACTTTTTCTTTTAAATATATATATATATATATATATATATACATACAGGGTGTCCATTCTAATCGTGGACCAATAACTAATTTCTGAAATGCTAGAGATAAGCGTATAGTTCCTAAAAGAGTTAGGTAAATAAGACTAAGAGGAATATTTTAATTTAAGAGCATCTAAAGTTAAGCATTGTTTTAGAAAAAGAATTTATGCTGTTACGAAAGTTTCATGCAACCGCTAATACAGTCTGCATACTTTTTTTCCTTCTTCTTGGGCAGAAACTTTCGTTATAGCCTAACAAATAAAATGTGTTGGAGAGGGAAAAAATATATATATTGTCTGTGGCTGAGATAGCATAACTAGTTCTAAACATTTAAACTTTTTACGTATTTCCTTTCCTTATAAATAGCTTTTTTTTTTCTTTATCAGTAATACACTGTAATTTGAAATCCTTTTACATAAATTGAAATAAAAAACTGTTTTTCCAATCACTCTCGTATGGAAATTAGATATTTTTGAAACAAAATGACAAACAAGTAATTACAAAATAATAATAATAATTTTAATCATAAACGGACCTTTGAATATACAAATTGTTCTTGCGAAGTTATTTCAACCATTAATTATGCCTCCTGATGTCAAGAATGAAAATTAATTTAAACCTATTAACACACTTTGTCAATTTGCGCACATCCCCTTAAGAGCTCTACCGCTGACGTCATAAAATCTTCAAAAACCGTTGTTTTTCAAAACTTCATAACTCGGTCAATTTGGGTCGTAGAAGAGTGATTTTTCATTTGAAATGGAAGTGTTTCAGAAGTATTTTACTAAACATAATTGTTAGGACTGGGAGACTGTATAAAAAGTTAAATCTGTAATTTTTTCAGAAAATCTGATTTTTTGACAAAAATTTCATGAATTTTGACTCTTTATGCAATTTAAAGATTTTTTGCAATTGGAACTATACGCTTATCTTTAACGGTTTAGAAATTAGCTGTTGGTCCACAATTAGGGTGGACACCATATATATACAGTTGACTCTCTGTTTAACAAAGCTCTATTAAACAACTTTCTCTATTTAATGACGGCTTTTCATGGTCCCAGACGGTCCACTGTAGTGTCAAAAACATTCTATTTAAGGACGTTTTCTACTTAAGGATGATTTTTTGTGGTCCCTTGAAAGTCGTTAAACAGAGAACCATTTGTATATACATACAATACATTTTGGGATTTTGATGCAATTTTACGTTCCTTCTAGCAAATTTTATATTGCTTTTTCATATATATATATATATATATATATATATATACATGGGTATTCATATAGATAAACATATGTACATAAGCAATAACAAACATAATAAAAAAAAGGTTGTTGCAACAACTAATAATGTATTGCAAGAGCATTGAGTTTGCAGGATGTTTACTTAATAACTATATACTTGATCTGAAATTTTACTCACAGTTTCTGCTTGAGGCCTTGCTAATGACTTCTTTAACATTTGTGAAGACACAACTAAAGAAATTGAAGTTTAAAAAATCAATAAAGAATAATAATTAAAATTATCTAAAAATAAACATAGATAAAATACAAAACAGAAGGATAGTAACAAAACTGACTGCAGCATCAACTAATGCAGCAGATATTGAAAACAAGAAGAAAAGGATGTTTTATACGCAGATCTGTACATCAGATGTTTTGAGTTAAAAATACCAACATAACTATTTACATTAGTGCTCACTTTTCAAAAGTTTTGAAAAAAAAAAAGAAAGGAAAAAAACTGCATTATATGTTCATTAATTTACCTGAATCTCTGATGCATTTTGAAGATGAAGAATCAGAATTTTCATCAGTCCTTTGATTCACATCAAACATGTACTTTTCCTTTTAAAAGAAATCACACTTGAAGGAAAGTAGAGAAGAAAAAATTACAATACACAGCAAGAAATATCTAGTTACAGAATATAGTCACTAGTCGCTTGAAAATACTTTTAACCAAGTGGGAAAATGAAAAAATGGGGCAGAGTTTGAAATCTAAACATACTGTTCATAAATTGACTTACCCAATGCACTAATGAGAGATATGTTTAATATTTACCTGTTTGTTAACTAAATTTCTTTCTTGATATTCAACTGCAAATAAAAATTGTTTTAGAGTTTTAATGTTTTGCAGTGAGACGTCTTTCCTTCAACTAAAGAACACAGAGACTAAGCTTTCATCAATGATAAAAAAAGGTTCTAGTGTTAAAAGAACTCTTAGAGTACCAATTGAAACTACTAGTTCAACAGTAAAAACGTAATCAGATAACGCAAGAGAAGTTGAAATCCATTTAATCTAAAAGCTATAAGGAGCCAAATCTCTGCTTTCTAAATGTTGCAATAAATTTTATTCTTCCAGAAAAAATAATAAAAATGAAAATATTGTAACTTAGAAGGTAATTAAGTGCTTGTTTTTTTGAAGCAAAAAGGGTTTTTATATGCTGGAAAGCAACAATCCAGTGATCGGACGATAGAAGGAAACCCTTTTGGCCTACAACTCACAGAAAAAAGAGCAGTAAGATGGGGGGAAAAAAATCCATAGCGGATTTAAACACATTTAAACATATTTATCTTGGGGGAAAAAAAGAACCCTTTTTTTTTGTAAGTCTTACATATGAAAGAATGTTTTGATGTTTCTAGAAAAACATATTAAGCAGATTTTCTGAAAAAGTGCTATGCAAAATCTGAAACGTTTCACCATTATTAGAATAGCAATTTTCACAGACCAACAGAGAATGACGTTGGAAGCGGGATAATGTAACAGGGTTCCCACTCTTCCAGCAGATTAAAAAATAGGGAATTTATATGACCTTTAAATGGCACATTTTAAAATTATTTAGGTCCTTTTCAACCCAATGTCGCTCACCAATTATCTTTGATGACTTAAAATTTATTTATATATATTTTTTTCTTTTAAATCTAACATTCATTCATAATTGATGAGTTATTTTGAAATGCGTTAAAAAGCACTTTTTTTTTACTAGACAGCAGAGCTTTAAAATGTTATAACTAAAGTTCTAGAAGAACTATAGAGTTTAATGATAGCTCATTTTAAAAACAATTTCATGCACATTAATTTAATATGTTTATGTAACTTGAATAACTGTTGATATTTTTTTTCATGAAACACTAAGTTCAAAAATTTTAAAGATAGTGACTTTTAAAATGTTTGTAAAAAAACATATGATTTTTATTGTACTTTAATGATAACAGAATTTCAGAGTGCGACCTTAAAAGAATCATCAGTTGCATCAAATAATGTAGGGCACATTACTGCAATTTCCACTAAAACTTGTTAGTAACAGCTGAACCCTTCATGGTCCCACTGAATTTTTTTTGAAAAGTATTTTTTAAAAAAATTAATATCACAAAAATTTGTAATTTTATAATTTAAAATTTTGTGGAAAACATTTTTTCTCAAAAATTATTCATGCTACAAACTAAAAAATGAATTTAATTCTCTTTAAAATGAGCAATTATAAAACTCTGTTGCTTTCATAAAACATGAGGAATAACATTTGAAAGCGAAAATTTGCAAAAACTTTCCTACATTATTTGCCTTAACTGCTGAGTCACTCATAGTGTCCCACTCTGAAACATGTTGGATGTATTCATTAAAATACATTTAAGATCATATTTTAATCAAAAATTTTAAAGGACATTATTTTTAATTTGGTGAAAAAGTTTTTCTTGAGAATTATTGAACTATACAATTAAGTCTGGATTATCTGCGGGGCAGATTATCGACCGGTTTCCACACATTCAAAAACATGTTTTTTGGCAATAATTAACTGAATGTAGATAAATGCACACATTTTAACTTAGTTAAAAACTTGTTTTTAGATATCAATATATTTTTTTTCTTTTCCCTCCTTCCCTTCCAATGGCATCAAACGTTTCGTGGTCCATGAAACTGGACTACTTGAAACCTAATTTTTAGATCTACACTACTTACTTTTTAAATCTACACTATAATTATTGATTTTTAGATCCATACGACCTATGGGTGTAGTCAAGTGAACGCACCAATCTTGTTCAAAAAACTTCCCTCCTTTCCCCTATGCATTTCTAGAATAACCTAGTTTGATATGTTTCAATTAATCTGTTTGCACCATTTGCTCACATATGTGTGAAATTCATTTTTGATAAGGAGCGATCCTTTTTTAACTTTTACATGCATTTTTTATACAATGTTAGTTTAGTTAGGATCAGTGATTTTCTCATCAATCCATTACGTACAGTCAGGGTTCGAAAATATCATAATATCGAAAACATTCGATGTTTTGATATATATCTGGTATTTTCAATCACCTCAAACTAAAGTCTTCAAAATAGTAATTATGCATCCTCATATGACTCTTGATTTTTTTATATTATAATTACTATATGTAGATTAAAAATTAATGTTTGTTTCATTATTTGTATCAAATATTTCATTTTACATTTCTATCAATTTTAATAGAGTTAATTTAGCATTAGCTGTTTTACTCAATTTTCTTCTGTTAGCTACTTTTACACTTATATGATTCAGAAATAAATAATATACATTAGTCCGTGAACAGTCATAAGACATTTTCGTTTTTTCTGAGCAATGTTTAAAACTTAACTAGGCACTTTTAATATGAATTAAAATTGTTACATTACTAATAATTTTATGAATATAAAATACAAGTAAAAAAGGAATATTATATTACTTTGTTATATTAATGATGTATTACACATCATAAAAATATAGTACATAACTTTTTGGATATTTTTAATAATAAATGAACAATATTACTATGATTAGTATGCTTTTTATATTAAAAACACTATAGTTGAAAAAATAAATATCGAAAATATCAAAATATCATGATATTTTTGAAATAAATATCGGGTATATATCGACTGATCATCTTGTGTCGGGAAAGCTAATGCAAAAAAGCTAAAATGCAAAAAAAAAAAAAAAAAACATGGAAAATTTACAGATACTGTGTTTTATCTTCCCATGGCAATATAATACAACATATCCCAAAAAAGGAGTTAAAGTACTTGAATCAAATAGCAAATGCAAAAGGTAAATGAATTTATCGATAAATTATAAAGGTTAAGGTAAACTATTTCCTTCTCTAAGGTAGTAGTGTACTGGGACAATCCCTATTCCTAGGGAACTTTGCATTATGCTATACTGATCATGTGAGCATTGTATCCAAAGGAATTTTTCTTCCTGATACGGTAGCTGGATTGGCATTTTTAAATCAAAAATTTTGAAAATATGAGGAAAAAAAATATTGGCAGTGCTCTTACAGGCATTATTTTGTCCGTACTAAGATAATAACATGTTTGTTCAATTACAACTTTCAGTGCAAAATTTTTTAAAAAATGTTTATTTCTTTATACTATGAGAGAAAGCACTTTCCAAAAAAAGAATGACACTGATTTTGTTTGAGAGTAGAAGGATGTTTTTACCTACACTAAACTAATTATCAGTACATAGTAAAGATATTTCTAAACAAAAACAAAGTCAAGACCCCCTTTTATACTATAACAATTCAGATCCTAATATTTCAATTAAAAAATGACTCTCAAGAACCTATTTTGTTTTACTCCTCCCATAAAATTCGATGCTCAACCAAGCATCCAGTGCTAGTTATGGGTCTGGTTCTCATTTACAGAAAACAAATGAGGCAGTGAGAAGCAAAAGGATGTAAGTGACAAAATTAAAAATTTGGAGATAACCAGTGCAAATGGTAGGTGAACCTCTCCTCTGTCTTGGGGCAAGAGATAGGACTAGTAGCTCTGGTAGGTGATGCTGTACAGAATGATAAAAAATTCAATGAAAGCCTACCTAGGAAGTTATATTTAAACGCATTTAACTCAAAACTTGAAAATGTCCACTTACATCACTTTGCTTCTCACTGCCTCAAATGATATAATATACAAAAAATTAATTTTCCACAACTAAAAAAATTCCAGTTTTGACTTTTAAATCAAAAAAATAGATGTTACTGATTTCTTATGCCATGAAGAAAGACTGTTCAAATTTTTCAATACTGTACAGTTATTCAAATCAACTGTTTCAGACGTCAAATATGAAGTGCTAGAGACATTATGTGTATCTGTTATTTCATTCATTTTGGTATCATTTCCATCAGATGAATCTAAAGAAATTTGAAGAAAAAAAATGAGAAAAAAAATTAGTGATAAAGTAATTGGCATAAAATGTATTCAAATTTTTAAGCAAATGCAAGGAAAATATCAAGATTATTATTTACTTGTACGAGGCAATAAGAGAGAAGACCATGCTCAAATATTAACCAAAGATAAATTCACAAAGAATTAACTCATAGTTCAACCACATTTTTACAAAGTTAAATTTCATAAATCAAATTTACTCAAAAGGAAAACTAAACTTTTAATCCATAAATCTCTTATCAGACCTGTACTCACACACTCCTCAGAAACCTGAACATTGACACAAAACAATGAAAATGCCCATGGTGTCTTTGAACGACGCATTTTAAGGGCCATCTTTGGAGGAAAGGAGGTTGATGGTATTTGGCACAGGCACTTTAATTAAGAGCTGTATCATGCTTTTAAAGAACTTGATGTGGTCAAATTCATAAAAATCCAAAGATTCAAATAGACAGGCCACGTTATAAGATTAAAAGAAGTACGATCAACAAACAAAAAAAATTTTTTTTTTGCCTAAACCTACAGGAGTTAGAACAAGGACGCGACCTAACCTCAGATGGGTTGATTTCCTTAAAAAGGTCTACCGTAAAAGTGAACGTATATGGTGAACGTGTATGTATGGTACGTCTACCATAAAAGTGAAAAATTGGCAAACCATGGCCAAAAAGAGATAGGCGTAAAAAGAATTGTTGAGAAGGCCAGGGCCCATCCAGGGCTGTCGTGCTACTTAGGAAGGAAGGAAACCTCATAAATCAGCTCAAATATATTTGTGCTGAAAGCATTTACTAAAATGCATTAATCTTAATTATTTACAAAATGTACTGTTAAATGGGTTTTAATTAAAAGAAATGCCCAAAATATTTTATACCCATTAGAATTCAACGAATTACTTTTGTGTTACATGAAGTTAGCTAAAGAAAAATAACTCAACAATGACACTAATGTTGTTGCATACACATGACAGCTTATGCTTTGATAGAAGCCAAATTGAATTTCAAAAAAGTCACATTTGGAAGTATGCACATTATGAGGAGACCTTACGCAGTACATCTAGGCTAGGAAGCGTTTAGCCGTGAGCACAAAACAAAAATGGTTTGTTGTAGATATTTTTGCGCTTTGCCATGCTTTTTTGATAATATAAGTAGAAAAAAAAACAGTCACAATGGGATGCTACTTGGTGTCATATCTGTCAGAAAATGTAAATGTAAATTTAGTTCAGTGTTGGATCTATAATTTTTCTGAGGCGGGGCAAAAAAAAAAAAAAAAGCTACCTTTACCCATTTTCCTTTTATGGCAAGTTTCAAGACCCCCCTCCCCACACAGAAATAGAGGAATTTGCTGCCTCCAGAAGTTGCCACCCAGGGCAAGGGTACCAACTTTCTATCCTCTAGATCTGGCACTGATTTAATAAGTCATGATATAGTAATCTTTAATTTTTATTGTGTTATCAATAATACAGTTACATGCATTTTTGTTCTTTAATATTAAACATATATGTGAAGTCAAAATAGTTACTTAATAAAATAATACTTTACCGTAAAATCCCGAAAGTAACCCCCCTATTGATTATAGCCCCCCCCCTTTTTTGTGGAAAGTGAAATCATTCTAAAATCCTGAATATACCCCCCCCCCTTTCACCTGAAAAATTTTCCGATCATCTTCCTTTGCCACTCCCTCCAAAAAAAAAAAGATAGCATTTTCTGCTTTAGTTGGAAAGCATTTACAGATGTTTAGTTTCCCCCTCCACGTGCAGGTTTTCTTTCCTAAAATTAAAAAAAAAGAAAGAAAAGAAACAATGATTTGAACAAAAAAGAAAAAAACAAGGTCTCCAGGGTTTATTCCTTCCAAAATGTCTAGACTCCTTTTAATGCAAGGGCGCCATTTTTTTTGTTCATATGTATTACAAAATAAAATTTATATGATTGTCTGCTTTTTATTCATTTTGGAAGGAGCATTTTTGTTCTGACTTGTGAAAATAAACTATCTTCAACACAACGCCATTTTGAAACCGAGGCGCCATTTTAAAAATGTGTTGCTTAAAAATTAGCGCGAAACTTAAAAATAACCTTTTTTAAAGGAGAAATAAAGTAATTAAACGAGTTTACCATCATCGAAAATGTATATTTTACAAAATCAAATAAGAGATTTGTCTGTATTTACATGCGCGAACTTTGTAAAGCTCAGTTTTCGAAATTAGGATCTGCGTAACGAATTTGCAGCCGTGCTTGCGACTTTTGCTTCTATTCTGAAACAAGAACATTAAGATTTTGCTTCTTTTACTGCAACCTTATTACATTCAGTACATGATGAATTTTCAAGCGATAAATTATAGGGGTTTTGCCAACTTAAGGTGCAAAATCCTTGCTTTCGAAAAAAATGGCACCCACCAAGGACGTAGCCAAGGGGGGGGGTCCATGGGGTCCGAACCCCCCCCCTTCCCAAAAGAACATTGTCTGCTTTTTCTCGGTTGTTGCACCTCACGTCAACAAAAAATTTCCAAAGAGAGAAATTTTATGAAACCCGGTATTTTCTCCTTAAATATTCCCATTAATCAGCAGTTTTCCCGCATCCGAGTCAATTCAGAACACGAGAACCTCGTGCAATAACTGCAGGTTCCCAGTTGCCGCCTGCCTTTTACTGTGTTGCGTACTGCGTCCGAAAACGAAGAATTTCCGTATTCTTTCAACCCAGCTGGGTTGTGACCTTGAAATTCGGCCCCTTTCCCTCAGTCCACCAGATTGCCATCGGCAAAGTAATTGTCAACAAACATTCCCCAGTCTCATTGGGGTGGTTTTCTTTCTTTCTTTTTGTTTCGACTCTTTTCCCGTTTGGAATTGATTTCCTAGACATGCTGCACGAAGGACAGCCAGAGTGAGGTGCATCCCTGGTGAATCAGAAATTGAAATTCCTATTATTTTCTGTTTTAACACACAGTATCTTCCTACCACACACTTATAGGAAACATATCTTGAACGAAATTGTAATCAGAAGAAAATTAAGTTTACACAAACTAGGTAAGTTGTCCCTTTTAAAGTTTTTTTAACAATACGAGTTCCCATTTAAAAACTAAGTTCAGACAGCAACGAAGAAGAAATTCTACACATTTCGCGTGTTTGAGGATGAGAAAAAAAATAAACTTTAATAATTAATTAATTAATTTTTGTTCCTTATATTTTTGGTATGATTCATTTAAGATTTATTTTACATTTTGATTAATAATCTTATTTAAACTTTTAGTTTTTTTTTACAATAATAGATTACTTATCTCCCCGGAAGCTTACAACTTTTAAACTGTAATCCTGAAAAGTTCTTTTTTTTTTTGAACATTTGTGTCTTATTTTTAGCACAAACTAGACTTTTTACGGATGTTTTTCCACTCAATATTTAAAATGACCGTTAAACATATTAAATGTCCAAAAAGTATTTGTGTTTGAAGGTAAAATAAGTGAATAAATAAAATTTGAAGTTGATGCAACGGAATTACTTTTCGCTGTATCAAAATTTTATGGTCCCAAGAGAAGAGCCGTTAGTCATTTTTAACTGAAGGAAAAAATCTTTCTTCGATGTCGTTCCGTTTTTCAAGAGAAGCATATTTGTATTTGCTTCATTGGAATAAATTTTCTGATCGTTATTTACTGCCATTGTACTGAGGATTTATTTAGTAAGCATCTATGCATCCATCATTAGTAAACTGCGATAGTAGCATTAAATGTAACAAAAAACGGACATGTGCATTTAACTATAAATTACTAGGTGAAAATTTCTGCTATTTACTGCGTTAAAAGCAAATAATTAAAAAAAGGTGAATGCGAGGTAAATTTTCTTGTGTTTTTCACTTCTTTGTTAGATTTTTTTTCAACTCTTAATTTCTTCAAGTTAAAATTTTTTGCTATTTCTTACAGTAGAATATGTTTTACTAACATCACATAAAATAAAGAAAAAAAAGTCAATACCTGCGTTATAAAATATGATATGCTTTCGAGAATACAAGATGATTACAAAATTGCTTCTAAAATGGAAGTTATACCAATTTGAAAATGAAAGAATCAGAAGTGTTATTATTGTTACATGAATTTTGGAAGGTAGATTTAAATCATTACTGGATTTTTAACCACAATCATTCTAAGAATTTTTTACAAAAGATTGTCTTTAGACTTTGGAACATCAGATGACTGAGGAGCAAAAAATTTACAAACAGAGGCTATAAGAAACCTGTAAGTTTTGATTCCAAAAATTGGCTAGCTTTATTCATATTGCATATAGTTGAAAATGTATCTAATTTGATGCTACGGTATTATCGCAATCTCAAACGGGTCGAAGATTACCTTAATGATCAAAATTTGACGTTTGACTCCAAATTATGAAATTTTGAGTCTGACACTTGCTTACTGCTAATAAAGACAGTAAAGTAACCAGGTTATAATCAAATATTGTCACGATAATTCGTAATAGAGCATATTGCCATTTTCCCTGTAGTTGTTTACAATTATATTTTTAATTTGAAAAAGACTGATTTGTACAGAAGTTGTTTTGTATCAGCAGAATAAACAGAACTCGTGTTTGGTGGTGAGATAGGTGGGTGCAATGCCTCCTCTTGATCTTTTAAATGAAGCATCAAATTGAAAACATCAGAGGAAAATCGCCAATAATGTTCAAATCATTCATGACCTTATAAAAAACATTTATAAAAAGCAATCATTTGCATTTTTTCCAAAATGTTGTTGAAATAAAAATACACAGATGCTTAGTTTCATTCATTATACATTCCATTACTCGAGAGGTAAAAGATCTCTCAGGTATTCGTTTGGCTTGACAAAATTGAACCCCTAGTGCAGTTTCACATCGAAGAGAGTTCAAGTGTCTCCATCTGGTGGAAACTCAGCATCAAAATTTCTTGTGCCACTCACATCTGCGCCTTAATGGACATTAATGGCATTTGAAAGACTAGATGCCATATCGGTGGTTTGCACTAGGTCCGAAAAAGCTAAAGCCTCTAACGATAACGAAGCCCGATTAGAAAAAAAAAATACCATAGCGGATCCTAAGATAGCTCATTTTACCAATTTGTTGCAAAAAAATAATAATAACGATTTAAAAAAAAAAAGAAAAAAGAAACGGCAATATGCCTTTTTTTAAAAAAATGATTGCAGCAAAGGAAGTCTCCGTCCATCAAAGAGATACAATTGTTTGTTCAAGATTTTAAATGATGGTTAGAAATGATAATTAGAAAACGGATAAAATTAGAAATTTCATTCAATTTCGTATTATCAAAAGAATGTTATAAACGTAGATAAACAAAGAACTAGTTCAAGCTTTTAAAATGAAACCTTGCTAATATTTTCGTCGAGAGGGTGGTTGAATTTTGCCAGAAATCTTGATCAAATTGGGCAGGGTGGCGGAATTGCGTTATTTAGCATTCACACAGTTATACATTCGACGCGATAGATATAGATTTCTTTATTTTTTCAAATAAAATGACTTGTACATATTTTGTTGAAATATGTTACAAAGCTTTAATATTTTATTAAATTATCACCTGCATTTTCCAAGTAATCCCTAGAACAGTTTTCGTTTTCCGATTTTCTTTTATTGTGAACTTTTTATTAATAGGAATTATTATATCCCTCATTTTCAAAGCATCAGAACAGAGGAAGCTTATGTGATGAAATTTTTCTATCCATGTTTGGAAACTTAGTATGGGATAAGTTTTAGTTTAACATTAATTTTATAAACTGACAATAATTTCTTTGCCACTTAATGTAAAATTTTTGTTTACTAATTTTAACAATTGCTCCATCAATTTCAATTATTTAATTAATTTTAGTTAATCATCATATTTTAATAATTAGTTTTAATTGGATTTATTTTTTTAACGTGAGCTACTAATTTTGCTTTAGCATGCTTCCTCTTTTGAAGCTCGCTCAACCTTGGACCCCCCCCCCCCTTAACAAAATTCTAGCTACGTGCCTGCACCCACATGCAATTTATTACTACTAGAAAATTATGACAGGTTTTTATTGATTAATTTCTCACTCTTCATTAATATTTACTGTAATTTACTTATTTTTTTCTGTACTCTGAAATTAATACTACTAAAAACAATTATTTTGGCTAATTTTTCAAAAAATCTCGAATATAATCCCCCTTTCTGAAATCAACAAGTTTTGATTTGAAAATAGGAGGGGGGGGGGGTTACTTTTGGGATTTTACGGTACTTGCAGCTTCGGTTTCTTTTGACTTTAATAAAATTTATAACACTAGAATTACTTAAAAGCTCAAAAAACTCATTAGTGGGATGGGAGAAAAAAGAAACAGAAATGACGGATAAACACTGCTGATTTGGTATGACTGTAGTAGGAATGGCTGCCACTATTGACCTTAAAGTAATATTGTTAAAAGCGCAAAAGAGCGAAATTTAAAGAAGCCAGCATTGGTTAAAGTAGGCTATGGTTAAAAGAGTTACAGAGAAGGCTCACCGCAGTAGTGAAACTTGAAATTAATTGTACAAAAGTGAGACAAGGGATTTTAATCATGTAAAGACACTTTTTATGATCAAAATATTAATAAGTTTGTGATAGGCTTTTCTTTGCAATCAATTCTTCTGAAAACCTCTCTTTTGAGGAGAACTTTTGGTAAAAATTCGAAATATTAATTTAACACTCATTTTTTGGATAACTTACTTGTTTGGTCATGAATGTATAGATGAATAGGCATGTTCTCCTCCCATGAACCTACAGCCAACATATGATAAAATGGATGGTAGTCAATAGATGAGAGTCTACCAAGTATCATTGCATTGGACATCACACAAATTTTTTCACCTGCAATAGTAAAAATTAAAAAGCTAAATAAGAAAGAGAGTTAAAAGCTAAGCATTTTGATAATTTCAAGTACAGTCGAATTTGTCAATCTCAAAACACTGCATAGCTTGATTTTTTAAAATTTCCCAGCAATCTCAATTAATTTCTCATGTTTTTTCCCCTGCTTTTCTCGAATACCTCATACGTAAAACCTCTATTTCTCGAAGTTCAAAATTCGCTCCTACTTAAATTTAAAGTACAACCTTGTTTTCTTTTCATTGTTAAAAGAATAAACGAAGGCAGGATATTAGCCCTTAAATAAGATATAATGAAAGACAATACCCAGTCTCGGTCGGGGAGAGGGGGAAGAGAACGACAGAGCAAATGCAAGGTGCAAACACTGACTGGCCCACAATAATATGAGGGGAGGGCGAAATCAAATGTATCACTTCAAGTTGACAAACTGGACACGTGACGCTATTATTTCTCCAGCAAAGCAAAAAAGGGTAAGTGAAAGAGTTGGGGGCAGGTAGCAGAAGGAAGAATCAAAATAAGAATTTACAGCAATTGCAAAATTAAAAAGATTTGTAGATGAAACAAATGTACAAGTCGAAACCTCCATATTGCACAACTTACCTTTCTCGAATTTTTTTTCTGAACCCTTGACATTCGAGATGGACAGGTTCCTCTGTACTTGTTTAACTATTTAACATTTTCATACAAGATCTTCATAACAATGAACTACTCAGTCACATTCAAAACCCTAAATAGCCACTAATTTGAACCCCTAAAAATCTGGAACTTACTGTCTGCATCAAATATTCTTATGTTTTGGGCAGGTTCATCCACTGTCGTTCAGACTGAGGTTTATGCCATCCTGATGCGTTGCACTATTTGTTTGAATCAAGTCCAAGAAATATATCTGTTCTGATAGTCAAGCTGCCATAAAGGCCCTGAATAAAGTTGTAATGACATCCCACATTGTTTTGGAATGTTATGATATGCTTTGTACTCTTGCAAATCTGAATAAGGTCACTCTCTGTTGGGTACCTCGGCCTCAAAGATAATGAAATACTTGATGATCTTGCTAGGAAAGGTTCTGACACTCCGTTTGTTAGTCCTGACCCAAAAATTAGGATTTCAAAGAATCTTACAAGAACTGTTGTTTTTGATATTTTTAAGCGAAAACAGTATCATGACTGGCGTAACCTGGATGAGCAACATCAGGCAAACGAGCTTAATTGGGGTTGTTCTAGTATTAAGCAAATTAGCCCTTAAGTCTGAATAGAAATAGTATTAGGAAGGCTATTGCTCTTCTTACTGGCCACTGCACTTGAAAGTGACAACTTGCTATAACGGGTGTCAGTAATAATCACACTTGCAAAGGTTGCCTCTTTCACGAGGAAACTGTTACTCACATCCTGTGTGATTGCCAAGAGTTTTTTGCCTATAGGTTTGAATATCTTGTCATTTACTTGAACTGTCGGAGATCCATGACATTCCTATGAGTTGTTTGCTGGATTTTGCTTCAGCTACTGGTCTGTTTGGGGGACAAGTACAATAGACCTCTGGTTGCAGTGTTTGGTTCGGTTGGGTCTAGCTTTTTCCCATTTTATTTGGCCATCTTTGGAAGTATCAAGGGAAGGGATGGGTTAAGGAACTCTTCCCCAACCACTTTTTGATATTAAAGCTCCAAAATCGCAAATTGAGATGATCTCCAATGATGCTATGGGAAGGTGGGTTTAGGGGATTTTCCTCAGAAATGTTTTGGAATTGAAGTGCTAAAATGCAATTTAACTTCACAGCTAACAGTTTGTAAAATTGGCACTCTTGCCTCAGTAAAAAAGTGTTTGTTGGTATTACTGTTTCACAAGCACTAGGAATTTCAAGCAATTGCAATTCTCCCTTTGGAAAAAAAAATTTTAGTACTCAACTATAAACTACAAGAAATAATTTTTACACTAATTTTTCTGAAAACATTTAAAATAATTTCCAATTTCAAATTTGCTATAACGAATCGGCTAACTGTAACTCTAACTGTTATATGGAATGATTTTTTTTTCTTCTGAAAACATGAGCGGTAAAGAAAAAAGATTGATGTTATGAGTGATGTGGAGGATGATTTGGATTGAAATTTGCTATGATTAAAGGAATATTAATTTGTTGGTTTATTCTTTATGCACTGTTGACAATTGGAATACATTTTTAATTCAGATAGATTTAATTGTTGTCTTTAGAACATCATTATCAGCAATAAGTGCTCTCTCTCACAGAATAAAGTGGTCAGTCCGATAGAAATAGCTATACTTTAATCTGTTTGGATATAACAATATGGATGAAACCCTATACTATTTATTTTTTCATCTTTTTGTAATTAATATTGCACAATGTCTACGTGTTTTGCACTTAGTATCATTATGCTTCTGCCAAAAAAAAAATTATTTGCTTAAGACATAAGATATATTTAATACTTACTTTTAATTTTTTTAACCTTTCCTAGTTTTAAGAAATCTTCTTTTCTAGCAATTTTTTTGTCTGTTTGGTTTCTTACTTAATTTTTTATTTTCTCTTATCATTACTTACATGTTCTTTACTTAAGTAATGCTGCTTTGCACATTTTTAGGTTAAAGATTTTTTGATGTGTATTTGTTTTTTATGTTTATATTATTTTATTTATATTATACTATTTATAAAGTGTTTTTAATATAAAAAGGACTAGAATGAAAATGAATAATGTACTTGTTATCTTATTCCAGACAGAAATATGACCATCTTCATGAGAAATGAATAGTAAGCTTCCACATGGTGAACAACATCCTCTGCAACTATTTCGAGTCACAATATCAGGTGTAACACTAAATATAATACTTTCACTAGAAATGAAATAAAAAGAAAATAAGATCTTGTATTTTAAGCAGTTTTGTAGATAGGTTAACAATTAAACCAACAGCAAGAAACATATATAAGGTATGTCTAGACTTTGGCTAGAAAGAATATAATACTAATGTGCCAGGTTTGGGTCCCTAATTCTTTTCAAAGAAGGCTCTTTGTGTCTCCATACCTAACCTTGCCTAAGTATCCTTCTACTTTAAAAGGTTTCTTTTGGAAAAATGCTCATAACATTTTGCATGTCTTAACTCTTAAAGTGGGATGGGTCTCTTCAATGTTGTTTATATAAAAAAAAAAGAAAACAATAGGCACTTATGAGGAACAATGTAGATCAGGTAGTGGCAGGCAGTTAGATCATTGGAATTCAACGATACTGAAATTTTACTCATGCAACAGGAATTCCATTGAAAATATCCAGATTTTAGTCGGTGGAATTCTAATTTAATCCAATTTCAGTCATTTACTAACCACTCTACTCTCTAAACTTTGGTATTTGTGATTGTTAGTTGTTTCTGAAACTGCTGATGACTTTGAAAGCATCACAGTGTTTTAACTTTTTTCCTGTTTATACTCTTTTTTTTCCACTTTCCGCATCATGCAAAGAGAAATTATTGTATAGCAGTTGTTTTTAATATTGAAAATTATCTTAAGCAACAGTTTACTCTTCACCCTCCATCAAACAATTTTTAGTATCTTTATTGGTCTTTTACCATCTTTTTTAAACAATGATTTTTAAATTTTAAGGTTTTATACTTAAATATTTAAACTTTAAAGTGTAGCTGTTCTTCTTTTATTATTTTGCTACAACAAATCATAAACTGCTGAATACTTAATGTAAAATTCTACTCGTAAACTTATGAAGTGATGAAGAAACTGCAGTTAAAAATGTCGTATGGCTAAATTAAAGCTTTTATCTTTTTTTTAATAATAATAGAGTTTTTTATGTGTGGTGTATGTAGCATATTTTTTCAGAATGCCAGATTTTGTTTCTGAGGAGAACTTATGGCATGTGAAGTCCACAGCTCCCCTTAAGTCCAAAATTTTATTTTTTATTTGTATCTGTGTTTAGATCCATTTTTAAGTCTTTTTAAAATGAATCATTGACATTTAGTCAGTCCACAGACATTTCAACCCTTTTTTGATGTCAACAGATTTCTGTTCACCTTGAAATACATTTTGAAGATCAACTGCTCTTGCACAATCTGGAACAACTGATGTCAAGTACTAACAGCACACTTGTCTTTTTCCTTTGTCTCAGAAATGAACATTTATATCCATTTGCCTTTTTTGTGCTTGATTATAGGAACAAACACTTCTTACTGCAGCAGTAACTTGAAGAGCTTTTTTACGATTACTCTATTAGGATTTTCTTCCCAATCATTTTCTTTTTTCTGACCTTATTCTTATTTTCCCGCTTAGATCTTCTAAAGAATATCCAATTCTGATTGATATTCAGTATTTTCCAGATTCTCATCTGCATTGACAAAAGTATAGAAATTAACACCTAAAGAAAAATGACTTTACAATGTTTTCCATAATTCCAGCACAAACTTTTCACTTTCCTAGTTATCACTCAATTCGCTGCATTCAGGTGAGACTAACCCAGCTTTTCAGAAATAATTCACAATTATGCTTTCTTTAATCTCTTCAAAAGGTTTTTTTTATAATAGCAATGAACTGGTGAAGAAAATTCATTTCCTACTTCAATTTTTCTAATTAGCAGCAGAACATATTTTTTTTAAACATAAATCTGCATTATACTTTTTATGATTTTTTGGTTTATAAATTGAAGTTCTGACATCATTTTAGGCGGAGAGAAGACAAGCTTAATGGATAGCAAATCTTGAGGAAATTTCAGATGTGCCGGACAATTGTCAATGAATAATTTGTTTTTTCATGTTGAAATCTACCATGAAGTTTAGCAATACATTCTCTATTATTTAGTTTCTTTCCATAGGAATTTGGTGAAGGTGTAATGCACTTCCGTAACTTAACTCTGCTTACCTTATGAAAGATTTATTATTGTATGAGTATCAAAACCGTGCACTTTTTTTGATGTAAAACAGATTTTTAGGATTACATTATGATATAATTTATAAAATGCTGAATGCATATAAAATGTGATAGTTTACAGCAAGAAGTGATAAGTAAGAAAAAAAAGATAAACAAAGACATTCATATGATTTTTATGCTATTATTTTATCTTTATACTAAAAATAAACACAATGACAAAAATATTTTTAAGACATTTTTTTTTTCAAAGCATTTTGCAGATTAGTTAAGAAAGCAAGAACTTCAAAGAATCTTTTTATGAGTATTATTCAACTAAAGAGCTAATATTATACCTTAGCATTAAAAAGCACAATAAATAAGTTATTTTGTTATAAAACAAGAGATACAATTTGGATAAATTCTTAATGATAAAACTTAGAAACCATACCTAGAGATATCCAGGATTTTCACTGAATCATTGCAAAAAAGACAAAAAATATTCTCCTTTTCCGACACAATCTTATTAATAGAAGAACCCTATAAA
This sequence comes from Uloborus diversus, assembly GCF_026930045.1. Lineage (NCBI taxonomy): Eukaryota > Metazoa > Arthropoda > Arachnida > Araneae > Uloboridae > Uloborus > Uloborus diversus. Next base: position 161,525,128 of record NC_072733.1, on the reverse strand, counting down.
GTAATCAGTATGGTGATTTGCAGTTATGACAGCAGATTTTTAGCATTATCAATCTATTAAGCAGATATTAGACAGGATGTTTTGGTAAAATATTTTGCAGGTTACATTAAATGCAGCAATATAAGGGAAACATTGAATGCATCAGAACTTTCCATATTTTAATCAGAGAAAAATTGTAGCAAAAGATAAGAAACAGATGTTAGAGATACTAATATCTTAAGTCCCAGCCCTAATTTAAATATAAATGTAAGAGGCAAATAATACTGACATTGTGGAAAAAAAAAGTCAAAATTTGTTTAGAGATAATTAAGAGTAAAATTTAAGTTGATATTTGAGTGACAAATTTTTCGTAAAGACAATGCTTCCTTTTTTTTTTTGCATAAGGAAGTTAAAAATACTCCTCCTTTATCTCATCTAAAAAAGTAAAATTTTATTGTAGAAGAACTTTTTGGATAATCTGAAGCAGCATGAGCTCCAATTGCCTCAGATTTTTGAGACTCTACTGGATTGGACAAGTTATGTGAGGTCCTGTTTTAACTGAAACATTTGTCATTTACTGGTTTGTCCCTAAATTTGTTTATTACAGTCATGACCAGACAGAAAATTTGATTTTCTTTCATTTTAACAAAAACATTTCTCCTGAAATCAATTCAAACACCATCTGTTACAATTCTGGGATTCATTTTTAAGAGAGTGGTTTTAACTAATTTTGAGTTTTTCGCATGCCATTTACATTTATTAATTTAAAAATGGTAAACATAGCTTTGAACATTACTATGCAATTGAGGACAAAGTACATTCACCAGATACAAAATGATGTCTAATGTCTTTGGAAATAATATTATTCTGTCAGTGCAATTAAGATGGACAACAATGGATAAACTATCAAAGATTACAAAAAAAAGAGCATATTTTACATCCATTTGCAAGTTGTAAAATGTTTTATTTCCAGAAACAGTATTAAAAATTAAGAAGCTCTTAGCAAGCTTCCAGCATTATTTTTGGCCTTGATTTTCTAAAAGTTCATGGATTTGTGGACTTCCAAGTGGAAGCAATGGTAAAATTAGTATGCAAACCACATTCAAGCCCTTTAAAAATGCAAGGCAGAAGCATTTTTTAGTTGTTTGTATTCAATTTATATGCGTTTTTTAAATACTTCAATGAATAAGATATGAATTTAACAAATTCAACGAATAATGCTAAGTACACCAAAGAAGGCGGGTAGCATGAGCCGCCATAGGTCAGGGCAGGGACGGCTGTTAAGGCCACCCTAATGGCTAGTGAATATATATATATATATATATATATATATATATATATATATATATATATATATATATACACATATATATATATATATATATATATATATATATATATATATTGCTGGGTGATCACATTATAGCCTTCAGTTCACTCAAGGACTCAGATCAAAGGACAGGTAAAATAACTGACTAGAAGTGTTGCAGTACAATAAGTTCACAAAATTAGTAGTGGTATAATATATATATATATATATATATATATATATATATATATAAGTAAATACATTGAAAAAATACCTTTAATTGTAAATTGATTTCCTTCTCAAGAACATAATTGCTGCAATCATCTAAAAATTAAAAATTGTCTATTATATATATATATATATATATATATATATATATAAAATTAAGCAAACAGAATTACAAATATTAAACAAATTATAAATAACAAATGATGATAAAAAGGAAAAATGCAAACAGCTATTAAGTAGGAATAGAAAAAGAGTGAATCCAGAGCTCATCAGCCGTGGAGGATTCATTAATTATGGTCAAAAGACCAAAATTTTAACTATAAACTAGAAGAGAATGTTTAAGCTCCAGTACATGTAATATAGAGTAACAATGGGCAAACGCACCACTTGCTAAGCTAAAAACAATAAACTAGAGCTCAAACCTAAAACTAAAAGCAGGGGGTTTCGCCTCGACTAATTAGGAAAACAAGTTCCGATAATTAGCATTTCACGGGACAGTACTGTCTCGTGGAAGTGGACCGTTTAGTGGAAGGGTGTTCCGTTTTAACCTGCAAGACTTTTATTTTCGCAACTGTTAGTTGTAGATGTATACTTCCAATTGCAAAAGTGTTCAAAATCAGATGCAGAGTTAATATATTGAAAGTTTGAAGTGAAAATAAAAATGAATCAAAAAATACAAAATTTAACTTTTTATACGGGCCCCAGATCCCCTAACTAATATTTAGAGAAATAGTCTCCATTGAAAACTATTACTGGCACAAAAAACTTGACATTTGGGTGACCAAAACTCAAGAAGATATTCCATTTCAAAAATTTAAGGGACCATACAGAAGATGAGACTGGGACTTATCGCCCTTTCAGAAGAATGACAGGCCGTCGAAGTAATAAAAACAAGGTAATTATATTTTGCTTTGCTATTCAAAAACAAATGCTAATGTTATGCCGTGATATGCAAAAACACACTACAAAACTTCGAACAATTTAAAAAACCATTCTCTATGCACACATATCATTTTAAACACTTGTTAACCACTATATTTTCCCCCAAAAGGTGTTTTTGACGGCAATTGAAAAGTGGTCTAAATCACAAAACAGAGTGTTTCATATCTTGGTGAATATTGGTTGTACTAATTTCGAACTTTTTGTGTTGGAACTATTCTTTAATGGAGATTATTCCCTAAATATAAGTTAAGGGACCTGGGTCCCATAACCTAGCCAAAATCGATGTTCGTGCAGAAAAGAATCCCCAAGGTTTCTTTCGCATAAAAATTGCGATAGGATGCAATGAAAAAGATTGGCTGGGTGAAACACTAATGATACACAGGTTTAATGAAGTATGGTGAAACAATGAGGTGCCCTTTTCCAGCCAACTAGCTGGCAGGTTAATTATAGATTTAATGGTAGCCTACAAAAAAGAGCCAGTGCACGAAATAATCATGGTAAATTTTACATCTCTAGCAATGTTTGTTAATTGACTCTCTCTCTCTGTATAAGTTTTGAAGAAAAATATTATGGCATTTTTTAAGTTCTCCGGACAATCTCTACTGCTTTTGAAATCCTCATGCCTCAACTTTTCGGCAAACTGTTATCATTTTGCGAGGAAAACCTATTATTCTTACTTCATTTACTGTTCAAGTGAAGAGTTGGATTTATCAGAGTGGTCCCTGATCCCCCACAGATAATGAAGGGTGTGTGCGTAATTTTTGAACTAGTTCCTCTATTCGTTTCCACATAACTGAATGGTGATTGTTCAAGAAAAATTAATTTTTTCCACTTTCAAAAATATTTGGAATAAAAAAAAAGGTTTTGATGGAAACTCTTTGATATATCAATTAAAATTAAATGATTATGTAATATTAAGAGAGAAAATAATTTTTCAATTTATCTAAGTTGAGACATTTAATTTTGAGGTAGCAAGAGTATACTCAATTCACATGTGCAAAAAAAAAAAAAGTCACACAACAACTCTCTTTCTCTTTTTATGAAAAGATAGTCCATTGTAATATAAAGAAGTGGCATTTTGTAATCATTAGAAACATAAAAATATAAATCATCAGAGATATTAAGAAAAATTTTTTAATTACAAGAAATTTAGTTAAAAAACTCCACTAATGTACTAAATTTACCCTTCTTTTGCAGAGTTGAAGTTCTCCAAACTTTGATTTGACCAACAGAATCAGCAGAACAAATTACATTTCCCAACTTTTGCCAATCAAGTGCACAAACTGAGCCCTCATGCCCTTCCAGTTCAAATACTTTTTGTGTGTTTTTACTTATTTTCCAGATACGAATAATATGATCATAACAAGCTGTGGCTAAAATACTTGTGGAAGAAGGATGAAATTTGGCTGAATAAACAAATGATGGATGAACAAGTGATGAGAACAGATTCCATGGCTTCACATTCCATATCCTAAAAAGAATAGACATTGAATAAGATGGATTGACCCTGGTAAAGTATATGGTATTGGGTAAGAAGATAAAATCGGGCAACTGTTTCATAAGTTTTATTCATGTTATTTTATTTTACTGTTACAGCAGAGTCTCGAAAATCCAAGTCTCGGAAGTCTGAGATTTTGCTTAATTCGAGGCATCAAAAATTTCAAGTTTCCCCACTTGCTCTTAAGAATACAGTTCTTTTCTTCCAGGAATATATCACTGTCATTTTTAGTCACCTATCCATCCACCACTCTTTGTGCTGTTATCAGATACTCAAAGACATTTAGCAGGTGGCTAGGGGAAGAGGGTGGTTTGAAATGGATTTGTAAACTTGTTTGACAAGTCTTTTCTTTCTTTAAATTCCAGGTTCTATTATGTTTATTGTGTACAATGTGGTTAGGAGTCTTCTTTCATTGTAAATACCAAGTTGCTTTGTCATTTTTTAACATTGAGTTGGCCCTTTTCTTGTCGTTTTGGATATGCCATACTGAGGAAAGAGGTTTTATGTTAACCTGCAAATTGCTTCTTGCTGCCTGGGCTAAAAATTAATGAAAAAAAATTAAAGAAAATTAGTAACTATGATAACTAAGTTAGGAGCTATGAAAAGGTGAGATGCAGGCAAAACAATAAAAAGTGTTGCTTCTGATTTGGGTGTTGGAGAAGTAACAGTTGGAGACGGGTGACACAATGGGATCAAAATTGAGCAGTTATGTTCACAGAAATGCAATAAGACACCAGCAGAAAAGAGAAAAACAATGAGAACATCCAACTTTGATTTTTTGGTTCACTCAACAGCGTAATAAGGGAGCTCCTGTAAGTGGTCCCATCCTTCAGGAAAAGGTTGTATTTCTCAATCATGAATTTAAAGAAGGAGAAGATTTCAGAAGAAGTTGGTTGGTTAGACCGGGGAAAAAAACGTTATGGTGTACGTCAACTAAATTTTTGCGGTGAAAAACTCTTGACAGATACGTCAGCAGTGCTTCCATTTCAAAACAAAATGGAAGACATTATATTGACTGAAAAATTCACTCATGATCAACTATACAATAGTGACAAAACTGGCTTGAACTTCAAAATGTTGCCTTCAAAATTGCTTGCTTCATAAAACGAAAAGTCAGCTCCAGGTCACAAAAAAAGAAAGGAGCGATTAAATATTTCAAAATGCGCCAATGCATCTAGACCTCACAAAATAAAACTCACTGTTATTGGAAAATCTACCAAGCCTAGAGCTTTAAAAAATATCAGCAAAGAAGTCCTACCAGTGAACTATACAAATCAAAGAAGTGCTTGGATGAATCAAGAAGTTTTCAAAAAATGGTTTTTTGAACATTTTGTTCCAGATACAAAAAAGAAATTGAGGCAAAAAAATCTATCCTGCAGAGCAATTTTATTTTTGGATAATGCACATCTCATCCAGACAAAAAGGAGCTACGGTGTGGGGAAATCTGTGCCGTATTCTTTCCTCCTAATGTTACAAGTTTAATACAGTGGTTGGATCAAGGTGTGCTAGAAAGTTTGAAGAAAAAATATCGATGTCATCTACTGGAACATTTAGTTCACTCTGATGAAAGTGTTCAGAACGTTTTGAAGAGTGTCAACGTGAGAGATATTGTTTATTGGAATGCAGATTCTTGGGAAGAAATTCGACTGACAACAATAAATAAGTCCTGGGGTAAATTTTTACCTAGAGTATTAACATCCGTCGAAAAGCTCAGTGATGATATAGAAAAAAATATTTTGGAAAATTTAGTAAAAGAATTGCCAGGTTGTGAAAATTCAGAGACAATTGATATTCAAGATTGGTTAAACGGTGATGAAATGTAAGAAATAACGGAATCTGCCATAATAGAAGTGGCAGAAGACAGGGAGGAATGTTGTGATACAGATGAAAACAATTCTCAGCTACTTGAAAAAAATTCTCTGAAGGTTCTGCAGCATTAGAACTTGCTTTGAAATATTTAGAGCAACAAAATGAAGCCACCCCAGATGACATTTGGCTTTTGAAGCCTTTGTTAGACGTTGCAGCTAAAAAGAGAAGTAATGTATTAAAGCAATAAAAAACTGAAAAATTCTTTATGCTGTAAAGCTTCCTATTCTTAATTATAATAAAAAATAAAGGTACGTATATCCTCTGTTATCATAATTGAGTATAATTATAGTTATCGTTAAAAAAAATTTCTAATTTTTCGGATAATCCGAGTTTTTAGTAATCCGAGGTAGTGTCAGCCCCACTTACCTTGGATTTTCAAGACTCTACTGTATTTGATATTCCATAATGCTTTCTGTAGTTATTTTTTTTCCTGAAGAAAATATTAGTGAGTTATTTAAGTAGAAAATAACTTACTTTACACTGTAATCACTGGAAGCACTTAAAATATAAGTATCATCAGAAGACCAATCAATGTCATATATTACTTGACAGTGAGCAAATTCCTTTTGCAGAATTTTCCCAGACGGTATCTGAAAGTTCAATCAATTAAAAATAAACAAAAAGGGAGAAACGTTGACTAAAAACATATAACATTACACAAACATGTTTTAAACCCACATTTAATGACGAAGTGGGCACTGGTTGCAAGGCTAATTGCCCCAAGGAAAAGTTAATATCAAAAAAGAAGAAAAGAAAATAGAGTAACCAGTTAACTTCAGCAGGCTAGTAACTAACTAGAAGCATTCTAATAGATTATCCTTGTTTAATTAATTTTATTTTATTTTTACATCCAAGGAGTGTGGGAATGGACCCTCTAGCACTGTCCTACCAGTAGTAGGGGACATGAACATGAGATTAATGCTTTTCATGATGTATTTTATAGTTTTGAAAGTACTTCGCAGTTTGTCCCTTTTTAATAAATTAAAATTTATTTCCAAAAGCTAAGGGTGGAAGTGAACTCCCTGCTACAACTCATGGATATAAACATGAGGTTAATATTTTTTTTTTATGTACTTTATAGTTTAAGTATTTTGTAATTATCGTTTGATTAAAATGAATTTCATTAAATTTATTCAATATTAATAATCATTTTTAAAAGCTTAAAAATTTTAATGCTAAAAAAATATTAAATGAACATAACTTTCAAAAAAATATCTTATTTTTAAAAGCCGGGGGTGAAAGTGTACAATGGTAATGGTGTAGACCCTGCTAGCGCTCTTGAACATAAATATGAGATCAATATTTTTCATGATACATTTTGTAGTTTTTAAAAGTATTTTGTGATTTGACCTTGTGTAAATGTGTTAAATTCATTTTTTAAAGATGTGAGAATGCACTCCCTAATGGCATTCACAAACATGAACACGTGTGCTATTTTAATTAATTAAATTTTATTGTTAAAGCCAGGGGGTGAAAAAAGAGGCTGGGGTGTACTTGCTGCTCCAATTGGCACTCATGGACATAAACATGACTTAAATATTCTTTGTGATGTACTTTGTAGTTTAAGTATTTTGTAATTTGTCCGTTATTTAGAACTAACTGTATCATCTGGTGTTGCATGGTCTGCCTCGAAAATAAAAGAGATATCAAATGACACTTTTTGAATCCTCAAGCATGCATAACAGAGGAAAAATTTCCCTTCACAATAATGACAACAGTTCCTATAAAACTTCATTGTACCAAGGACATTAATGAAAACTATTCGTCAAATAAGAACATTAGTCCCTAAAAGAATGAGAACAATACTTCTAATATAAAGTCTGTGCCACCATTAAAAATCCCCATACATATTAAATTGCACTCTACACCCTCTTTGCTACCTCAATTGTTACACCATTTCTCAACGGAGAAAGAAGCTAAGGTTACGTTACGCATGCCAAATATTTCTTCTGAATAAATAAGAAGAAACATAGCCAAAACTGTGACATTCAAATAAAGAAAACAGTCCTGAAATACCGTCAACAGAACCTATGAATCTTCATTGGAAAGAAGAACTGCAGTTACCAATAAGGGTAACTCCCTAAAATTCTCATTAGTAAACCAAAATTTGTCTAAAAAACTCTCATTAGCATGGGAACAACAATCCCCAAAAATCACAATTAGATTGAGTACAATGACTCATAAATAAAATCAGTGCTTTTGTTAAAAACTCTGTTAAGACAATAGTCCCTGAGAATTCCAATTAGAATGAGGACAACTGTCTCAAAAACTCTCAATTAGAAAAGGAAAAAATATTTCCAAAAAATCCCCATTGGAATAAGGAAATTGGTCTCCATAAACCGCTGATAAAATAAGCTTAAGAGTTTTCAAATAACTTCAACTGTCACTTTAAAAATACCAATAACCTTATTCAGTGTAAAGAAAAATTTTGAAATAGTATCAAAAGTATATCATAAAGAAACAAAAGAAAAATATTAGGGTTGAAGAAACAGCACTAAAATATTCCATTCGGGTCAGGAGAATGTTCCCCAAAATTACCTATTGTAATATGGGCGTCAGTTCCTCAAAATCCACACCAGCTAACATTATTCTTGAGTAATGATAAAACAGTAAATTTTAGTTTACGATTATATTAAATACAACAATAATGAAAATTTCAATTATAAATTCAAAATATAATTTTTAGCAATCATCTCTAGGCTGCACAAACAAATATGTTAAATATGCTGATGTTAAATAACAGAAAATAATAAAAAGGGGATAATTTTAAATCTTCCATTATTAGAGAAGTCAAAAACCAGTTGAAGAATTTTATTTGTCCTCACTTAAGGAAAATAGCAGCAACATTGCATTTATTCAGTTAAATTCACAATGTAAAAAAAAACAATACCTGGCACAGCTGATAAAGAATTTAAAATTGATTTTTCGCTTCCTTAAAAATGCTTATATCTTTCTTCCTGGTCAATTTAGTAAAATTAAATGGTACAAACCCTGACCAGCTAAAAGTTTGTTGATCTATAAACTTCAAAGTAATGCATTTTATTACATAAATAAAGCTGAAATATTAATTTTCAATCATGCAATCAGTGCTGAATCTACAATTTTTCCGAGCCAAGGTAAAAACTTGAAAATGGTGCCCTTACCCATCATCCTTCATGTTTTCATATTGAGCTCCTCACACGGCTTGCACAGGGGGACAACTGCCCTTTTACTTTCAAAAGGAAAAGGGCCTTGCCCCTCACTTTTCAGAGTTAAAAATTAATGATCAAATAAAGAATGGTTGTTTACGGTTTGACTGATTTAATTTACAAAACCAAACTTAAAAATTTGAAATAAATGACATTTCCCGCATTATTTCATGCTTATGGAACTTTTAATTGGAAGGCAGGTAGTCAATCGTACCAATTTTCTAGTCACATTCCATTGTTTAGAGGTTGTGTAATCAGTAATGTGAAAATTCAACAACACATAGCTCAACTTTACGAAAAAAAAGGGAGAAAAAAATCAACTTTTGGTGAGCTGCCCCTATCCCCCCCCCCCACACCTGATTTGACACTCTCCATTTTTGGAGCACCAGCTGCCTTCGTTAAGTTTGAAGGGAAAAAACCCCCAAATATAGGGTTGAATTTGTGGCCTACCGAAGTTGCCACATGGTTCAAAGGCCCCGTATTGCTCCCCACTTGATCCCCCAGTGTGTGTAATATTGATTAAAATTTTAATTTACCTCAGAGAGCAGTAAATAATATTGTTCTTGCGAACCACAAGCAGCTAATAGGAGCCTAAAAACACAAAATATAATTTTGGATTAGTACTAACAAATATAACCATGAAACACAGAAATCCAGTCACTGAAAACTATTTCATTTGTGCAGAAAATGATTAAAATAGAAAATTAATTTTTCCAAAAAAAAAAAGAAATTAAAATTTAAAACTTGACTCAGTATTTAAAGAAGAAAAAAGCATGCATATTTGATGTATGAAAAACTGAAATAATTACTTTAAATCCATAATTGCTATTTTGCTTTGTGCATTTAATTTGTTTACATAAAGAAAAATAAATTCCACTTCTATGTGCATAAATCATTAATAATGGCAAACAAAACTTTCATTCAAAACACATTTCACAAAAACAAATAAATAAATACATATATTTTAAAAAATAAGTTAAAACTTATATAGATTAATAACAAAATTATGCGGCCAAAGTGAGAAGATTCAGGTGTCCTAGTATTCAAAAAAATAATACCAAATTAAATTTAACAGAAAAAAAAAAAGCAGAACTTTATATGAAAGCTATTAAGGCTATAAAGCAGTGGTAGCATAAACAAATAATGCTTACCTGCCTGAGGAGCTAAACTTCAATACAAGGCAAGTGCCAATAGTTTCTATGGAAATATTTAACTGATTGGGCACTTTACAAGTTTCTCCAACTTTTCTTGACCATGATGGTTCAAAATTTTGATCTTTCACTATGGTATCATTTGCACTAATTTAAAAAGAAAATATTACTAAACATGACACAACAAACCTACCTTCTAAAACTATGTTTAAAAAACATTTTCTAAAATATTTCAGATAATTAAATCTGCAAATGACAATATTGGATGATATTGGTTGAAATACTTCATAGAGCAAAACAATATTCACTAAATGTGTGAAAATAATCATCACAGATTTTCCTTAATCACAAATAATTATAAATTAATGAGAAAACAACTACAAATTAATGAGAGGAAAAAATAAAATTAGATATACTTAGCTTGCATTATTTGCTTAAAAATTGCAATTTTATATTTTAAAAACTGCTGTTAAATAAAACCAGTTCTTCAAAGAATATATACTTCTGAAAATGAGGAATTCTATTGCTACTAAAACTGAAGCTAAATTGATGAAAATTAAACCTCACTATTTGACATTATAATAAAAAATATTAAATCTGAAAGCCTGATTTTATGTGACATTTTACTTTTACAGTGATGCAATGGACTGTTTCACCTGAACTGTTAAATACTACTACTTTGCCAAAGTGCATCCTTTATCTCATTGTACATCAAAGAAGAGATACAACTTTAGATGTCCAAAATCAATTTTTTTGAAATATTTTTAGATAGTCATCATTTTTTTTAGGACAATAAAAATAATTTGTTTTTGATTCATTAGCATTTTGATTGATGCTGAAATTTATTTCAAAAAAAAAAAAAATGCTAGAAACCATATAAGGAAGACTTTGTCTATGTCCTACAAATTAGTTTCAGGCGGAGGAGTAAATAGATGAACGAAATGATGACTGAATGGATTCAAACTTATGGAATAAAAGACTAGAGGGGGGGAGGGGGAGAGATCAGATCCTGATTAATGATAGGCCAACTGGGTCCAGTCCTAGGGGCCCACAAAGTTCAGGGCCCAATTTCTTTTCAAAGTGACATTAAATGTGATAGAATTTGCATTTATTAGGCTTCTGATAAAAAATTACTCAAAACAAAGTTATTGTTAAAATATTTTTCACACCTTTAACAAAATTTCTTACAGTATTACATTAAAATTATATTACAGTATGTACAAATAGAGTTAATATTGCATATGAACAAGAAAAAAGAAATTCAGAGCACTTTTAGTTGTAGTCATACGACTAACATTTACAATTTTCAGGAAAAAAGGAGCTACTATAGAGATTTCTGCTGAAAGTTGGTGGTAGGAATGAAAAGAACAAAGGTGAGTATTGATGTAAATGAGCGACTATAGGTTTGTGTAATGCAGACTAAAACACAAGAACTTCTTAAAATATTGTGATGATGTATTATGGGAATTATCCTATGTTACATAAAAGGAGGAGAGAGCCTGCATAAACTCTGGGCCCAGGGCCCTACAATGGCTTGATCGGACCATGGGAGAGATTTATCAAAAAACCTTTAACTATAGCATACTAGGTTATCAAGGGTAGATCCAGCTTTTGATTTTGGAGATGTCATTATTAAAATAAGATTTCACTTGAGAAGAAAGTAAAAGCTGCTTGTCCTTATTAGTGATGCGCGGGATCATTAATAATGTAGATCTGGGGATTCGGATATGGTGTTTACATCCCTGAATACAGAGACAACCAGACATCAGATTTTTTACATAGTTTAAGCTCTGTCCAAGAGTAAAATTTGTGACTAAACATATTGCCATGAGTAAAAAGGCACAACTTCTTTGAAAAATCTAACTATAGGGAAAACATCATTAAGAATATGATTTATTTGTGAAAGAAGTTTTAATTACAGTAAGATATAGTTGATATGTATAGGATGGCAGGAGGAAAGGGATAGCGGAAGGAATATTACAAGGCGGCATGTATGTTGAAATAAAATGTAAAAAATTTTGGTGCTATGTCTTCTGAGCACATACACAAGTCAGAAATAATTTTTTCTTTTTATTTCAGCATGAGTATAGCATTGTCTTGTCCTATTTCTCCCTACGAACTGAACTACACAGTCGAGAGTCTCTTTACAAAAGTGTAAACAGAATTTAGTCTCATGTTTTTCGAAGAACGCCTAGAAAAGCCAAATTGAGGAATAATACAATCCACAAAACAATAAAAATGGTACCTTATAATTTTTATAAGCAATAAAAACTGATTTAAATGGAATTCAATAGTATTTTACAGCTACCCATTTGTAATATTTAAAATGTTTAATCAAATTTTAAAATGTAAAAGATCCCTTAAGACTGTCAAACGTACAACGGGTATGGATCACTCTTT